>NW_023339774.1:6382717-6412898 GCF_004916995.1 Morone saxatilis | reverse complement strand
GGGGTCTAAGAATAAATGGTGTCAGATGCCCTTGGCGACATGCACTTAAATATCATGCATCATAAAGAGATTTTATACGGGTTCTTTACCGTTAGGCTAGCTTTAATTTTGCTGCAATATTAGTCTGCAAGTTAGACAGTTTCACAAAAATAAGGAGTGACTTATTTGATTTCCTGTTGAAAGTATACAGCAATGAAGACATTGTCAGTCATTTTTATTTTCACCCAAAGAAACTATCCTGAGGCTGACTGATGAGTTAGCAGAAGTACCGAGCCTTGCCATATTAAGAAGCCACATCACTTTAGTTCTGCTACAAGTCTGTACATGCTAATGGAAATCTTATTGCATTGTTACTCTCTTCACTGAATTTTCACAGCAAAATGTCCTCATAATTGTTCAATTCTTCCAGAAGGCAAACATTTTCTGCTCGAGTGAACAGAGCAGAGCATATGACATTTTTTTTTAGATCGACAAAAGAATTCAAGGGATGAATTTAGACGTCTGTCTAAAGTCTTAATATTCATAGTAAAAGTTTATTTCTGGACTTATGTATAGGCCTGTTGTATTATGAAATCTTATAGGCTACTATTAATTCAGGAAACCCAAGCTTTTGGCTAAGAAGTCATGCTGATGGTTAAATATTGTGTTATGTTAGTTTACCATATCGTCTACTCATAATGCACGCAAAAAACAGAGCAAAACATGTTGCTGTAAACAGAGACAAGCAAACACTGAATGACAGGACTGATGGCACCATAGTAAACCTTGTGAGATGCCTGTTTAGCAAATGGTAATTAAAACCGCCTGAATCCTCAAATCCCTGATAAATATTTCATCAGGTGGCTCTTGGTGATTGCTATTGTAATGGAGCAACAATATTCAAATTGCCTTTAGTGAAATTATTGCAGCACCCCTATCGGCACCACCTCCCCCCTCACGATCCGCCTACTCACTCTCCCTCTCACACAAACACACCAAAACACACAGATGTCACTGTACACAAACACAAACCTGCATACACATACATGCACTGTAGAAAAACATTTGCATACACAGTGAGTAATGGCACTTCCAATGCTTGCACACAACACATACTGTATATCCACAAGCAAATAATAACATTTGTGCTATTTTAAGCGTTTTTCAGTGATAAAAGAATTTGAGCAAATGGATATTTTAAATTGGACTAACAATATGTTTCTATTCAACTTTTGAATGCAAATCCATGCAAATGAAAATGCAAAAATACATGGTTGAAAATGAATCACTTTTAAAACCTTAAAAATCCATACATCATTAATTCATTGCATCTTACCCAGTCCATGATGGGACAAGCACTTACTTCTCCATGACTAAATAATAATCATGGAATAATGGAAAATTAATGGATGAATGGCTGTCACACCAATATACAAGATGAACAAAGTGTCAATGGACATAAAACAACTCTGTTCTTCTGTTGTCAGTGGATGAAAGATGTACTATCTAGTAACTCAATTTGAGTGATCGCCCTCTTAGACCTGCATCACTTTTTAATATTACGGTTACACTCTCTGTTCCAAAACCATAAAATGACTCTTGTACCACCTGAGGAGCTTTAGGCAGGGGCACTGCAGAATTTCAGAGCACTTCTGTTAACAGATGAGGTTACACAACCAGAATGGGGTGGTCCAGGGAGGATCCAAACCTGACAGAATTTTTTAACAGCAAAATACCCCAGTCTGGTGCACTTTGACCAGCAGTCTGTCCAAGCCTACAGCGATATGTTTCCATGCACCGCCAGGCTCCCTGTCACTGTCTCTCACTTCCCTCCTATGGTTCAGAGTTGTTCTCTTTCCCCATCTTATTTTTCTCTTTCCCTGATCTATACCTGCCTCTGTCATCTTGTCCTTTCTGGTTTAGTTCAGGTTTTACAAATGACACGCAGTAGTATCTATGAATATATGCAAAGCTTTACAGGCTAAGTATGTGGTCAGTAGGTCCTCATTTGCATGAAAACCAATTAAAATGAGTTGTTTTTGTTGCCTCTGTATGCTTTGATTTTCTTTTATGAAATGGATCCTTACATTATTATAGAAATCAAAAGGCTTCACATGTCATGTCCACGTGCCACCTTTTTACTGTAATACAATAATTTATTAATTATCTATTAAACATAATGTACAAAGAGCTGCTAATGCATTCTTACACTTAGCACTGCTAGTGTTCTGTTAATGCAAAATCAAACTCACTAGCTGCTTCACAGTGCAAACTTGAGGTTGTGTTGAGTTTCAGACACTGGACACTCAATAAGAGTGTAACAAGGCAAGAGGTAGGTCTTAGTTTCCATTACATTTTAAATGGTTATTTTGTTCTTGCATTACTTTTTTGTGTAAAGGTTTCAGGTAAAAGTGTTACATAAAGAGTTATAGCAGCTCAACCCCCCCAAGGACAAATACATTTCACACTTATAAGTTACACAAAGTTTCAAGTTGACAAGATTGTAGAAGTTTCGCTAAATAGTTAGTCATGATTTAATTTTGTCGTCTCAAAGAAATGTTGGGACAAACCTGACAAGCCTGTCCTCCAGTGAGTAGCTGACTAATGAGCTGGCAGACCGCAGACAACAGACATGTTGTTAAGAAACGTCAGCTATAATAGTGACTCAAGTAAACACATTTTGCTAGATGTCACGTCTTTAAAAAATATCTTTTGTGCTGTGAAACAATAAATAGTTGAGCTGTAGCTTGTAGGCATTTTACCACAATGCTCCCAGCCAAGTCAAGTGTCAGCCTAAACGAGCACTCCAGAGTCCATCTGGCCGATAGTGGCAGTCAGCGTGCCAGTGCACAACTGACTGATTTTTGCTGTCTTTGCAAATTTGACAATCAATTGCTCATTCAGCCCAATAGAACAGAAATTCAGCCTTTTGTCTTTTACATTCCTGAAATAGATTCATATACCATGTATTCATACATTGAGTCACATCTTGTCTGGTACATTTTCAGGCTTTACATTTCCTTTTCTGACTTAGACCTGTAACATTTTCCTTTAGTTTTCAAAATTACATTTCAATTATTGGCAGAACCCTCAACCAAACACACAAACAAACCAAGCATACACAGGCGAGCTTGATTTGAATCCTGGTGTGTACTTTAACATAATTTAAAGCTGACAGATTAAATTAACTGGCCTGCTCTGCCCTGACTACTAAATCAAACATCCCCCACATTCTCGTGCAGTGCAGATCTGTGGGAACAGCAGCACTCATAATGGACCATGGATGGTGATAGGTGAAAGAAATTTGGAACTAAGTAATAAAGACCTAAGGGATCCCTCTTGTCCTTGGTAGAGTCAGTTATCTCTCTGCAATGGCATCACATACAAATTCATATGTTTATGGATGTTAGAGAAATACAGAAATTCATTAATACAGCCAGAACTGTCTTAGGGCGTGATCACACTGTACTGGAATACTAATACCTAGCTTACTCTGTTGAGACTTTTAATAGGGTGTATTTGGATGTCCTTTTCAGAGCAGTTTGTTATTTCTTACAATGAAAAAAGAAAACATCTTCCAGTGTTTTTCCTTCTTGTGTTGTTGCAGCAGTATGAGATGATTTGAGGGTAATTTGGTTTTATCTTCATGCCCGTTCTTGTTTCTGTCCTAGTTTCAATTCTAGAACAAGTTAACACAGTAACACTCTTTGTCTGGGTAATTACACAACAGATTGTGTCTGTATGGGTATGAAATATGACTAAAATCTTGGATTCTTAACATAATTGTAAGTGCTATTATTAATTTTTTAAATTAATAAAAAGTTGTTTATTAATTTTTTTTGTCATCCCTGTCCCTTTATGTACAAGCTCATTGACACTATAGGTCTCAGCTAAGCAGGCCATAATGCTTTCTCAGTGTTAGGCTACACAGAAACTCATATATAAGTGGTTATATGCATATTCGGTGGACTGTTTACATGAAAAAACAAACAAATAACAAAAAATTTGTTGATTCAGAATAACAGTGAAATTGATGTGCTCTAGCCAGCAGGTGCTATCTAAATATGGAAGCAATTGTTGAGGTTGCTGGCTAAAGGTAGGGGGCATGTGATGAAAAGTTTAAAGTTGAAAGGATGGTGACAACACCATCATGCAATAAAATTATGTATGTATTTCACACAATTTATTTATATGATAATTTATTTAATAATGCGTCTTCATTGATCTAATATTGAACACTTTGGAGTTCCATATTCCAGAAATAAAGGTCCTGTTAATGGGAAATTCTGAACACCCTCATAATAGCTACTGATACTGTAAAGCTGAAAAAAATCTGGAATGTGTCACTCCTTTCATCATTATTTTTTTCTTATGTATTTGAGATGAATCTCTTTTGAGTCACTGGCACAGTATAGCCACTTGTACTGTAACCATGAATGTACAGACAACAAAATTACCCCGATTACTTTTAATACTGCAGAAAATTTGGCTATTATAAAGTGAGATCAGAAATGATAAGGCATGTCTTTTTTGTATACGACTTTTAATTTACTGGCACTTTGTCCTCATCAGACATCTGGCACTGTAAGAGTGATTTATGCTGATCTGAGCAGCATATGTACGATGAGTGTATGTTCTAATTTTACTGAGTACTGACACAAATGTGTTTTGTTTTTACATACACACACACACAAACAAAATCTGGTGCTAGGTGTACACCACAATGTATCTTGCAGTGGAAGCTTGCCACTATTAATTAAACACTGATATAAATAAAATGCAGACTGAAGTGAAACACAGATATACAGTGAGAAGTACTAAAGGTCCAGTTTGTGATGTGAAAGCTCCAAAGACAAATCTGCTACAAAAATATCATCAACTTGACAGAATGTGTCAGAGTTAAGCCTTCAGGTAGACATATTTCTGTATTTGAATCAGCTCCTTATCAAATGCCAGATTCTGACTGTATTTGATGTGTAGCACACCGATGTACATGACATGCGGTCTACTGATGATGCTACAGGAGTCTTATCACTTCTAAAACCCTTAAAATACAGCACACTGTGCTGTGAAAAAAATGAATCAAAAGATTGAGGACACGTTTTTCCAGCCTCACTGATGTGTTACATGGAGCCATTCTTCCACTTCCTGTGTGTTAGTGTAGGCATGAAAGCGGCCTTTTTACTGTGATTCTTCTGGGGTAATTGCAGTTTCTTCTTTACTTTTAAAGCCCTGTCAGTCTGCCTGAACTAAATGACAGCCTAGTGGTAACTGAATTACAGGGAGGAGAAGGAGCCAAGAATCACCTTCCTCTGACTTGCTTGCTAAGTGGTCTGATTGCATGGTCATGTCCTGGGCATTAGGACGACCGTTTCCATGGTGATTTCTCCAGACACATATCATAAAGTTCTTGCAAGTGTCGGATGCAAAGTCAACTCAATAATGATTTGTATTTTGATTTCCTGCCATCATGGTAACAATGGGTTATTTTAGAACTTGTAGGAATCGCCCCAGTGCCACACACTTCAGCCGAGCAAACTACCACTTATTACCTTTAAAAAAAATCACTTCAATGACAGTGAGACTGGAAACCACGTATTCTTGCAAAATAAATGACAAAAACAATATGTTCGTGTTGAGTGTCTTAGAAAAATATGCAAAATTGTTAAGAGGGTTTTCACCGCCATCTTACTGCGATGATTTGTCTCATTTGTGGCTGTGAAATGCTGTTTGAAATCACAGAATGTGGCACCCTGGAGTAGCTGTCATTATTACACTGTTTATGCATAGCAAGTCGTGTAAATGTTCAAATTTCTCTGCGGCATGCTTCTACAGCCTGGGTTTGCTGAATTTAATATGAGACATCAGGTCTTCATATTAGCAGAATGATTTGGCTATGTGTTTTGCTCAGAGAGGCAGTTCAGACGAGAACCACTATAGCAGTAGACTGGGGCCTTAAACCACATTTTTTTGTTGTCTGATTATGATAGAACAGTGTTCCTTAGGACTTGTTACTAAATATAAAGGACAGGGATAACCATCATACGCATTGAGCACTGCAGTTAAGTCATGTAATTTATAAAGCTATCCAAAAAAGCTCCAAAGAAATATAACAAATGCACAACACTGATGGTTCAACATAGCCGTGCAAAAAAACGCAATAATTCTGTTTGCACCAAAACATACATGCCTATGAAATAGCGTTCACCAGGCTATACTCAAGGAAGGATGACCAACTCATATATTCAACGATTATAGAAGCCGGGGTAGACAAAATCGTTTACAAAAGTAAAATAAGTAGATTAAATGACTAAAACCATCAAGGTTTACAGGTTGTTGCAGCTGTGGTTCGGCAAGTATTTCCATCATATCAGCAATGGACCACATGACTACCCAGTATCCAGTATTCAATGAAAGAAAAACATCAGTCAAATATATTGGCAGCCTAACTATAGTCTAACTCACCAGATGTTTGACTCTAGATAATTCCACCATTGGTTCCAGCAGGTTTTGGCTGGCTCCCTCTCCTTCTGCTCTGCACTGTGTGTTAACATTTTCAAAGTCCCCCTACAGTCTGTAACGGCAACAAAGTGAGCAGCACAGCTAAAAGCAGAACATTAGCAAGTTTAGGAAAACTGCAACCAACAGTTTGATCTAGCACTCACAACGTATACGTTCAAACAATTGTTAGCTCAATTACATTAGATGGGCAGTTTGCCATTATTCTAGGCTCTGCCAGGTATACCTCAGTCCTGGTATAACTAAACCAAAGTGGCGATAATAAACTGGCTAACTGTAATTATAATGAGTTTTATTTAAATAAAGGGCTTTTAAAAACCAAGTTACAAAGTGTTTTACAGAGACATATTAAGATTAAAACATCAAAAGACTAGGAGAGAATGCAAAACAGCCAAAACTCATAAAAGAGGAATGAATTGCAATTTCGACAAAGAATATAACCTATTATAAGTCCTATTAAAACAGATTTGATGAATTGCTATTAAACAGGAGCAACAAAAGCCAAATTTCATTCATTGTTGAGACATTTGACTCAAAACCACAAATGGCAAACTGATGGTGGCGCTAAAGGCAAAGTAAGGGGAACAACAAAGTCATTAGGATGGATTTTTTTGTGTACAATAGTTTAGGACAATTACTAATTGTAGAGATCAGTCTGGACCAAAGTGGTGGAAGCTGACAGGCATACATCCCACTATAGAACTAATTTGTGACTATGACAACATAATGCCTTACCGTTTGGGAGCTTAAGATATTATCTATTGACTAGTAAAGATGAGGCAGCAAAACATCTTTTCATTCATCATTCACTCTTCTGATGGGTTCTTTATTTGTGATTCATTTTCAAAGAAACATCACAAAGCCAGACTGTTAAACTTGGCCAGCTTGTGATGCATCCACAATGCCTGCAGGAAATGAAAGCTTGCTTCACTACATTTTCATAGCCTAGCCTGTAAGATGAGTTTGACCTCTGCCTGCACTGCAACTTTTTCTCAGAATAGATGTTTCGAATGCCGCTGCATTTGGTTGGCTAAAGTAAGTAAATAAATTAATTAAAACCTGCCTATATTGCTTAATGCCACACTAATAACAACTCACTATGTCCACGGTATACTACTTAGCTAAATGTTTGGCTGACTGACGTGTAATATTCTCAACATGATGGAAACTATTCATAAAGCCAGTGAAACATTTCATTGTGTGGTCAGTTGTAGTTGACTAATGTATGTAAACTCGCCACAGTAGGAATGGTGGTTACATATTTCAAAGCAAGCCACCATTTCGACCACAACGCATAGCACTACACCCTTGGCTCTAACATTAAATTGCAGTGCCAAATTTGCCAGCCATGCAATAACCTGCATTAAAATTCAGGTCTGAAGTGGGGGGAGGCTTCCCTCTGTTGATTGATGCATAATGGATTTGACTGTTATCCTGTCCATGTCTCTGTGTGTCAAAGTTCATTTTTAATCACAGGGGTTTAAGCTGAAAGGTTACATAGAGATAATTTTTTTCGATGAAGATTAGGATGAAATTGTCACAACAAAATGGTCATATGTTGCTCATATGAGCCTTTTTTTTTGGCAGACAAACTGATAAATAACTAAATGTGAGATGCTTCCTTATAAAATATGTAAAAAAAATCAATATATATGTCACAGAACATCTCAGTTTAACTATTTCCAGGTGGTTATACTGAGAAACAGGGAGTTCCCTATTAAAAACCCTGCACTGCACTCCTCCACTTTTCAGCAGAATTTTGTTCATGCTCTTTGAAAGACAGCTACCATGACATATCACTGAGCTTTGATGTGTCTTTATGAAATCCTGAACTACATTTAAGTGTCACACTGTCATGCCACCCATTGGTCTCTGATGCTCTAATATGTCAGCAGTCACATTCGCCCGCCCCCCCGGATTTTACTTCCCTGTCATTTCCATAGCCAGTATTTATACAAAGCTTTGAGAGCAGAGCTTCAGTCTACTGTTCAACAGCACCTTAAAATGATGCAGGGTTTTTACTGGTCATTTTATTATGCAGCACATGTTTTACAAGACTGTAGAAAATCAAGCAAAATGATATTAGAAAACCAAGAAAAGTGAAGGTTAGACAAGTGTGCCAAAGCGACAACATTTAAATTCCAACAAAAGTGGATCATTTTGTTAATGGCTTTCAAGTATCCTTAGTAATTAGTTCTTAGGGATCTCCATTTTGGTTGCGTTTTCCACTTAAGTGACAGCTAAATAGGCTCTTTTTAGCTGCATATAAACGTAGGTCATATCATCTGTGAATTAATGTGAGCTTCACTGTATATGTCCTGAAATATCACAATATTTACTAAAAATTTACCCAAGCAGTCCTTACAACCCAGTCTAAAATCAGAACTCTAGCCATGTTTGGAGATACATTAAACCTGGCTTGCTTTTATGCTTCATTTAGGATGTAAAGGCGCCTGGAAATATGAATAAAAATGAGGACAAGCACATTTGTGTAGGAGGAAAAGAGTAACACATACAAATGAGAATGGAGATGGTGAGAAAAAAAAGATTGAAGCAGATAGAATAAAGATAAATAAAGATAAATTGGGAAAGGTAGAAAGAGTGAAAGAGGGAGGAAACACTGGGAGAAGGAGAAAGGCGAGAGAACAAGAGGACACATGAGAATACAGTCATGCGCCTACTGAGCTGTAGCGCTCATGGCTGGGCTGTGGCACTCATTATTGATGTAGTAGAAAATTTGTGCCGACAGGAAAAGAAGCTGCCAGCTGTCCCCCCCCATTATGACATTATCTCAGAAGGATAGCCGACAGCAGCAGTGTATCCTATCACCCGAGCCGCCCCCTGGCATGTCCAGAGGAGAGCTTGATCCCACATTGGACACGCACACTTACACATGTATACACACACGCACGGAGGCTACAAAATGGAAAATCACATACACATTCATTCACAGATGGACGCACATACAACAGTACTACGGTAACAATGACCTAGCGTGGTCTGCATGCCACTGCCAAACAAACAGTACAGTTTGAATTAGAACAAATTGCACCATGATGTGGGATGTGACATAGTGATGAGTGTAATACTGTTATTAAAATAGTGAGCTGAAGAAAGCAGAGCTGGACATGCAGCACACAGCAAATTTGCTACGTCTAATGTGCTTAGTCTATAATGTTCCTCCAGTGCTCAAACCTGGGAATAGGACCCATAGTAAAGGGTTGGTTCATGCAAATAACAAAACATAAGCATTAGATTGCCAAAAGTATGTGGACGTTCGCATCCATATACTTTTGTGTACTTTCAGTTGAAGGCAGTTTTTCATGGTTTGAGCTAAGCCCCTTAGTTTTAATGGAGGGGAATCCCAATGGTAATGGTAAATGGACCTGTACTTGTATAGCGCCTTTCTAGTCTTCTAGTCTAGTCACTCAAAGCGCTTTTACACTACGTAATGCTACAGCATATAATGATAATGTATAATGTGCTTCCAACTTTGTAGTAAAAGTTGGGGGAAGACCACAACATGACAGTAACCCTATGCACAACGGAAGAACTTAAGCATGGCATTGATCTCAAGCACATATGAAACCTCTTTAAAATGAATTGGAACACAGACTGTGAGGATAATTGCCTGCACATTTAGCCTGACTTTGACACCAGAAACCTTTTTTCCACATCCCATCTTCTACCGGTCTCCAAGATCTACCGAGAAGTTTAAGTTACCTAAAAATAATCAAATCCCAACCCCATTTGTGGGCTGTTTTGGAAGACAAAGAACCCATTTTGTCATTTAGGTGTGAGGACTTGTTGAACAAAACAGAACTAGACATGCAGTAGGCAAAAAATGTGCTACACTACACCTAATGTTCTTGGTCGATAATGTTCCTCCAGTGTTCAATGGATAATGACAGTGAATTCCATGGTTGCAGCCGTGTGGAAATATGTAAGAGAAAAGGGCAACGTGAGAGAGAATAAACCTGTTGTCCAGGCATACGGCAAGTCATATTAAGGCATCCAAACAACCTCTGCCTCACTGTCAATATGCCGCCATGATGTTCAACAGATAAAGCAGAAACCTATAACCTGTTTTACATGGACAGTCTCACAAGGTGAGCAGGACTTAAGTCGAGCTAAGTAAGTAGATTCCCATATATTTAAATTCTATACATCGAATATATCGGCCAAGGAACGAATGATATGCACATAATAACACCACCTTGGATGGAAGGACAGCATACCACTACCTTATGTTTTATGCACATACTAATGAGCTTCCTTGTGCCGAGACAGTGTAGGTGATGTGTCTGTTTATGGGCCGGGCTCATTAAAACAGAAGGAGAATGGACTTTTCTGGTAGTGCCTTGGCAGCTTCTGTTACATTCCTGTACACCCTTACAGGTACAGCTGACATCCTGCCGAGGAGGAGCCACCCCTAAAATGCGCCACAAAAGACAAAAATAGATTTGAACTCTGCCCGGCAACCAGTCGGCACTGCAGATCCCTGCACCAAGTGTGTGCCACGCTAGCGGGCAGACCCCCTCGGGGCCAGGAGACTCCACCATGCAGGACAGATGGAAGAGGATGGATGTGAATAAGACCTCCTCCGCACCAGCTTTCCACTTGAACTCTGCAAGTGTCACAAAGATTAATGATTTTTCTGGATTATTCTTGACTTTTCTCCTGAGCAATAAGGCCAACAAGGCTCACATTCCGTTTAATTGAAACCCTGAAGAAGAAAAAAACAACTTTTCACTGTTTTGTGTAAAGACATTAGGAACGACATCTTTTTCCCCCCGCTGCATTTACTTCTTGTAGCTTTGACTACCACTCATCACCTAGGGAGATGAGGAAGCATTTTTTCTAATTAACATTTCTTTCTACATCTACATAGTCATGTAGGATCTTCACTACACTACCCGGTGAGACCTGAGAGTTATGCTCTTAAGTGCAAAATCTCGTCATCACTGAAAAAGTGAAAGTAGTCGCTGATCTCTGTAGTGTGAACCCCTCCGGTACAATACAAGGCTGTCAGCCTGGTTATACCAAATGAAACACAGAGACACAAACTAAAATACCAGCACACACACATACATGTCAACTTTTTAACCATGCTGGTGGCATGTCTCTATGATGGCGATGTCAATCTTTCAGTCGGTTGACCTCTGTGGATTTCAACAGCTATCAGAACTTTTGTATAGACATTCATGGTTCCCAGAGGATGATATTCCCCTGACTTTTCCTGTGACATCACTATAAAAGGATAATAATTGAATTGTCAGGGAATAGTTCTCATAACTTCTCATTTAGGGATATCATGAGGGCAATGTGTCCAATAATTTGGTTTATGACCAAATACCTGCAAAACTAATGACATTCCAATCAGGCTTAGCTGTACTTGTGTTAAGTGCTAGTTAGCAAATGCTAAACTAATATGGTGAATATTATACCTGCTAAACATCAGCATTGTCATTGTGGACATGTTATCATTCATGGCCTTACACAGCCACAAGCATAGCTGTAGAATTTTAGCCTTTCCAATGTATTTTGCTTCTAAAGAGTAACACTGTGGGTGTTCCCCACTGCATGGCATCTTTGAAGTGGCACTGTTATGTAAAATCATACTACATTCTTGTGACCTTTTCTTCTCCTCTCTTAGCGTGTAAATTACATGTGCAGGGTTCTTGGTTCTCTCCTTACTTCTTTTCAAGGGTATTAACTGCTTTGTTTGGCATGAAATGGAACATCAATATGTTGCACGTGCACTGAATCCCAAGCACATTTCACTTTTGTTACAGTGTGTTTTTAGAGTGCAAACATGAATAAGGCAGTTAGACCTGCAGCAACCAAATATGTGTTTTACCGCAGGGAATCCATTGCCTTGATGTTAATATTTTCCAGTTTTTCAGGATCAAATCAAGATGATGGCTCCATATTATAGGGAAAAAAACTAAGAGCAACAAAAATAGACCATTACAGCTAATTTTATGATTCCCATTGGATTTTCTTGTTACTTTGCTTGCTTGAGGTAAATGTCACATTACATGTACTGCAGATGTGTGTAATGGAAAAGAAAGGTGTGTGAAGGTCACATGTTTGTTCAGCAAATAGGTAATGCAATGTGCGCTTTCAGCCACTTGCATGAGTATTTACAGCTTGCCTCTAATGGGATCTCGCCACAAAAAAAGGAGCCAAGTGATCAACAGGCCTTCGAGCTCTCTTGCAAAAAGAAACATTTCTCACTTTTTACCACTGTGCTGTCTGGGGAGTTTCACATGGACTGTTTTTGACTCTCTTTCACCCCCGCGTTGCACAAGAGTGCATTCTGGAGGTCCAATGAATAAAAATGCCATGTCAACTAGGAAAGAAGAAAGAAAATCTCCACTCAGAGCTGTCAGTGATTTTCCCTTTTTGCCTTTACCATGGAAAGCTAGTAAAAAGTTCACCTTCCTCACATAAATTGGCTCGGAGATTTATTTCTCCCCTGACATTCTCTCTGGAGATGCCACCGAGAACCTGGGCATCTGCTCTTTGGAGGGAGATGACAGGGCTATTGTTAGGGGCGGCGGTAGTGGAAAGCTATTCTCTTGCCTCATCCCCTCTGTCCCTTTTCTATTTCTCACTCTCCTTCTTTCTCCTTATGAAGCCTTTGACAAAGCGATGACAGCCACTTAAAAGGCAAAGGCCAAGGCTCACATCTGTCTATTTCACCTTATTAATTTCAATATCATTCCACTTTATCATATTCAGAATCCCATGAGACAATCCAGCCAAATCATTGATGTCAGGTTGAATGTGTATTATGACAGCTGGGAAGTGACACTCCCTTGGGTTTAAAAATATTCTGAATAGTAATTATCTCATTCTATCTATCACTACCCCTCTTTTTTCTGAAAAGAAGGAAAGTGATATATAGATCAAATATGAGAAGAAAAAAACTATTATGTATATTTTACAATCCCTCTATTATTGCTTTAGTTTAGGAATGCAGAAAGATAAGTGCCAGGCATTCACCGACTATAAGCTGCTCATCCGATGCTATTGTATTCAGGAATCTGGCTGACTGGGTCAAATTGAGACTGCTGCTCCTTCAAGGCAACAGAGTCTCTGGAAAGATGGCGTGGGTGTCAAGGCAACTGGGACTTGCACGTATACGTCGCTGGGGCAAGATTAGGGGAGTATGACAGGGCAGACCCCTAATCCATCATCTGGGAGATTACAGGAACATGACACAGCGCGCCACCAAATCCCTTTAATCATCCAAATGTTCCATTCTCAGCCAATGGTGCTGTTGGAAGAACAATAAGGGCTCTGGGGAGAAGAGCTGTCGCAGAATATTTTCTCCCCGGGCCTTGCTGGCTTGCCTCATGACACTCACAAGCAGCTTAGGTTTCAGTAATATGGAAGAGCTACTCTGGATGGGGCCAAGTCAATTAAGCCAGACCAGTGTTTTTATAAGAAGGGATGTTAAAGAGACAGGGGATATAAGGATGAGCAGACGATGCTTGTCTTTGATGTCCCGTGGGTTCTTACAAATCCCTCCATAGCACAGTTGCAAGAAAGGGCAATTAGTCTGATGAAGCGGGTGTGTCATCTGAGTCAATCTTATTACACCCTGAGAAAACAGGCTGTCTCAATCATTTCCCTTCAAAAAAAGATAAGATTTGTGTGTTACTTCTAAGAAGAGAAATGTGTTCCACTTAATGTAAAGGGAAACAAAGGAAAAATAGAGGCTAGCGGCTCATTCACGCTGCCTACCTGAGCAACGCGCGCAAATACGGCATTGCAGTCTGGGTTATGTTCTGTGGTTTTTGAGAGCAAAGAGTTTGTAGACTAAGGTTGTCATAGGATGTTCCACATGTTTTTAGGTCTAGGCAACGAAAGCAGCCTGGTTAAGGTTCGAGAAAAATGTTTTTGGCGGTTGTTGTGCTTCCACCATCAATTTAGCTATTTACATTTTTCAGTATTAAACCAAGACCACCATCCTTAACACCAAGTGCTGAACGCCTAAACATAACCATGAAGAAGGTTCATTATGTTGTAGTTGCTACAGTGGATACTGTAGAGAAATGAAATGAAATGAAATGAAATACGTGGTCAGTGAAGAATTTCAGGTACATTCAGTATGAACATTGTTCAGCCAACTAAATAGGTTGTAAAAAAAAAAAAATATCTGGGCAGCATTACATTTGATGTTGCAAATTCATAAAATATAAATGTAATGTCTAGGAGACTGGGTTGACCGGGTATAGACCCAGTGTACCTCCTCCAACTCTCTGGCTTGAGGAGATATCTGTTCTACGAATTAGATTTTTTTCATATACGCCAAGCAAAAACTGAAATTAACTGGGTCCCATTACCCTTGCTGGAGGGGTGTGTGGATTAGCACTGGACCATGACCATACACCCACTGGCCTTGTCCATACGTCCAAGCCTGTCTGGGAAAATGTTTAATTGCAAAGATATTGGGTTTGAGCCGGTTTAAAGTCACTTTAGTCTTTCAGTATTTTGGATTTTTATGTAAAAGTGATATGTGTCCTTTAAAGAGCTTTAAGGCTGCAAAATAAAATGATAATAAAAGGGGAAAAAAAGAAAACTAAATCACTTAATGGTGGCTCCAGAGAACCCCTCCAACAATAGGATTTTTCACAGACACTATCTTTGCTCAATGGAAAAGATGACTTATACCCTCCAGCCACAGAAATAAAATGGTAATAAATACTGAATGAAATAGAATCCTTATAACTTCCATAGAAAAATTAAGGACTGTATAAAGTTTAACATTATTTTACTCGGAACTTACGGAATGTTATTTTATTTATGTATTAGTACTATGGATTTTAGTAGTCAATGTGTCCAAATTCTTGCAAAATAAACTAAGCCTGTATGTGTTAATGCCAAGAGATCAGCCTGCCGTAGATCTTCTGTTGGTTCGTGGTTTGTTAAAGTTCTAATATTAGCACAGAAAAAAACAAACATCTGTACAGCAGCCTTTCTGAGATTTTCCAAGGACCAGGTTGCCGTCACTTCTGTTGGATATACCTCAATGTATATTTTATGACTATACTTGCACGTCAGATACTCTGCTCTTTCATATTCTTACTCAATGTATTACATACCTCTAGAAAGTATATCTCCAGAAATGCAACCTGCATTTTCAAGATTTTTTGTTCACTTCAGGGGAATGTGGTTAGTTTTCAATTGCACTTTTCTTTTTACATATTCTGAAGACAAGGTAATATACAGTTATAGCTTTTAGCAAAAAAGTGCCTCAGTTTTATCGATCTTCTGGTACTATTTCTGAATGTGTAATGTGCCTAACAATGAGCTCCATGCACAGTCTTTCATATTTCAAGCTTATCTCTAATTCTACCCCCACAATCCACTCAACTCTGCTCCAAATGTTATGAATCATGCATTTGTGAAGCTGTGAGGTACTGAACATGTCATAAGGTTAAATTATAATGTACTGAAATGGAACAACAACTGGATAAGATCAACCTTTCAATCAAATAATCATCACAAAATTCATCAAAAAATCTAAGTTTTATTGAAAGGTTTTTGTCAGTATGAAACTTGATCTTGCAAATTCCATATTCTGCTCCTGTGTCCCCTGTTTTTAAAGTACATCCATATTGAACTTAATTCAGAAATCGTCTTATTCATTTTTTTTAGATTAAGTTTATGCAAATTCCTGCACTTTACTACTCGCACAGGGATAGAACAATTCATTTAGTCTAAATACTATATATGCAACATTACAACATCACAGTCAGTTGCTGTTCTAGCTCAAACATGCACTAATGCACACACATACATATAATATGCATGTAATATTCACATTGAATATAATAAAAAGAAACTAAATCAGTCAGCTCCTAATGTTAACTCAAACAAGTTCTAAGAACAGGTCTGTTCATGAATGGCACTTCTCTGAAGATATGTTGCAGGAAAATGGCATGTTTACTTTTACTTTGTTGTTTCAGAGTGATGGAAAACAATCATGTGTCAAGTAAATGCTTGATACAACAAACGGAAAAGAGAAAAGATAACAAGTTTGTGGTTCATGCTGTGAAAATGACTGTTTTGTTCAAAGATGATTTTCTTCCCAAACCAAATATGGTTTTCACCACCTGATGAAATCAGTCTTTGGTCAAAATGTAATCTGCTGTGCTTCAATATGAACTGTGAGGAAACATACCTCTAATGCATTGGATGTGATCATTACTCAGCAGATTTGATACTGTAGGTTATTATTGACAGCTGTACACATGAATTTGTTTTGATTAGGGCTGTGCGATATGATCAGAATCTCATGTATAGGTCATTTCATATTATTTTTTAGATTATTTTTCTCCTTTTAATTAGGTCCTTGCAAATTATCAATTAAGCATGTATCAAAAATATTATGTTTATGTCTCTGTGTCTCTCACATTACACTGTTCACACTGTTTGCATTTTGCAGAAAAACACACAGAGAAAAGCGTTCTCTGGTACATGGAGACTTTCAATATTTTACAAGCACGTACCACTTTGGTTCCACTTTCGATCGTTTCGACACGCTCATTAACAACAAGTCTCCTCCACACGCAGCTCACCTACATTTGTGAAAATAGAATCAGAGGTGAAAACAGACTAAAATGCGAGTTGTGTTGTGAAATGTGTTTTCAGGATGACTAAAACATACTGCTGAAGAGACACAGAGAGAGAAAAACAGAAAGAGGCAAGCACGCCAGTGTTTGTGCAGAGTGGAACAGAGTTGCCGGTGTGTGTGTGTATGGAAGAGAGAGAAAGCAAGGTGAACAGATTAAAGTAGTTTGCCTTTTATTTCACAAAGCTTTCGCCAACGACTAAAAGCCGGTCCAATATATACCGGAAACTCCTCTCTCCTTTTCTCTTTTTAGCTACCTCTATCTCCATAAAATATTATCTAGTTTCACCAAAATCAGTGAAAAGCTGGTGGTGTGTAACTACTGCGTTACAAACTCCGTCATGTCATGGAGCAAAAGGTTTGTGGAACAGGTATACGGAGTGCAGACTTGAAATGATTTTGAAACTGTTATTTTGTGGTACAAAGGTTACATAATGGGGCTTTAACTCAACTGATTAACAATTTTCAAACTGAGTCACACTGTCTTTTATTTCTTTTCCTTTTTTATTTAGTCTGTAATGGTGACAAATAATGTTTCCGTTCTGGATTTTGTCAAACTTTACACACACCTATCAACCATTACAATACATTACAATAAATGTTTGTAGGAACTGTACATCCAGTGCTTTGAACATATTCAGCTGCTACTTATTCTGCTTGTTAAATATGCTGCTTCGAAAATCCTCTTGACAGTGCAAATTATTTCCACACATGCTAAAAATTCAATAGCACTGCATACAGCTTTAGCCAAGATGATAGGACAAAATCAAAGATGGAAAAGAAGCATTTATGTTCCCAGAAAATACATTATAGTAGACCTTTTGCTTCTCTCATGCTGGTATCATGCAGACATTTGTGATGCCATGTCTTGAGCTGCTCTATATTACTTCGTATTCACTATTTTATTGTCTTACGATACAACTAAAACCATTGGATATTGCTTTATATATCTCTACTCACAAAGTATTGTTTATAATCTACTCATAATCTATAAGTGATTATCATATCCCCAAAATTCTCATTTCACTTTTCTACTAGACAGATATTTTTCAGCTGTGAAGCCAAAAACTATTTTGGTTGTATTTTTTGTTTCCAAACACAGCAAGTGTTTTGGTGTCCAGCAGCGAGTCAAACTGCCTTGATGTGTTTTCTTCGAACTGTCAGCCGAGACCAACACACTGTAGCTGCTTCCAGGAGCTGCAGTGCAAAATGATAAATGTAGAAGATACAGTACTGCATACATCTACCAAGGATGATACTCTCTAGCTGTATTACCCAAATTACACATCCATATTTGTTAATTTGTAATTTTTAAGTCATATATTTTTTTTGTTCTATTTTAACTTTTACATTTTTTTGTATCATGCAAAAAATATGCTGATGAGATTGTGGTGAAAAATTGTGCGCCTGTGCTGTGTCGCTTCAACTTCACATGTCTCACCTGCAGTGTGCCACAGCTGTGTCAAATGAAGCATGCTAAAAGATAATTCTAGTTTATTAAAACTTAAGGCTTATTATCATACTGTATATTTGGCTTTCTGTTCTACCAGTTATGATAACACTGTACCCACCACAGTAACTGCTGAAATCTGGGAAGATGGTGTCTATCATGGTGTGAAAGAAACAATGGCCAAAACTACTAAAAGAAGACCCAAGTTTCAATAAGTAGATTGTAGCCACATTTTTCTTTAACACCTGCATTAAATACGTTTGACCTGTGTTTCTATTTTTGATTCAGCAGCATACTGTGATTGGTGTGTTCTAGATTTATTTTTTGCCTCCATATAGATCAGACCCGAGCAGAACTGAAATGAGATTAAATTTGGCTTGGTCTTAAAGCACAAAAAGCTGCTACAGTTAGCAAGGAAGAACAAAGTGCAGCCATGAAGCACCCCGACCTGTTGACAGAGCCGTGCATGCTCAGCCCTGATAGCAGGGTCTGGCTGCCTTGTTTGGAGAAGCTGGGGCAGCTTCGGATGAGATTCAAGTTAAAGCACATTCCCATCATCATCACCATTCCCCTCTCCGCTCCCCTACTGTGTTTGTTCAAAACAATGTGGTTATGTGGGCACATATAAGAGTGTGGGTGTGTGTGAGAGGCAGAGACAGTAGGAGGAAGAGTGAAAGCAAGCAAAAGAGAAAGATAAAGAAAGGTACAGAGATGTGCATGCTTTTTCATGATGGTAGGATTTTGAGACATGTTTCCACGGCTTAGAGGCAACGTGCTGCACATTACCTTATAGAAAAACCAGCCAGGCAGAGCTACTAAAGTTGAGGAATGATGGATAAGCAAACAAGTAAATATGGTATATACATATAGATGTTAATGTCAGTGTATATATTAATGGCCCGGTGGTGAGTTAACTAATGGAGAATAGTGTGTGTGGGCCCTGCAGTGCCATGTGACAGGGGACAATCTGCACACCTGCGCTCTCATCTGCTCCGCCGTGGGAGGACTGATATTAAGTCATTGCTGCAGGCGCTGCCAGCACACTCCGATTGCGCACATGGCTGCCAGGGTGAGTGTGCTGCCATTGGATCATGCAGGCTGGGTTTTTCATCAGCCCGGCCTCCTGAGCGAACAATAAAGAAAACAAAACTGCTGTCGTGGGCACTTATGAAACGCAAAGGCCCTTTGGTAGTGGAATAGTCAGAGAAAAGTATGGGACGCTATATTATCCCCGTTTTTTATTTCTTTTATTCCCTTTTTCCTGCAGAAATGGACAAACTGTAGGGATCCAGGAAATGGGAAGCAGATGATAAGTATGATTTTGTAAAATACATCCAAGCAGTATCTCGAAAAACTGGCAAACAGCTGTTTATTGCAATCACTTGATTTCGACTGAGTGACTCGCTGTACAACCGGATGTAATCTGGACAGGATGTTAAAGTTAAAGTTGCAAAAGGGTGCTCACAAAAGTGGAATCATTATTTGGTGAGCTATGAGAACAGCATGCCATCCAACAGTGATGGAAGAAGTAGATTTCATGAAGAAAGT
Source organism: Morone saxatilis (assembly GCF_004916995.1). Taxonomy (NCBI): domain Eukaryota; kingdom Metazoa; phylum Chordata; class Actinopteri; family Moronidae; genus Morone; species Morone saxatilis. Next base: position 6,392,754 of record NW_023339774.1, on the reverse strand, counting down.
GTAAGTTGAAATGAAAGTAAAACTCAAAGTGAGTTACTTAATAGTTTTATTTTATCCAGTAATAAAATGTCATAATTTATTTGTTGATTATATTTTGTATTATTAATTTGAATCTGCCAAGTAACTAAAGGTATTAAATGAATGTAATGGAGTAAAAAGTACAACATACGGTTACCTCTGAAATGTAGTGGAGCAGAAGTAACAAGTAGCAGAAAATTTACTTCAAAATAGTAATTTAGTACAGTACAGTAAATGCACTTACAGAAGTTACTTATCACTTTCATCCAACATAGCAGTAAAGGTAACACCACCCACTTGGTGCTCTCAGGCAATGTGTTGTATGTTAACTGCACAAAACACTGCACTGGAAGGCACACTCCCCCTCCGCAAAAACACTATAACACAGCAAGTACCATGTGCTGCCCTTAGGCTAAAGATTTCAAGGATCATGATGACACCATGATGCCATTCCTCTTCTCTCGCAAAACATTATACCATGAGCCGTGGAAAAGGCAAACATTTTTCACTAAAACACAATTGAAAGACATAAGTCTCTGGGTTTGTTTCTTCAAAGCAGTATAGGATTAAGATTTAAGAAATGTAAATGTTTTGAAAGGAGCCAGTTTTCTGAGCAATGGTGGACATACATTCACCATTGATCAGAGATCAACAGCAAGCATACAGACACACGTCCATACACACACCCATAGTGATGAAATGCATCTGCTGTTGCCCCCATCGTCCCTTTAGAGAGGTGTACCTAGAGTTTACAATGATTGTGTTTCCTGTTTCCAAGAATCAACCTCCGGCCATTCTGTTGGTTTATTCATGAGGCGGATGGGGGTTTTGGGGAGGGATGAAAGAGAGAACATGAGACATGAGACGTAGGAAGAATTCCTAACTAGATAGGATGAAAAAGTAAACACAATCTCCTGCAATTTGACTATCAATCAGGCCAGCATGTCTCTGGGAGAGGGGGCCTAATTACGGCCCAAATGAACATTGACTGTTTTCTAATGGAATTATTCAGACAGCCTGTGTTTGTATATGCCAGTCCCTCATTTGCTATTCCCATTCATTAGGGCTGCACATTACACTTTGGTGGTCTTTGGCAAATGATATTCTTTCACTAAGTTCAGAAGCCAGATCATCCTCAAAGACAATTTGCTTCCCCACTTCATTGTCTCCTCCTACCCTGACCCAAACCCACCACTGCCCTCGTTTTCTCTTTTTTCTCTGGGTGGCTTGGCAGGAGTGACTACTGTTATAGGAAGCCTGATGAGTTAGGCAGAGGATTATGCCTCTGTGGCCGGCCAGTAACCATGCGTAAAAAAGGGAAACATTTGTAGATGAGTGGGTTTTCGTGATGCAGCACGTAATGGGGCTGGGGTAACTGAGGGTAATGTGAGACAGTGGGACATGCTAGTCCTACGGAGAAGGATTTAGGTGTGGGAAATGGGGTTGAAAATAGGTGCTGAGAAAGAGTCAGGGACATGTCGGTGGGGGAGAGTGAAGCCAGAACAGGAACTTCGCTGTCTGAACGCTAATGAGCTGAGGGATGGGAGTGGGAGTTGTAATTTGTGGACTTCTGCCACCATCTCTACGAATTGTTGTAAGAAAGAGAGGAGGAAAAAATGCAGAGAGATAGCATGTTGTGCATGTGTGCACAGACAGAGGAGGAAGAGCGGAGAGATTGAAATATAATACACTAGGCCTCATTTATGCTCTTCGACTCCTCGGGCCATTGCTGCAGACTAGAGTACATCCATTGTGCTTACAGTTACTTCACTCTGTAAAATGACCTCCATTTGAGTTATTTGAGGAGCAGTGGTTTGGTTCAAGGTGGCTCGAGGCCATGCTCCAGTAAGTCTTTTGGGAGCGATGCTCTTCTAGTTGCAGCTCACGCTATTGGATGGTAAATTTTGGCTGGAGAGACGCTGCACAGCGAGCAACACAGCATCCTCGTCTAGAGTCGACGGGGCTTTGCGAAGCTTGGTGAAAGTCGTCATTAAAGTTGCATAATGCCTCTTGACTGCCAACGACAATAACTTATGACATCTGTCTCAGTGTTTCATGTTGGCTGTCACAAGCAGTTAAGAGCCAGTTCTTGCGGTAATCACTAAGAAGATGGATTACTGGGGATTTTGGAGGCCACTCCTACATTGTTTGCTGTCATATGGCAGGGAGATTTAAATGTTATGAATAGAAAGGTAACACTGTCAGCTTAGTCAGACACTAATGATGGCAGAGTGTGCTAATACATTTTTAAACAGGCTATTTTCACACATTTTCATTTGATGCATACACAAGTTTGGTTTCTGAACATATTTTTGGTTTGTTTATTTTGCATTCTAATGGAATAGAGGGGAATACACAATTGACTAGACACAGATAAAACAATACGGCAGGCTTCAACGCTTAATGGTGTAGAAATATAAATGGAACCAAACTTAATGGCAACATTGAGATGCTAGAGGGAGGCTGTTATTAACGTGACACCTTGAATCAATCTGTCCCCTCAGTTTAGTCTCAAGTTTAGAATAAGAGAGTCAGATAGTCAGGGATGAAAGGCTTCATCAAGGAAGGAAAGCATATGCAGAAAGGACTTTGCTATGGGGAAAGGTAAAGCTATTTACAGCGGCAATGTCTTGGGAAATAGGAGGGGAAGAGAGTAGGGGAAAAAAGGGCTTCGGGAAAGATTTCACCAATGTACAAGGCAAACAAACAAAACAAAGAACACGAAATGGAGCGAGAAGGAGAGCTTCAAAGCTTGCAGGTTGATTTTCAAAAAGAATATCATTAGCATATTGCAGACTGAAGGACATCTCTTAAAAAAAAAACGCACAGTGAAGCCATTGGACCACATGATAAAGCCAATTATAGCAATAGCAACGGCAGTAATACAATTACCTTATACTCTAATGATAATGATAATTAAACAGAAGCCAGAGAATCATATAGCTATCAGTGTGAATATGGTGGGCTTAAAAACATGGTTAACAGAATTCATATGCAGATAAAGCACATGAGAGGCACTTAGTTAAATCATTAACACTAGATGAAGAAAAGGCCTGTAGCTCATCGACTGAAATACAAATCATTCAGCCTCCCCTGGAAATAATTAAGGACTGTCATATCCATGAAGACAAATTGTACATGGTGATGCTGTGGGGGTTATGGCCTGAGACAGCAGCGTCTCTGTGTTTTCTCTCAGAATCAGCAGCTTCTCAGCTCCCTTGCTCTCCATGTCTGGGTTTTACTGGCCCTTATGTCTCATTTTAGCACCTGTCAGATGTGTCGGTGCAAGTGTTGTGGATATAGTAGAGTTGTCCTATTCTGTTGGTAACACATCCTCTTAACCCACATGGCTTGGTCAATTCTGGCGGGGAGGGGGGGGGTGAGTACGGCTGTATGCAATTTCACTTTTGTTGCACCGATAAGAACCGGAACAACTGCAACTTGTAGCATTTCCAATCTTGAAATCAAATAGGGTCTGCTCTCCTGTGAAGCACCTATGCGAGAAGTGACTCTCCAAGCATTTTGGCAGATGTCTTATTCAGAATCTATCAACGAGTAATATCCCAGAGCAGCTACTGTATATCTGATAACTGACGGTGCACAACCCCTCACTTCCTCCTCCATTTCCTGAGAGGAAGCCTTCAGAGGGAGCATTGCAGTGCTGATAAAACTCACACAGCCCTTTATTTGCCGGCTAAAAGATTGCCAGAGCAAGGAAGCATTGTATAAGCTGATGGCTTCTCTGGTACCATAGCGGATGTGAGATTTCTTTACTCACCTGAGAGCAAGACCGGACACTGTTTTTATAAGCCAGGTTGAAAATAAGGGGATCAGATCCATCCCACTGCCGCAGTTTACTGTGCAGCAACTCACTCTTTACACACTCGAGAATGCCACATCGAAGAGTAAAATGCAGATATACACGCTGCAAAAACACAATCACACAGATACGGGAACATCTTTTGTATGCCATGCTTTTAAGTTCACAAGGCAATGTGAACATTAGTGGATTTAATATGCATCCACTTGAATTGTCATTGCTGCCTGCTGCTGTTAACCATTCTTTGAGAGAGGGAGAAAGGTCTCTTGCAGAATGGATGGCAGCCGTCCGAGTGCACAGTGCACAGGAACCAATTTTAGATGAAAACCCACACAGGGCAAGGAGTTTTCTTTTTCTCTGCGCTACATTTCCCTTTGACATCTTAAAAGCCATTAGTTCAGCAATGCACACCAATGCTTTACACAATAGGACTTGGAATGCTGCCTTTTAGACATTATATGGGGACAAGCGACGGAGCGCGTGCATAGAGGGATGCACAGAAAAGACTATAAAACAGAAATACAGTAATTCAGAGTGGAGTGATTCAGGCAGGGTGGTGCAAGAGAGAAAACAGCATAGGAAGACGAGTTAAAAAAGAGAATCTTGAGAAACACAAAAGCCTTGGAGATTTGTCCTACCCAGCCAAATCCATTAAGTTTTAATAAAAAGACCATCGTAAGGGCAATAAACTTGATAGAGTCTGTAAACCTTGACATGGCTCACTTTGTTTTTTTATGGTTTAAACAAAGTATGTTCAACTACCCATTAAATAAACTGTAGATTCCAACTTTTAAATGAAAGATAATGACATATGTGATATAACTCCTGAAGCATGTATAATCATTCAAGAAATGCCAATATGCCAAAACATGTTATAGAACTAGTCTTTTGTGATGTGTCACATTGTATAAATAAGGTTAGAAAAGCTGATGTTTATAATGTTATTATTGGATATCTGACACAAAATTACTTCCATATATATTAAAATCAAGGTGTATGCCTGAGAAGTCAGACCTTCAGCTACATATTCTCACCATATCCACCATTAAGGTCAGTCAGGTGTCACAGGTTCCTTCGTCTGACCTAGTTGGGAAACACATTATCAGTCTCTCTGAACTCTCTTGAAGCCTGCCTTCCCTTCTGAGCTTCTTTTATTTCTCCTCTTTAACTTTCAAGTGAATAATTTTTGGTTCTGTTTCCGTCTTTGTACTGTATCTGTTCCTGTCTCTTTCTTGTCTGTATGTAAATGGATGCCCCAGTTTGGGAAGCATTTGTTGTTCCGTTTACAGATATCAGGTAAGTCAACACAACACAGCGGAAACAAGGCAAGAAGCTTCATATTAAAGGTTTAATTTGGTAAGCAGTTATAAAATCTCCATTTTTGATGTCAAAACACCTACGAGCAGTGCAGATTTAAACAGTTGGTAAGTTTCAGCCTGAATCAGATCATACAGACACTGAAAAACAAAACAAACAAACAAACAAAACTCACGTGTTCTTTTGTAAAGGCTTTTTAAAGGACTAGGATTTCTCACTCAACATTTTCTGGCCAATTGCAGATTGATAAGGGTCAAAGAACCAATATTGTGAATAATATTCAATACTTCAGAATTGATTTCGGTTTGTTTTTTTTAATTCTTGTATTAAAAACAGCAAATGAGCCCAGTTAGCCTATAAACCTTCTATTTGTTCCTGAACAGATGTTAACAGGCACCATGAACATAAATAAAATGAAAAACAATGGTGGTATTTAAAGAAGCACAGCAAACAGCATGCAAAAGACAGAACAGAATAAATGAGGCATAGCAGAACATAGACCAAAAAAACAAAAAAATTAATAATGAAGAAGAAGATTGTTGGGTATGGAATGTATTTGAATTCAGGGCATGCACAACTCAGCATTCAGCAACGTTTACCACCACTGACCGGGAAGCATCGTTTGATCAGCACTTAATGACACTTAACGCAATCGCTTCAAGACAGCCCTGCTTATTAAGAGTGGAACAGATGTTTTACCAAAGCGATCTTGCAGTTTTAATTAGCCATTGATACTAAATACATTAGCACCAGCAAACAGTGCAGTTTGAAATATAGCCACATGCCACGGGAGCTGAACCCCGTAGAAAATGTGAAGAAGAGCTATGGAATTGAAGAGGTGGGGATGAGTAAAGGGAAACCATCAATGGCGGTTGTTAGGAGAGCAAAAATTGTGGGGTGCTGTCACAAACAGTGATTTGACCATATACTCGTTCTGTCATGCGGGAGTTGAGCTGCAGTTAAGAAGATTTATGGCCAAATCTACAGCACTGAAACATCTGGTGGTTTATCTATGGAGTGGGCCCCTTGCTGTGGCTGACGAGAACGTCTCTAGGAAGGAAACAATCATCATTTCTTTCCCCGTATGACGCTCCTTAACAGCACAATATTGCGCCAGCCATTATTCATTCAAACAGGTGTGCTCATGAGCCGGGGTCGAAACTCAAGATTACAGATGGCTGCAGTGTGAAGAATAAAATACAAGTATCATTAACTGCAAGATTGGAAACCTATAGCTCAACGAAAAACAATTTCAGAAGCCCATGACACTATGAGGTGCAATACACTCAAAACTATCAATTTACAGTGGAAAATTATTGAACGGTCTTATGCTTGACACCAGGACTTTATTCTAACCACAACGAATTCTGAGGGGATTTTCCAATAGATGTCTGCTGAGGCTATAATACCAGTCCATCTACAGCAGCACACTCCAGCTCCCCTGAAAGCAATTCCCAATGCCATACACAATTCCATTCTCTGACTGATCCCCCTTTCACTTGTACAGGCGCATGTGCATCATACACACACACACTTACACGCACACACACAAACAAAGGGGGCACAGTGCTGATTGCCTTTTGTCCACCCCTGAAAGGCTGGCCACCTGGTTCCTGCTCACCTTCAATAGGGTTCATTATGGCTGCCGTACACCCGTCCAGCTGCTGCTTTACGCTAAAGACATGGATCTGTCTTTCTGCCTCCACCGCTGGCTCTTTTTTGCTCTTGCAGCCCTAAACCCTTCACCTCGTGTTGGCCTGTCACTCCACAAAAGGCCCCAGCGTTGTTTGCGAGCACTAACTGGCCCTGCCTCTTGTCTCTATTTCTGCCCCCAAGGCCCCATCTTCAAGTAGCATCACAACAATAGCCATTCCTCTGCCTCTAAAGATCTTGAGCTTGGTGTCTGTAAATTATATACAGCTGATGTGAACCGTTTTCGCCTTTAACGATGACGGGAATGAATCCCTTGTTAGAGATTGCTGTGGCATGTAACAGCCCATGAGCGGGCCGGTTTAGAGGGTTTAACAAGGTTAAATGAGTGCGCTGGGATGGTTAGGAAAACGAGGGGAAGGGGGTTGATGGTGGGGAGCAAGAGGAAAAGGGCGCGTGGGCTGAGTTTTCATGTCTGAATTTATAAAAGCATGATGATGCGGCATGAGCCTTTACAAACTCATAAACACCCCCGCTCGCACCACAGGCAGTAAAGGAAAAGCGACAGGGGAACGACAGTAAATGCAGCACAAACAGACTCCGGGCCGGTGGCTGTCTCCATGTAAAAGCAGACATAATAGAAAGCTTTTAATAGGAAATGTCCCCACTTAGACTTTAATCTACCCAAGCATTATTATTAACCAGATCTGGTAATGACTCAGAGGGGAGTAATGCACATGGTGAGATCGCAGCATGAACTGGACAAAGGCTCCAAAGCTCCTTCTGTGGGTTCACTCAGTGGTTGATCCTTCGGTCATCTTTTTTCCCCCCCTGCTTACTAGGATTATATTACTTAGACTTGACTGACAGAAGAGAAATCTGCGGATTTGAATTTACATTTTTTCATGTGGCGTAAATAGACAACATACCTCTGCTGCTCTCCTGCTTATTTTTTTTACTCTGTCTCTCTTATGCACACAGAAACACACACACACACACACACACACACACAGATACTTTCTGTCTTTTTCAGTTTCTTTAAACAAATCCCTGGGACACTTTAAAATATTAAGGTTGTTTTTTTGCAGTCCTTTCTAAGAAAACCACACTCCCACACACACACTTACTCCAACTTCCCTACAGGAGGACTAGGATTAAATAAATTAGTCTCCACTTGTTTTCACATTGTCACTTCCTCTAAACTATTTAAGCTGAGGTCTCAAATGTCTCAGAGCAGAACAATATCTAGTAAATGTATGAACCATGATGGATTGAATTTGGTCAAGTTTGTTTGAAGTTTTCTCTGAAATGGCTTATAAGAATTAAACCACCATGATCCAATGCCTACAGGTCCACACAGACATGCAGCTTTTTCATTCATTTTCACTGCCTAAACAGCTCAGGTAGATGTCACTTTAAGCTCAAGTACAAGTCAGAATAATAGCAAGTAAAAACATTGCTGGAGTCTGAGTGTGTGCGGGCACGTATGCATGCTTTTCTCCAGCGGAGTGAAGCTAAATGGAGATTGCGACTTTGTGTATCTGTGTGTTGTGTGTGTGTGTGTGTGTGTGTGTGTTTGATGGGGACTGTGATTGTATTTTCCTTTCTCCTGTCCCCTGAGGAGGTGACATGGTTGGTATTGTAATTCCACTCTCATTTCCTACGTTGCAGCGGCGACTGCAGACTTGTCACTCAGGAGGAGCAGAGAATGGGCCTGTCAATCAGTCAAGGACCCATTACCGCAGCAATGTCTGAAAAGGCTGCACTTGCCCCGCTCCTTGTTAGCATAACTAAATTTTAACACTTTGTCCATCCGCACACACTATGATTAGGGCTACTGTGAGGAAATAATTGGAAGCAAAAAGATGGTAGAACAGAGAGCCTAATGGAAAAATCTGTAAAAAGGGTGCCATTAGATTACATTGTCTTTGTTGAAAGACAATGGTGCAGGGATGGGGATATTCAACTGCAGAGAAGTTATAAGAAATGTAAAACCCTGTGACTAAACACCAGACTGCTAACAGGTTTATTGGAGAAGACAGTGTTATAGCATATTACCTTATACTAAAATGATGGCAAAATGCAAATGCAGAGAGAATCACAGTGCAACGTATAAGACAATGATGGACTATCTGCAGCAAACAGATACACAGCAGGAAGACAAATAGTGCCAGACAAGAGTGAAAAGCCAACAAATGGATGGGGAGACAGAGCAAGGTTGCTTTGAAAAGAAGAAGTGGTGATAGAAAATCCTAAGTAATACAGGGTGACGTGAGCAGGGTGCGGTGCGTGACAGGTAGAGTGGGAGGTGGCGGGGTGCTCCTGTCCTGCTGTGTGCCTTAAACAGAGCAGAGCTCTAACCAGAATACCATCCATCACACAGTCAGTCACAAGTGTGACATGACAGGCGAAACCGTTCCCTGTCAAGGCAGAAAAATACGAAAAGAGAGCACAGGGCGGGGACAAGTTAAAACAAAAATAATATAATATGAGAAAAGAGTAGTTGTGATTGAAAGGTGGGGAGAAGCTAAGAACAGACAAGACAGAGGCAATCATTTCAGACTGGACATAAACGTGAAATGTAAAAAATCATTTTGGTTAATTTCACTGACTACTATCCAGCCCTCAAACTTGGATATCCCAACAAGTCTGCATATTTAACAACATAGATCATTTGTTTGTTTCTAATTTTCTAACTTTTCTAATTATCTAGCCTTTTCGAATTTGCCATCCTTATGGTTAAAGTCCCCCTCTACATAAAAATATGTTTTTCTTCTTGTTCCTACACGTGATTGTTTGAGCTTCACTGTGCAGAATGATGTATGTGCAGAGTTTGACACTAGAAGGATGTTTTCACATCCATCTCCTAAAAGTGGAAAGTCTCTCTGTGCTCACTGAAAATCTCATTTGAATGGACATGGCCTACAAGCATAATTTGTGACATCACAAATAGTTTTATATAGTCAATCCTGGTCCAGTATGCAAATGCAAAACTAATCAGACACACATTATTGTTCCAAGCATTTGTATACACCGATCAGCCATAACATTATAGCACCACAATTTAGGCCCTTGGTCAACAGTCGCTCAAAATCCTCACGCTGCCCATTTTTCCTGTTTCTTAACCACATCAACTTCTGGAGGACAAAATGTTTACTTTCCCACCCACTGACAGGGTGCCATGATAACAAGGATAAGAAGTGTTATTCACTTGGCCTGTCAGTGCTCATAA
>NW_023339774.1:6371849-6382617 GCF_004916995.1 Morone saxatilis | reverse complement strand
AGGCTCATTGATGCACATAGGGAGCGAAGGCTGGCCCGTGTGGTCCGATCCAACAGATGAGCTACTGTAGCTCAAACTGCTGAAAAAGTTAATGCTGGTTCTGATAGAAAGGTGTCAGAACACACAGTTTATGTGTTTGGGGCTGCATAACCAGCTGGGGACCCTGGTGGTCATAATGTTATGGCTGATCAGTGTATATCTTGGTATGAATTAACTCTGCAGTCCCTCTGATGATTTATCCTCTTCAGCATATTGTTTTGGCTTGATTCACATTCATGCATGACCATGAAAACGACCATAAATTAAAGTTTATGTTGCTTCATGTCTGCTTTTTGTAACCATATTTGTCCGATATACAATATGTCAGAGGTGTGTGTTTTCATCTTGTTTTCACTGTGTGCAGTAGCACTCCATCTAAAATTTGCTTTTCATTCTGTCTTAAACAGCGTCACACTATGTCTGCCCTTATTAGGTATTCATCCAAAACAGAGTTTGTTCTTAAGTAGTGTGAGCCAATGGCCAACATCGCCATTTGTTTCAAGAGAAGCTCCGTTGGATACTATGTAGCATTTATTCTTGCATACACCAGTGAAATATAAAACCGTCAAAATCTATTAAATGGTGGGTGTATTGAATCCCTGACATAAGCCAGTGTGGATCCTGGAGAGAGACATCATTCAGCCTTGTAAGATGGTTATACTTTGCATTTTATCTTACGTAATTTTTTTCAAGGCCAACAGTTTTCTTTAATCTCTTTCTTATGCAAAACACAACAAAACTCACTTTTCCTTTCCTGCATTTTGGAACAAAGCAACACCAGTGAAAAGTGTTTATTGCTCAAAAGGCCACAACAATTATGATTTCAGCGCCGTGGTGAAGACCAAGACAAATGTTGTTTCTATGAGTGCTGGACTGAATGAGGCCACATGTGTTATAAAGTCCCAGTTTGTTTGTGCTGTAAAGAACAAACAAGCCGTTGTTGGGGTGGAGGAAAAAAAGAATCAAGATTCGAGTGTGTATCTCACAGGATGTTCAGGGGGATATCGTACAAACTAGGCCTCTTGAGGAGAAGCCCCAGGAGCCATTAGGGTGAGGAACTGCAAAACACTTAACCCTTTCATCAGCCAGACCTCATTCATCGCCTTTGTGTATTCAGCTCCATCCTTGGTTCTCTCCCTTCACATCGTCTCTCTCTCCAGGGTTAGTCCCTCCTCTTTTTCTCCTTTGTATGCTCTTTTCTGCTCTCTCTCTTTCATTTTTTCTCTCTTGTTCTCTTTGTCACTCTATCTCCATCTTTCTATCTCCCCTTCTCTGCTGTTCCTGGTGCACAGAGCAGAGGGCTCCACAGGGGACCAGTTATCGATTGAACTGAGTCAGCTATGTCCACTTTAATTCATTAAACCCCCGCTGTCAATGGTCATTGGGCAATTCCGATAATGTAAAGGGACGTGCCAGAGCCTATACATGTTGGGGTTATGCATAGGTATATGTATAAGGACCACACAGAAGCAATAATCACATGCATATATATATATATATATATAAATGGGGGGGGGCATGGACACTACTGCTCTTCATGGCTCTTGGTGGGAAAATGAAAAAGAATAAATCAAGACGAAGGGGGGAAATCCAATAATATTTTCTTATAACTGAAGGGGATACCTGTAATTGAATTGAAGTAATGCATAATGGTAATTCACAATGTTTCATGCATGTCCCCGCGTGCATGCATGCATGACAATTGCCACACCTATTTCCATACTCTAAAACGAATAGACAAACACAGCTTTGAACTTCTGGAAATCGGCTTTAGTTGAAAATGAGCCGCTATAGAGTGAATAATTATGCATGCCAATATTTTATGACTTTACATTTCAGTTTGAAGGGCTGCTTAAAAAAGTAAGAAGAAAAGTAGAAGTAGAAACAACAACATAAGGAGCACAGCAAAGCTAATCTGGGTGGATTTATCTTCAATCAGGACGTTGCTCTGTTTCATCTCTTCCTTGCCTAAAAGGGCGAGTGGTATCACAACCACTCTGATCCCTCTCACAAGCTGCTCTCACTGCTGCGTGAAAAGGAGTCTCAAGAAAATAGAAACGGAGCTGCGTGCACGCAATCACATTACACACTTGTCAGCTTAAAAGGTCAACATATTAGTTTGGTCCCAGCTGAATTTGCGAGTTGCTCGAGTCAAGTCGTCATACAAACTCATGTTTTCACTTTCTTGAGCAAAGCAGACTCAGAAGACACAAGGAGAGAATTGTACTACAGCAGCAGCGGGCATCCATGCAGAGAGGCATTAAATACGTTTTGACACAGAATGTTGCTGAGAGTAAAGAGTGCGACAGCAGCAATCCAATGAGTGCATCACAGCAAGCCGGCATTGCCACCGCTTCCACACCTCAAGATCGATTGCAGGAGCGGTGCAGTATGTGTAAACATTATGTATGACTCTGCTCTCATTTGCATTGGTCAATATGAGGCAGCGTTCATCCGTCTGCATTACACTTTACAGATGAGTAGCCTTTGCCTGATGTGGATGTGACACATCATGCTACAGTCGGTGGCTGATATAAGCCCTGTGCGAGTTCACCGCTGCTGCTATCACCCCGTTCCCTCCCACTCCTCATTGTCAGTGGGCTCTGTGTTGTACAATGTGGGCAAGGGTTTCCCTGGTGGCTATCTCTGCCAGCCACTTAATATACCATTTATAGATTTACTTTTGAAGTAATTTAATATCTAGAACACATTGACCAGTGAGCCTTGATATCTTCATAATATGTGGAGATTTTTTATATACCCAGCACCATTGTGTGTACACTGGCATGCATACACACCTAAGCGTGATTTGTGCCTCTACCTCCCTCTGTATACTTTGTGTTCATGTGGCCGAAGATGTGTGAATGTGTGTGTTCGGCTTCCCCGGGGGGATGAAGCAGTGGTATTCAGCAGCCCTTATTAAAATGCCAGTCTGGCCTAACAGAGTTAGGGAAGGCACAGGCGCCTGTCCTTGATTTTTCTCATCACCCTCCCACCCCAACACACACACACACACAAGAACACACACACGCACACTTCTTCCCCTACGCTCACTTCACAGTAGGCCAAGACCTGATGAACTTGGTTGTTTTCTCTGTCCTTCCCTCTATATCTCTCTTGCTCTCTTTGTCATTGTCTCTCCTTCAGCACAAAACAAGAAAGCTTGCAGCCGAGAATTAATGGCCCTACTTAGATACATTATATATGTGATAGTCTACTGGGATTTCTACATACTTAATTCATGTCATAAATATTACATTTCATATGAATCCATGAGGGTGTTGTTATCTCAGAGTACTTCCAGTACTTATCTGTCAAAAGAGGGGCAATTTTTACATTCACATTTAAGTATTTTAAGTGTTACTTGCATTGAAATGTACTAACAATAGAAATACAGACAGTAGAAAACTGGATTAACATACAACATTTAGATTTATGTATGGGTGCTCTGAACCAGATTGGTTCAAATGAAACTGGAAATCTAATTTGTTTTTACATGCTTCCTCTGCAGTTTTAGTCATAGCTAAGCATGATGACATTTTCTACCAATTTTGGAGTAATGACTATGGTTAAATAAGAGCTTATTGCTGGCAGCAATAATTCAAAACACATTATTGTTATCATCCAGTCATAGTATTGCTGTCTTGGCAGCTAAAGGTCTGACACTGCAAACTTAAAGAAACAAGTGAAACTTCTTTTCTAGCCTTTAGTTACTCTCAATTCTGGTAGATGGTAGCCATGACTTGTGATGTGATGTGTAATGCTCGAAATGTAACACTTTTTTTTAAACAAAAAAGTATTGTACATTTCATTAAAAAATACCTTATCAGAAGATATTCAGTAGTAAAAATAAACACAGGTGCCAGCATGAAATCAGCGCCAAAATAATTGGCAGTTCCAATTAAGTTTGTCCTGTTCTGACCTCAAAACCTAAAGGAATCACTTGTCTATAAAACCTAATCAATGTATTATAATATATTATGTTATAATGACCCCAATGTTGTTCTGCAAACATGTTGATTCCTGCTTGTATGGGGCTAAAAAACAAACCTGAAAGGACAAATACTAATCACTACAGTACGTACAGCCACTCCTTCTCAGTCAGTGGACTACTATGTAATCATTGAAATGACCGTAATCATCAAACCCTATTTAGTTGTGTGTTTGGTGTTTAAAGATTATAATAGACACTAAATTGAATGATAATAATGATTTTTCACCCATACAGTAGTGGGATGATATGTAACATATGTAGACGTACATGAGTGACTAGACAGGACTGCTATTGACATAGTACAGACTGTTTCATGATTCATGTTTTCCTATGGAAAAAGGTTTTTACAGTCTGGTATTTTGTTTTCCCTGTGGATGATGTGACTATTTGCTTGCTGGCTGTCTCTTTGAGGAAGTCATGGGTACTGACCCACTGTTTGTTCTGCACATGAATCCTCAACAGCTGCCAAGACCATTTTTTTAAATCATCATCATGTCCACAAGTTACACTTGCCACTGAATTGTCTGTTAAAATAAGTTATAGTGTCTGGAGTCTTGTGCCAGTAGAGTATATTGTGTCAAGTAGAGTCTGTAGATATAAAAGGCTCATTCAAAGGTAACAAAAACATAGTGATGACTTATTTTCAAGTGATTACACACTAATGAAAACATATGAATATCTATGAATATTATATTCCATTACTGCCAAAAGAGCCTCCTGTTACACACTGGAACTTCAGCGAATGGGAAGCCTCCACCAGCTCTTTTGCACTTGTTCTGCATTCACTTCTGACACTCTATCTCTATTTGTCATTCACTTATACAGAGGAAGACAAGTACCTTTAAAGCACCACATCCTCTCTTAGAGAGCTCACCTTCAGAGCCTAATGAACACGTTGAAATTCAATGAATTTTAATTTGCCGTTATATTAGGACAAGGGATAAAAACGGGGAATTTATTAGGAGGGAAATTGAAAAGAAAGGGCCCCACTTCTTGATTTCCTTCACATTCTCCAAGAAAAGAATAAGAAAGAGAGAAAAAAAAACAATTAGCTTTGAAACTATAATCTCCATCTTAATGGATGGAGAGGTACTTAAAGGGGAGTCTTAGCTTATCTTCCTGACTCGGTTCTTCTCATGCCCTCTAATAAGTCTCAGTTTGCCAGAGAGTACAGTTCACACAAAACAAAGAAAAAGAGTAAAACAATCGAAAAGTAGACAACAAGGTGTTGACGTTTCATTTTCTCCCCTGCAGGTTTCTCTTCTTGAAAGGATGCTTTTGGAGGAAAAATAAGGTCATGGAATGAATCTACAAAAGGCAAGATTTGACAGGAAACTGTTTGCCTCTTTTCTTATATTTCCCATACAAAATATGTTTTCAATTTATGTCTTTTGAAATCTGTGTTTTTTTTACTCTTTATATACCTGTTCTCTGCATCCTTTTGCAAGCAGTATCTCACATTCTGGTATTAATTCTAACTCTAGTTCTTGGGAAACCTGAGGAAAAGTAATTTTTTTTAATGTGTAGCAAAATGCTGTTCCCACACAGACACGAGGAGCACATGCAAACATGCACAAATATATCCACAAACACACACATCTCAACCTTGCCTTTACACATACATGCTTCTAGCGCAGAGGTGCCCGAATATGCGCTTGTGCAATGCAGCGTAGTTATAATTAACAACTGGCCTAGTAATTCTTCTCTGTAAGTCTGCCCACCAGGCACACTACTCCTCCAACACAGAGAGAATCAAACTATCAGCTGACCCTGGCTGGGTATGATACATTTTTAGAAACCACCCCGCTTTACCTCTACATGGTAGCACTTCTCTATATCGCTGGCAGTGTGGCAAAAGTGATTTTTACACTGCAGAGGATATCAAGCCACATCAGCGGAGAGGCCGGGTTGCAGGTAGTAGTCTTTCAGCCGCTATAAAGCATGGCTTTGTCATTGGGGGTGTCAGCATGAATTGTCACCAGTGAGCCACTTCCATCATGTGGAACTATCAGCCAGAGTCAGTGTCTCATCTCCCTCTCTAGCCTACTTCCTGTGCTGCCTTACTGCTTTGCTGAGGATGAAGAGGCAATGTAAGTGCAGGTTAAATGCACACATCTAAAGCATGCAAGTTATACATATTTTGTTATATATTAAAAATGTATCAAATGACAAAGTGTAATGTGAAAAGGGCCACCCGCTGTGAGACTTGCAAGAAATAATCACCATGTCTGCAGCTCTACAGAGCTTTTTAGCTCGTAGAAACCCGCTGTAGGCTATGCTAACTTCCCAGCTTCAAACAGAAGACAAAGTTAACTCATGAAGAAAGTGGAACATAGTAACTACTGAACCAGACAGTAACAGAAAAATTGAGCTAAAAGGAGAGTGAACAGTGGACTTACATTCATCAGTGTGAGAGAAACTTAACATGGAGACAATATTGCTTTGTGTTAAATGACGCCTGTTTGCTAACAAGTTGTTCTAAACAGCATTCTGTGTCTGTAAGCATGCATTATACTGTCCCTAGAGGCCAAAAATCAATTATATAGATGATAGATAGATAGATAGATAGATTTATCAGAAATCAATTATTGTAGCATACAACATAGTTTCAAGTAATTTCCCCACGGGGATTATTAAAGTATTTCTGATTCTGATTCTGATTCTGATAGTAACATATAATAGCACATTTAGCTGGATGTATTATGCATCCTATAGCAACTGCACAATATTACTGTGAAAGAGAAGAAGCAAAGTTTTAACATACTACAAATCATTGCCTCCCAAATTAATGCCTAACCTTATCCTGTACCTTATGGCAAAAGGCCTTTTTTTAAATACATTTTTCAAGTAGTGCCACAGCAGTTAAGCTCTCTGCAGCCACCATACTGTCAAAGTTGAATTTCTGGAATAGCTAAAAGCATGGACACTTTGGGACTTCAGCAGGTGCACTTATTTTGCTGCAAGAGCAATAAATTAAAACACGAGTGGAATGTGTGCCCATAGCTACACCTGCACAGCTTCTTTATACTGTTCATACGTTGTCACTTAAAAAGTGAATGTGGTATTTTACCAAAAGTGTGAAGTACATTTGAAGACCATGTGAGCACTGTACTGTCTATTAACAATGTTTCTACTTAAAAAAAAGTGGATATGATATTATTTCCACTTGTTACAAACTAGCAATGATATCTGTATTTACAACAACAACCAGCACCTAAAATAGCTCCCTGCATGTGTAGGCTGTTTTATAATATTCCTGAGGCTGTCATTTCATTGGAACAGATACTGTATATTGTCACTTAATACTATTCTATGCACACCAGGGGATTGCAGTGGCAAAAAAAAACAACAACAACCAACTATTAAAAGCTTCTGTGGCAGAATAAACAAAGAGTCAAAATACATATTGCAACAGGAGCTCTTATGCAAGTTAATCATAAATGTCAGAAAGATGAAAAAAAAAGGTAAATAAAGAAATCTTGACATTAGAGGCAATATTTGAGAAAAGGGCTAATTAGAAAAAACAAACAAACATTCTTATTAGATATTCCTAAATTAAAAGCAGACGCTATTTTATCACATGTGTATTCAAGGCTGACATGTCATATCCCACTGAAGAAATAATTTATAACTACTTAATAATAAGCAAGAGAGAAATTAATCATAATGCTCAGAACAATTAACGGCCCCTCGTGCCTTTAAAAACAATTATTTCTCCAAGCTGTCTTTTTTTCCCCTAACAGTAAAATTCCAGCACTGTTTCTGTGGCAACTCGATTTCAAAGCATCAGCACTGAATGCTAGACATCACTGGGTAAATGAAGGTTATGTAACTCTGATTCCCGGACATGATTGCACATTGAACACGGGTGGGCAGAAAACAGAAACATTGTAAAGCAGGAGAAATAGCAAAACAGTCCAGTGACATAGAAGAAAAACAAAGAGGTCACTGCAGAAACACACACACACAGACACACACACATATAAAGAAAAACACACTGTTCTAACTAACTTTGCACCCACATTTGATTTATCTCAGTGGGGGTTGTGCCTGGATGACATCAAACTCCACCTATATCTCATCCTCCTCCTCCCTCGCCATCCCTCCTGTGGTAGGAGTGAGCCAGTCCTCCCACACATCACAACCCCCCTCGCCCTGCTTGCTCCTCACCCACTGGTAAACATTTCATCACTCCTCAAGGAGAGCCGTAAAACACAGTCACTGCTCAGCGGATGATGCACCAGGAATCCACCAGCACATAGTTTTGTCGTGTTTCAAGGGAAAGTCTGAACAGATTGGCACAAATTTAAGGACAAAAATATTCTACATGAGTCTTTAATTTAAAAGTAAGACTTTTGTTCCCTGGAGCGAAAGAGATAAAGAATTAGAGACAGAGCAGGAATGAGAGAAAGGGAAATGTTATGTGGTTCTCTTGTTGCCTAGATACAGGAAAAAGGGTGGTCATCTTATTGCTAGGTATGTAATGCTTAAATCGAAATGCACATGCTTTTTACAGCACAACAGCTTTAGTTAAAAAAACAATATGGCATTGCATTTTTCATCAATGCAGTGGAGTAAATAAAATACATAACATCTCAACAGTTGTGCTATACGAGGCCATACTTCTGTACCGCTTTCTTGAGAAGTTCATTGTTCATCAAAATGGAGTGTAAGTTGCTCATACGGATTAACACTACTTCCCCAAACAAACAATCCAATCTTCCCCCAAGTCTCTCAATAGTACACATTTAGAGTAGGAGTCTGCTTGCACGCCGCTCTCACTCGTGTGTGAAGTGCTGATTTCTTGCTGCTGAGCCCAGAGGAGAAAGGAGCTCATTACGAACTCTGAAAGATTTACGAGCTATTACAGAACAACCCCAACTGTTCATTTACTTAGATGTGCTTTTATTTGTTTACTTCTGTATTAAAGCACGGATTAAGTGATTAAAACTAAACATAATGAAGGTTGTTGTTCCTCTCGGTGGGGGAAGAGGACTACTGTGTACCTCTGTACCTCGGCTTGTAAGGGAGCGGGATGTGAAGGCAGCAAGACAGCTTTATGGTGAGAGTAAAGCTTTACCGAGAAACGGAAATCATGTGCTAAGCCGTTAAATTAGCATCTAAAGTGGCCGGTCTTAATTTCTCGCTGTCAGATGGAAATGTCAACAGTGATGAGGCACGTGGAGCCACACTGGAATTGACTTCCTACCTTGCCCACTTTGAACACTATAGAATTTGTTTGAATTCTTGTTAAGCTGATCACAGGCATCTGTGTAAGCGGGGACAAAATTACATTGTAATTTGCTGGTACAAAATTAGAGTTTTGATAAAGTGCTTTTTGAGTGTCCAAGGGGATGTCCATTTTCATTTACTTTAATTGTTTCTCAGTCATGTGTAAAGAAACCAACTTCTAACTGGTCTTGTGGGACACCTGATCAAGGACAGGCTGATTGGATACATATGCTTTTATAAAGAAGGTTCAAACCACAGAGGATAGATTTAGTTGCGACGGAAATGGGAAAAGCTTATACAATTACTAACCTCTGTAGTATCCCTTGCAACAGAAGGATCAGAGAACTTTATATTCCAATCAACGTGTCAAAATTAGATCCAGTACCATCTGTCTAATATCATGTCAAGATGATGCAAAAAATTCAAAATTCAATTTAAATTTTCATTAAACCTGCATAAAATGATACTTCTTAAGCTAACAAAAAAGCAGAAACATTCTATTTTCCACAAGCAGAGATGAGATTGGTGTTTTGAGAGCGTGGTGCCCAGCAAGCTGCTGTTGAAGCCTGGGTCACAAGCAACAAAATTAATAATAGAGGTCAGGTGTGACTTGTAAGCAGTCCAAATGCGATAGTGGGGCTGGGTTTAGGAGAAGTAGGTCCTGAGAAGAGGAACAACTACAAAAAAATGGACATAGCATTTAAGTGAAATTAATGTTGAGGAAAATGGGTTGGTGAAGTGAAAGAAAGGACTCCTCTGGCTTTTCACCACTGGCATTACCCACGCAAGTGCTGAGCACTGGGAACAGCAACATCACTAATACTCCAAGCCCAATCTGGCAAGAAACGAGAGGTCAAATGAGCAAACAGTTAATAATAATAATAATAAGTTAATGAGCAGACCGATAGTCAGATAATCCAAAAACCTTTAATTGAAAGATTGGTTAAACTGAAAGTGCAAACAGCTGAAATGTCGGTAATAATCCATCATTGTACAGGAAAACTGTGTGGGCGAACAATTAAGGTAAGTATGGTCAGTCAAAGGTGAAAGGTGGGTCATGGTAGGTTAATGTATGGCATGTATGACCAGTTGTGCTTCTTACCCAATTGGAACTCTTTTAGTAAACTGGTGTGTACAACGAGCAGTAATAATAGCTACAACTATGGCAGATCCAAGTTGCAAGAACCTCGGATTGCCTTTTACTGAGTTGTATGACGAGGGGTAATCGTCATACAATTTAATCAGAGTAAAAAGAAAGATGGAGAGGGCGGAAGATGGCTGGAGAGAAGAAGAAGAAGCAGGAGGGGAGGAAGGGTGGGTAGAGAGAAATGTTATAACTCAGACCGCTCTCTGGGGTAAGGTCTCTAAATTACAGTGAGATGCGGACAGCTTGTCAATGCCTGAGCCAGAGCTGTGGAGCAACACCACACACAGCACACTCTTTTTATAAGCCCAAATGCTTTCATGCCATTAGTCAGGCCCTCTATCTATCTATCTATCTAT
>NW_023339774.1:6368658-6371789 GCF_004916995.1 Morone saxatilis | reverse complement strand
CTATCTATCTATCTATCCACTCACCCATCCATCTATCCTTTAGTTAGTCAGTTATGTATTTTCTTTGCTGACTCTAAACTGAAGTTTCCATGTTACCACAATAGCCTTATAATATATAATATATCCAATATATACAGCTAACACCCACAGACATCTACTGAAGCAGAAAATTGGATGGACCATCCAAATTCCACGCTGGCCACTTTCCCTTTTTGCAAAGAAGCATTCCCAGTGCATCAGCAGAGGTCCTACTGCCTCTCAACTCCATAGTTACAATGACAAGTGGCTTGCAGAAGAGTTGACTAAGACATTTTTATGGTTCATCAAGCTGTCACCTTACCGATTAATCTCCCACAGCCATAGTCAAACCAAATGTATTAATTTGTCTTGAAGATTCCATATTGGGGGTGTACAGAAACATTACAATGACTGTGTCTTCTTGCACAATCAATTTCAACCCTCTGTGTATGGGTTCAACGAATGCCATTTTTCCTATTGAAGGCTTACATTAAATCAATAGGATGACCTCAGTGCAGACATTGTGTGTCTACTGCAAATTAAAATGGATATTAGCTTTGGATCAGATATTGTTTATCAGCATTACTTAAGAGTTGCTATCTTCTGGCTTGGGAAGTTTGCTTTAGAGTTCTGCAAAGAAAATGGAAAGGAGACGGTCCTTAAGAAAATACATTACTTTTATAAATTTTAATATTATTACCACACAACTACTATCTAATTAAGAAAACAAATTGAATTTGCATAACTGTGGACAAAATAAAAACATAAGCAATATGTTATTTAGTCCTCATATTGCTTTGATTGAGGCCAAAGTGGGCTTTTATATTTGGTGGATAAAATGGTGATCTAATTTATATAATTATTTATTACAATACACATTTTTCCATCCAATACTAGTTTATGTTTTTGTGACACTGTAGCCAACTACTCCAGACTTTGCAACAACTGTCTTTTATATTTTTGAGTTAACCGAAGCTTCACTTCTAGTGCATGTGTATGTGCAATATCAATTATTTACCAATCATGGTCTTGTAAAAAAAAAATCTCCTAGCCCAATGTTGTAGGCTGGAACAAATAATTGGAACACATAATTTAATACATGACTGATTCTGCTGCTGTGTTCAGAAAGACCATCAGGCCCCGCTGTCTTGCTGCAGGTATACATCTCTATTTGTTCAATAATTCAACCACCAAAATGCTTTATTTAGTAGACCCCTTGGCTCAATCTAATTCTAATTTCTGCCTTTGGAGCGTGGAGACAGTATTTACAACGGCAAAGAAAACTCCCAGCACCCAGGGTGGTAGTGGTGTTGACTCACAACATCCACATGTTTATGGAAAAGACAAAGTGAGAATCAGCTAGCCGAGTTCATGCATCTCTGCCAAAACATTGCAGCAGGATTCATCACTTCCAGTCTATCTGTAAAGAAAAATGGCGGTGGGCTACGGGCCTGCCGTTTCCTCCGAAGCCAGCCATCAACCAGCTGGAAGACAGTCAATTAGCCTGGCGCCCCTCTTCTCAGCGGGCTGCTAGTTCCCTCAGTGTCAATCAATGTAGATAGCTGTCAGTCACAGAGAGAGTCAATGAGGAAAAAAAATCTTGAAGAATCCCATAATACCCCCGCTGTGGCTCAAGGCAGTGTGAATGATTGGATATGTTGAATCGGAGCGTCTGGTCTGAGGCCTGTTGGCTCCTTGCCTCATCCAGCCGCCATTCTGTGCCCGCCTCACTCCCCGCTGTCCGCTCCCATGCTCATTTACAGTCAGCTTGTGTTGTTCTTATGTGATCCATTTTCTCAAGCCCTGCCACAGGCTCCTGCACTCCTGTCTGCCTGGTGTCCAGCTCCCTCCAAGAGGAGGGGTTGGAGACGGATACCTGCTGAGTTGAGCAAAGCTGTTCCATCACAGGCCTGATGCACCATAAAGGACCACGAAGGACGCCCAGAACCTATTAGCAGTCTCTCAGGGATCAGACTCTTGTTTTGACTAACAAGAAAGGACAGGGTGGAAAAATTCAAAGTGTGAAGAGTTGGAAACAGTCTTGCTTTGCGATGCATTTCTTTGAAGAAGTTTTGAGCTTTAGGAAAAAGGATGTGGCAGATGAGAAGTGTTTGATCCTGTACATGGTGCAAACTAGGTTTAGTCATTCTAGACACTAATGGAAGAAGTCAGGAAAGTCTTTTAACCATACTGGAAAATGAGAAATATCTGTGCTTATGGATGCACTTTGCCATAAGCTAAAATGAATTAGGAAAATAAATGTGAATGGACGTGCTTGTTCCCTTCCAACAGAACTCCTTCACAGCTATAAAGTACATTGTTGAACCTCCCATACATAAGTACTGCTCAGTTTAACCATTGTCTTATATTTCTGGTAACTGAATAGCTCTAAAAGCAGCAACACTCTTGAGTAAGTGACTTTCTCAAGTAGTATAGCTGCCCAGGGTGGTGAAACTGTTATTCATTCACTTCTGCCACCTACATTTCTACAGAAACAGAAACGTTGTGGTTAACTGTATTGTGTGTTGAGTAAAACATCCCCAAATCATCTCAAACCTGACATCCGAACCATGCTATATACCATATGTGTAACAAATCTTTAATGTGCAATGTACACAAAATTCACATAAATCTGAACATTGTGCTTATGGACACTTCTGTAGCTTATTCCTTGCTTTGCATTCATGCGTCTAGCTAGTCCCCTGCAGTATAATGGTTTAGTGTACACAGTGCTGACTACATAGATGTTTTTATAGTTATATTCACCAACTTTTTTAATGGACTTAAATAGAAAGATGAACAAACACATGCCACTTTACATGAATGTAAATCATTATTACTACTATTGTTTTTGTGCACCTTTGTCTCTGTCCTTTTCTCTCTACCATCCACATAATAAAACCCAAACATTACAATTAAGTTTTTCAGGTTAAATATGGTGAAGCACAGGTTGGGGTTGATGCTTTTTAGAAAAATAAGTTCAATACAATGTGTGTAACAGGCTTCCAATCCAAGAAATGGCCAGGAAAACTGGAAAATGTTTCAAACTAAACCTGACAAAGCAGAAAAAGAAAAAACACACTAGAATCCGGGACAGTAGTGTGCATGCTTTT
>NW_023339774.1:6363831-6368651 GCF_004916995.1 Morone saxatilis | reverse complement strand
TTTGTCAGGATGGCTGTCCCAGACTTAGTACAATGTACCCTATTAATAATACATGGCTTCACCCAGAATATGGCAGGCAGAGGATTGGTGTTCACTGTAAAGGGCTGCATCCAAATTTGTGTTCTCAGTGAGGCCACACAAAGTGTCAGTCTGTCATAATTCCTCTTGTCATTTTTGGTTTAGATCAGGTAAAAAGGTGCTAAAGTGCAAAAGAAGGCACTTTAAACACAAATGTTCCCTTAAGTTAGGGTGTGTAAATAAATTAGAACACATAGTATGCCAATACTCCTTTAGATCCATCTATAAATATTTTCCCTTTCCTCCCCCAACAAGTCTAAAACAGATTTCCCAGTCCTTCTTCCAGCCGGCAATTTTCAGGAAAATATGCAGGGATTTGTTCAGCTTAGCCATGATGAAACGTGGCAAGAAATCTAAACGTGCTCAGAGAGAAAAATGGGAGACTGAGGGAGAAGAGGAGAAGTGAGGGATGTCGGACAAACAGTGGGCGATAGAGGGAGCAGCAAACTTCCCCCAAGCATTTACAGTTACACAGAACACACCTGGAGAATAAGAGCGCCACGGAGGTATAAGGTGGCGCATTGAGACTCCTTGAACAGCAGATGATATCAGGGAGCAGGGAGAGTATGTAAGGAGAAGGAGGCTTGAGAAGGAGAGTCATTAATATATGCCAACAAAGCCATGAAGGAAATATGGAAGGGACATTTTTATATTAGATTTGATATATTTCAATGCAGAATCCAGCTTTCCTTCAAACAACCACATGATCCTTCAGTCTGTGCACAGCTAGTCCACTTTGCTACTTTTGTGGTGAAGTACGCTATCAAGCATTGCTAAACCTTCCTCTTGTTCTTGATATCAATTAAAATTGATACATTTTTACCACTTTACATTTAGTGAGAAAAGTCCAATAACTGGTTCTAAACCACTGGTTCCCATCCTATATTCAGAGCCTTTACCCTCTGCTAAACAGCCTCGCCCTGCATTAGAATACAGTTAAAACAACCAAAGTGCTAACAAAGGGAAAACACTGAGTTAGTCAAAAAAAAGTATGATTGTTTAAAATGTATTCAATTGTATCTATTCAAAAATACATAACACAGACAGAGAATTGTATAAAAAGTTCCTTAAAATTATCTGGAAAACTCTAATTTAATATTATAGGACAGTATGTGCTCAAGATTAATCAACTGCCAGTTTTACACAAACTTCCTGCAGTTATTGCATTCACTAGTTGGGTTAACTATACAGTTTATCACTTGTTCTGTACTGTCATTGTTATGCATTGAATATGACATGAAATATGCATAAAATTAGTCACTTAGTCAGGGGTTGTTAGTTTACTCAATGATAGAAACGGGGTCTCTTAAGGAACTACTGCCCTGAACTATGAGAGTTTAGGAATCAAATCCTACTCAGAACACAAATTTTGACTGACTGACTCAATTTGTAATTGCGTATAAGCCAGAGGACCTGTTTACAATTGTAGTCTAGACATTTCAGGTTAGTAAATGATCCCAGCAATGTGGAATCTGCCTGTAGCGGCCGTGTTGTTAGAATGTTCTCCGGCAGGTGAAGAGGGGAGACGCTCCGTACACAAGCCCAATTTACCAGGGGGCTCGTTAGACACACATCAAGTTTGAGCCTGTCATAACCGAGCAGTGTGCACCTCTGTGGTATTAGGGGCCCGGAGCCTACGCTGCTCACCTCACACCTTGCTAATGGCCATCTGTGGTCATTATAGCCCACCAATGAGTCATACCCACGCTCTTGAATGCAGCCTCGGCTCCTCCAGGGCTGTCGCTGTTGGTTTTTCTATAACACTACTGCCGCCACAGCCACTGCCGCTGGTGCTGTTGTTGCTTACTGTGGCTGTTGTTATTGATGTTTATTCTCTCATTCTACCCCCTCAAACACACCATACTGACCCACCAGTATGCCTGCAGTCATGCAAGGCATTGTTTATCTGCCAGTGAGATGGGTGAGATACACACACACACACACACACATACATACACATGCCAAATATGGACTCTCTAATGGAGGATCCTCTCACGCTGTTTCTCCTCGCAGAGTATATCCTTTTCATTCTGGTTCAATCCCCCGCTCTTACTCCACATCGCTTCTATTCAGCTCCTTCAATCTCTCTCTGTCTCTCTGCACTACTATATCAGCTGGTGTCTGGGCCCAGCTGTGGATTAGATCACTGTGGGTAAACCCATAGTGCTGTTCCATCAGGCCTGAGAATGGTGGGCCGTTTCATCAAAAAACTCATTCCTCATGTGAGAACTAATGCACTGTAGGCGAAGTCCTGGCTGTGCCAGGGCCAGGATATGCGGATTCAGCTACTGCTGCCCCCAGATAAAACCCCAGCAGCAAAATAAAAAGCACAACCCATAAAGGGATGTGGGGGAAAATTTATCGGCCTGCAGACCGGGCCGATGGTGACTTTATCTGTTTGTGTGCAGGGGCGGACAGCTACATTTCCACAATGTGTGTCTACATGCCCTGCTGTGTGAGCCTGCATTTATATGAGTGTTTTCCAGTGTGTGTTGTGTGCATGGATGATAGTGTCTAATCATGTCTCAACATCAGTACGTGTACATGCATTCTTTTTTCATCAAATTTGGGGTTTTATTGGCTGTCACACACTGGTTGATGAGGTTTAGAAACTCTGCCATGTATTTCTCTTCTTACCCACTAGTGGGCAGCTCCCAGCGGGATTTTCCACAAACTATAAAATACGGCCGCTTCCCTGTGGATTCAGTAATTACACCACACATCAGGATGAAGAGTGAAGAGGAATACCAATGAGTGAGGAGAGTGAGGACAACAAAGCTGGCCTAACAGCATGGACTCTCATTTATGTGTGCGTGGACAAAGCCTCGTCATGACCAAGGAGCCAATTCCAAAGGATAACACCACTCATGGCCAATGGAATATAACAGCAATTCCATACAAATACAATTACACACTATTCAGCTGTAGGATGTGGGCAAGGCAAAAGACTCCCCTGCAAGGAGAAAACTGGATGTCAAATTAAATCTGACAGACAGAACTATTTTTTTTACTCATTTACTCTGCACAGATTTCTAATTCCAGCTCCCAAATTGACAATTGTGGCATGTGGCCAATTTTTGGCAGTTGAAGATACAGAGCAACGTTGCATGCAGGGTGACTGTGAGGATATATTCTGTCACTCATTTTGGTTCAGAGGGGAACTAGCTTCTGTTTCGGGGGTAAGGGCACAGAAGAAGCCAGAGGAGAATGATGAGGCAGCAATCATACAGAACGTCCATCTGGCTCTGCCAACTTCAAGAGCCAAGGCCTTTTGGGAGAGTAAAAAGATTCAGCTGAAGTCCTCTTAGAGAGGCCATTATCTGGACCAGATTCCCTAACCTTCAGGGCAGTGCAGTGATAGCTCCATCCCATGGGGAGATAAGGAGATGGACAGAAACGGAGACCTATAACACTCAGTCTGAAATAAGAAATCTGCATCCCTCCTTGGCAGAGGCTGTATGGAGAACAAGTCCTGTGTTTTCATTGATAAATGGCTGCGGAGAGAGTGAGTGGGCATTGTGCCTCACTCTATCATCCAAACAACAGTATCTCTCTCAGGGAGTCCTTCCGCTTCCAAACCACCCCTACTGGCTTTGGCTTTGGACAGATCTGCCAAGCCTTCTCGCCTATAGCCGCCAAACACAGAATTATCCATTGCTTGCTTGCTCTCTCGCTCATTTCCTCCCCCTACTTCCCCTTTCCTATCTCTGTCCTTCAGTGGAATGAAGCCACTGACAGGCAGATGGGCAGATGGGGATCGACAGTGTTCCCCGGGCCGAAAGCTAATTGGGAGAGACTGGAAAAGGATTTGGCGCTGCTGAATAGTCCTGACATGATGGGAAAATCAATGCACACTTCCAGTGTATTTGCATCATGCTGAAGTGAGAGACCACAGCCTAATGTTGTCTCTGCTGGGAGTCATTAGGAGTTTTGTTTCCACTCTGACCCCTCGATCTGGCAACCCGGCTCAAGATTGAATGAATTGGGCATGGCTGGTCTTGTGGGAGTCGGAGACTACCCATAGTGTTAATGCATTTCTCATGATAGCCAACTGCCTGCACTTAGTACACTTAGTGTAAATTGAGCTGATGGACATGTTTTTATACCAACCATCAGAAAAAGAACATGACAAGAACTATAGTTAATCTTTTTGATCACATGCATACATGAAGCATGAATCAGACTTGTGCTGTCCAGATATCTGTGGCTGCAGCTGACCTGCTGGCAATCCTTCAAGCCTCTTTTAATGCTTGTGCAAAGTTTAGAAAGGAAGTTATTTAATGTAATTGAGTTGATGTACTAAAAGTATATTTACAACATTTACAGAGTTACACTATTTACATATTTACTAGTTTAAATATTTTACCAGCAGCTTAGACAGTCGCAATGAAAAATAAACTGCTGCATGTACTGTCCCTCTGTTGTTTTTCATCACATTTAGTATTGAAACCAGGAATTATTGCTGCGAAAAGAGTTGGGAAAAGTAAAAACTGCTTAATACATATTCCGTATTGTTATTCCAGTTAAGGGTGATTCAACCACCATACACTGAACTCAGAATTACAGTAGTTGGCATAAACTTTCATATAATTTAACAATGAAGTCATTGCTTACATAATACAGAATATGGATTGTGTTTTTATTTTTTCTATCTTATATTTTAAATGTCCAGTGTGTAACATTTAGGAGGATCTATTGGCAGAAATGAAATACAATATTCATAGGTATGTTTTCATTTATGT
>NW_023339774.1:6336135-6363731 GCF_004916995.1 Morone saxatilis | reverse complement strand
TTTTTCACACCACTGTATATAATCAATTGCACAATGGTTTTTTTTTTTTGTCTTCAATTTAAGGCAACAGCTGATACTTCCGCATTTTGACCTTACGAGTTCCTTGGTAAATTAACTTATCCATTAAGGGTGCAATATTTCTGGTAAAGACTACACAGAGGGCCTCAATTTCCAGAATAAATGAGACGAGCTCTGCTTTTACCGTGTCATTAGACAGAGAAGGAAATGAGACAAGCGAGAGGAAGGAAAATCAATATAATGAGAGAGAAGTAGAAGAGAGGAATAGCAACTGAGGAGTGAAAGAGAACATTAACTGACACACATAGACAGGCAGGTATAGACAAAGTTGCTTTTAACTTTAGTTTTCTAACTTGAACATTTGCTTATAGTGGTGAATTTTTAGCATGAAGCTCTTAGTTAATGTTTTATTTTGAGAAGAAACAGACAGTAACACGGTTCAGTCTCAGAGTGGAGATATCAGTGTCACTTAGCCCTTTATGTAAGAACGACATGATAGTTCTGTAGATTAGTAGAACATCATCTCTAACATAATGACCTCTGTAAGAGAGTGTTTCTTCACTAGTGTACCCAACTTGAGGTACAAGAACATCAGACAAAGATATCTCAGCAAAGACATATTTGTACATTCCTAAGTATAAATCATTGTAATTTGTCCTGATGGATTTGTACATGTGCACAATGAATATGAAGTGTTGTAATTTTAAGTTTTAGATACATTCTCTATTAAGTGCATTGTGATTTATGTGCTACGATTTTACTTTACAGAATGCTTCTTTGAGAACAAATACACAGACATGGAGACCAGTGGGAGCTTTAATACAAGTTCATCAAAATTAAACACATCACATAACTCCTGATATAATACTTTATTCCTCAAACATTTATTTCCTGCTTACTTTCACATGTAACTTTTAGAAAATATCGCACAAACTGAGTCTCAACTCAACTGAGACAGCTGTGACTCCTCTTTGTCAGTGTTGGTTCTCAGTATTATAGAGAACTGCCAGTCGATGCAAAACATTAACAGTTATAAGTGAGAAACATGACAGACACCATTGAAAGTAATAAAGAGCATTGCATTAAGTGGCTCCACAAATTGTTAATAGATGGCTAGTTAACATGGTTCACCATAGGACAACAACATCATATTATAATGCAGCATTGATACTTAAAGGTCCAGTGTTATTTATATATTTATAGGTATGTTTACATTACTGAACAATAACCTGAAAATTAAAATCGTTGTGTTTTTGTCCTCTTAGAATGAGCCGTTGTGGGTCCTATTCCATGGAGAACTTGTCTATTGATTGAGGATTAATTGACTTCCAATCAGGAGGACATTTACAATATGAGGGTATTTCATTTAAAGCGTCAAAAACCACCAATAAGTTGACTCAAGTTTGCATGTTTTAAATGTTTTATAAAAATGTTAATAATGTAATCAACAGCTGATAACATTAGGTGGAGACTGTACCTGCTTGGACTGATGTTATTGTAACCACATCAACTGCTTAAGGCTTCGATTGAACTGGAGAGAGAAGAAGAAGTAAGAGGGCAGAGAAAGAAAATTTGGATACAAAGAAGAACAGCAATGTAAGGACAAGAAAATCCTGTAAATGCAAAGAAAGCTTGACCTGGATCCGTGAAATATGTGACGTTCTGTTATTTACATGGTGAAGTGCATATTATTTGTATTTTTAGGATTCACAAATGTGCGCTGAATCCCAAAAACCCAGAGTGAGGACGGCGACTGTCTGCTTTTCCATTGAGGTGAGAGTTTTCATCAGGTTGTTACAGCTTTACTTCAAGCCCACAACACCGTCCGCTTGCTTCACTGGGTGCCTTTTCAGCTCTGGAAGTAGCGTGTGACACAGGGTGCGGAGTAAATGCCTGAAGAGAAAGTGTGATAGTTGGCAGGTGGATGTGTGTGTGAGCAGCAGGCTGATGTGGAAGGCAGTGGATGTACCACAGGGGTCTGACATGGAGACCCAGCACTTAAGAGTCTGTGGCCTTTGCTCCTCATTCTCCTGACAAAATTTCTGTGACTAGAAGAGGGACACAAACACATCTCAAAAACTCTGGCTGTGGTATATAAATGCTTTTCATACAGACATGGCATTGACACACTATCCAAGTTAGAGAAATACTTTAATGTCACAGATTTTTGACAATACTTAAATGCGCACAGAAGTCCCACAACGGGCCACACCTTGCTGCACAACAATGGCAGAATTGAAAGCAGATGTTTGTTTTACCTTAGAAACAGCTTTAATGTGAGAATCTCTCCACCAAGCAAGGAGTTGAATCTGGTCCTCGGGGCTCTTCCATTCTGCCTGTTGTTCTCATTAAAGCTATCAAGGATTAATGTGGACCTGGATCAACAAGTGAAAGCATTTAACCTCCCTGCAGGATAAGATACAGACAAGCCTCTGCGTCTCATAAACCAGATTTGAAGAGCATCGGGATTCCCGGCAGCACACCTTAAAGCTCGTCTGATAGGTCAACTTCACTGACAGGCTACAACAGCCTGACTGCAGAGGGACATGACTACACAGAGGAGGGGTTTGTTTCAAGGTGAGAAGACGAAGAGTTGATTGATGTCTGTATATCAGTCAGTAAAGAAAGGGCAAATGGGAAGAAAAGCACTTCTAGCTTTACTTTTATTGTACACCTGCCTTCCAAAAGGTTGATCACAACTTGACTCATTACAAAGAGTACTATAGTTTAATGTCCTCTGGCTCTGGATCTCTCTGAAGTCTGCAGGTCCACTCAGTCTTGGCTTGGAGACTATAGTTGTTCTCATAATTGCCTGTTTCAGTACTGGGGCATGAGACAATAGTTACAATATAAGATTCGTAGGATCCCGTGTTTTTGAAGCTAAATCTGAACTAAAAGTCAGGTTAACTCACTTCACCTCTTTTTAAAATAACTATTGCATAAGATTTAGTGGCATCCAGCACTTAAGTTGCAGCTTGCAACCAACTTGCCTCACTCTACCCATTCTAAGCGAGAATGGGAGAATGGCCCTAGAGCCATTGTTACTGCATGGCCGTTCAACATGGAAGAAGACCCACTACCCCCGTCGATAAAAGCGGCTCTTCTAAGGTAATGAAAACAGAATTTCTATATTCAGGTGATTATAAACTAATGAAAACATACCTATGAATATTATATTTTACTTTCTACTAATAGATTCTCCTAAACAAGATACATTTAATGTTTCCCACTGACAAGTCCACCAAGTTTAGTAAACAATAGACAATATCACCCTATAAAGAATGCTGTATTTTTCTAGCTAATACAGAGTATCCATGTATGAGTGCTGTTTAAGGCAAAATTATTCCACTTAAGTCAGCAGTTGCACTGGTAATAACACTTCCTGTATTTAAAGGGACTTCATATTGCCTTTATAAAAGAGAGTTCTATTTTTTTATGTAAATCCAGACCGGGATACATGCTGTGCTTTTTTTTCTGACTTCCTCCTTGGACTCCGTACTCCCTTAACCATGCCATTCCAGCTTTCTTCTATACTGAAAACACACCGGAGATCTCAACTAGTTAAAGGTCCAGTGTGTAACATTTATGAGGATCTATTGGCAGAAATGAAATACAATATTCATAGGTATGTTTTCATTTATGTATGATTACCTGAAAATAAGAATTATTTTGTTTTTGTTAACTTAGAATGAGCCGTTTTTATCAACACGGTCCTCTTCCA
This sequence comes from Morone saxatilis, assembly GCF_004916995.1. Classification (NCBI taxonomy): domain Eukaryota; kingdom Metazoa; phylum Chordata; class Actinopteri; family Moronidae; genus Morone; species Morone saxatilis. The sequence goes on along the minus strand of NW_023339774.1, from coordinate 6,359,992 downwards.
TGGAGTCAGCCATGTTGAACCGCTATGTTTCTACAGTAGCTCAGAATCGACAAAGCAAACACTGGCTCTAAATAGGGCAGCCACCGTAATGTCTCCCACACACTTGAAAAAGAAGGGTGAGTGGAGGGGGTTGCAATCCACAACTACACTGCTAGATGCCACTACATCTTACACACTGATTCTTTAAGGACATGGACAGCAACCATGTACTCAATAATATTATAATAGCTTAAGTTAATAATCATGTAATAATGGTAGCAAAAGAAACAGATCAGCATGGACGTGTGAATCCATGATTAATCAATAAAGTGACATTCTTTCAAAAATAATGCTTGCATTGATTAAAAGAAAAAATGATCAATGAATAATGGGAATGAGTAATGCTTTGGCCCTGTTTCAGCCTGGACTTGTTGTAGAAAAACTCTAAGACCTAAAGTTTCTTGGCAAACACTACCAGGGATTTAATTAAAAAGAAAACAGTTTCACTGACAGAACCACAATGTCAGATAAACTCCTCCTTCACTTTGTGTTCATGTCTCAATATGAATAAATTAAATTTGTAGGGCTAGATCTTTACACACTTAAAAAAGCCTTGGATTTGCATAAGTATAAAATTGGACTTTGTCAGAATGTTAATGAAGCTCTGTGATCAATATTTGGATCACATATGATTAATAATGTGTGCAATGTCTAGCTTCACTTCTCCATTTGTTCCAACCATCTTGTTTTCTACAATGGCTGCACTCTAAAAACTGAAGATCTCTGAGGAGGTAAAGCTATAAGATCATCACTGGATTCATACCATTAAATCCACCATTTTTTGATTGCCCCACTGACATTTAGTAATGTTATTCACAATTGAAAATAAATATATATGTGATATGCAAGAAATGATTTCTGAAACCACAACGAAATATATGGATGTAGCACATAATAATCTGCTTCACTGAAGGTGAAATTGACCATTATAACTATTGCCCAAAGTAAATAGATCTTGAAAACAATGCATGTTACTGTAGGTCTGTCAGTACCTTGACAAGATACTCAATGCCAGGAGGGGATGGGGAGTTAGAATCTGTGCTCCAGGAAAAAGCCCACCTGCAGCTCCCAAAATGAGAGATGGTGGAACATAACATAAACGTGCCGCCTTAAAATCAGTAAGCCTACAGGGGACTGTTTCTCCCTGCATGGAACAGATTGGCCTCATCATTTTCCAACTGTGTGACAATGGAAAAGTGGCCTCTGATTCTGCTAGAACTCCTTTCTTCTTTCAGGTCTGATTGTGTTCAAGCCAACAATGCCTCCACATACAAACCACAAAGCACTTGGTGTTTTATGGGAGATCTTATCGGAATCTGTGCCATCACTTACAGCTTCCTCCTAATAGAAAAGCGTCACACAAAAGCTGACTCCACTTAAAGTGTTGGTTCGCCCAAATTCCAAAAGAAAACATTTTCTTACTTACCTTTAGTAGTATCTAGGCATGCAGATATTTTTGATTTTATCTTTTCACACAATTGAAACAATAATTAGAAAAATATATGTGCCTGTTCATAAACAATGTCTTATTTGCTCTGGATAATCAACAGACCTAGCTCTAAAGGGTTTTCACTGGAACTACTTTCGACTTCAGTAGATCCAGTGTGTTCTGTGGATTATTATTCATAACTTTGACACTGTTTCTGATGTAAATGATCTTTGTGAGCACCACAAACAATTATCACCTCATTGTATTGGGTAGTGGCATAAATCTAGGAAAGTAAAGGCAACACTATCTGCATGAACAGATACCGTGTTTTTTCGTGATTTGAGTGAATCAACCCTTTACAGACATACTTATCGTAATGATAACTGTAAGCAGAGGTTTAGGATATTCCCTTTTTTTCTGCAACACTTATTAAACCAGTGGGATGAACTGAAACACTGCTGTGTGTCAGTATGCAGCACCGCCGTATCGTGGATCACAGTGCTGATGCATTTTATCCTGGGGATTTCATGGATAGCACAGGAAACCCGATGGGTTGCTGTTATCTTTACAGGCAGCCTATGGATCTTAACCTGTGCACTTTTTGTCCTGTCGGACAAAGCAGACTCTCCAGGGACTCTTTTACCGGCAAAACATGGAAGTGCCTGAGAATCTAAGAATGACATCTTGATTGTTTTGACTTTAGCCAAGATGTTAAACACAGATGTAAGACATTAGTGGCACCGCAGCACAACCGACTACAATTTTACTCTCACTGCCAGTGTTTGATGTAGAACAAGCAGAGTGACGATCAAAAGGCACAGCTTGATATGAGCAGAATTAAACAGCAGCACAGAGAGAAAGATCTGAAGAGCAACGTGACAATGAAAAGGGAGAAAGATAAACCATTGCTCTCACAGTATGGAGGGAACAAGTGTTCCTCTCCTTTATGTTCTGTATAGGGGTAACACATCCCTGCTTAAAGACCTTATTCCATGCAACAGTTAAACACAAATCAGAAAGACAGGGGAGAAATTCCCAGTTGTCATGGAAACATCGTCTGTCCTGGTGACATTGCCCTCATTGTGACAGGCGCTTCCTTTACAACGACAGGTGAAATGAAAAACAGCCAATTCTCATTCTCTACCAGTCAGCCATTATATATGAACCCTGCTCTCCCCTCTCTATCTCTCATCCATTTCCCATCTTTTATTTGCTGCTCCCATCTTAGGAAGACAAACCTCCATGTCTATCTCCTGTTCTCTCAAAGAAACCCCAACACAAACTCTGAGAAGTTGTTTATAGTGCACAGGCAGCTTCCTCCTGGGGTTCTGGTGTCCCAGAAAGCCTTGCAAATGCAGTGGGAGATTAGCTTTCTGAGATCTCTTTATTTCATCTTTTTTCCCCCAAATACTGAAGAAATGCATGCAAATGTGTGAATGCCGCTGATCATTTGCTATGAAGTTTTGCATTTGACACTTCCATATGGATCTATTTTCTTTTTCAAGTCTGTAGGGAACATTTCAAGGAGAAATAATGGAGAACCCTGGAGCTATATGGTGGATAGCGGCTGACAGGTGAAGTGTGGGTTTTTATATTTAGTGATGATGATAGCGATTTTTTACACTTTATCTATGCTTTTTTAGGTATACAATATATGCACATGTCAATATACATAATGAATACCTTGTGTGTATCTATGTGACTGCATAATTATATGAAATGATATGGCTGGTTCAAAACTAATATGGAAGGAAAATTAAGTTCGAAAATCTATGAAAAGGGGTAAAATTGCAAATTATCTCGTACCACCAATATTCTGAATATGTTTTGAGGAATTTTAACTCTATAATAAGCACAGAGGAAAACAAATCATGGATTTGCAAGCAGGAACACAGATTCCTCTCATGTGAAAGAGGCGCAGCTGTCTGTTCTTGACTGGATTCAGCTGTTGCACATCTGAAACTCAATTTGAAAGGGACTGTGACAGGTGGAAATAATCGCACCACACTTTATGGGAGTGACTGTTCCGAGACGTTCGTGAGCTCTACGTCAAAATTTTGTGTGTTCTCCTCTGCTGAAAATCTGTCGGGTAGGATCAATAACCTTAATTAGCAGCAGATGCCTTGGAGTTTTTTTTCCCCCCTTTTTTCCCTGAGGAGTATTTTATAAACTGTGTCAGTCATGTAGTGCTTACATGGATCACTCCACATCTCTCTGGAATTCTTACTTGCTACAAAAGGCAGGTTTGCATTATTTTCTGATAAGGTCACTCAAATTCCACACAGGACAACTTTTGACGTCTTACTCTCACGTCTATGTAGTTTCAAAAGTGAAGCACTACAATAAGTAGTGTTACCAGTCATATAGAAGTAGCTGTGTGGTAATAGAGAATAGATTATATATTACTGCTGAGAAGAACTGAATTGATATAATTATTGTATTAAGTGTCTCTGTTTTAGAAAAAAGTAAATTCATTTGACCCTGCAGGGGTGGTGTGTGATTGCTTGGTCAAGATCTTGAAGGGAAGTGTGGTCTTGGATGGCATAACAAGCATTATAGAGATCAAGCCTTAAGTGGATCAGTTCATTCAGGAAGGCCCACTGGTAGTCACGGCAAGGGAAGTGTTTACTGCTCAAGTGTCTACTTGTGGGTATTAACCGAACCCCGTACAGAAAGTAGGCCATGCAAATGATGCCGAGGAGGCCCTGGGAAAGAGAGAGCTATAGAAATAAAGGCACAAAGAGAACCGAAAAACCCACACGGAAGAAATTGGGCCACACTGAACGGGCCAAAAAAAATTTTGCACCAAAAAATATTCTGATATTCTCAAAGAGGAGAGGTGAATCACAGCGTCAAAGAAACAAGAAATGTGGGAGAAAGAAACATTAAACTGGAGCAGACTAAACAGATTTATGCTCGGTGCTCAGGGACTGTGATGGTTAAGTCTGCAGACTGCAGTGTAGTGGTGAGTCACTATATACACCAGTTAGAGTGCAGAACCTTGAAAGCTCCCAGATCTCAGACCCACACAGCCTTGGAAAATAACCTGGGATTACAGGCAAGGGTAAAGAGTTAGAGACAAACTCAACTGTCAACCACATAAAGCTAACAACTCTGGCTTGTGTTTTGGCCACATTCTTTCTTAGAGGGATCACTCTGTCTATGGGTTTCTCGGAGCTGAGCTGTGTGATAACTTACACAAAGCTAAAGTACACTGCTGAACATTTTACGTCTCAAACGTAAACCTTTAAGTTTCCACCTGAAAAGAAATACCATCTGAAATAATCAGAAGGAGTTTTTATCTCAGTTCCCTGTGAAATGCCACCAAAGCCTCATCTAATATGGTAAAGGAAATCACGACTAAGGTTTGACATTTAAAGCATTATTACAGTGGAGCATGGAGGAAAAGGAATTTTTAGTTTCTGGAGTGTAAAAAACAACTTCACCTCGACCCTCTTCTGGTCTCTATTTCAGACAGTGACCTACCCCCATGGAAATAAGAGGTCAAAAGTGAAAGGAGAAAAAAAAGGAAAAAAAGAAAAAAGTCCTCTCAATATATATATTTAGGCTATATATTTAGAGGGTGACAATGAAAGGGATAGAGAAAAAGAAAACTGGCAACTGTTCTGTGGAAATGCAGCAGAGATGCAAGATGACCTTGATACGCAAATAGCCCATCTTTACAGGCAGAAAAAAAAGATGAGAAATTCTCCCTTAAGATACTTATCAAATTATGGTTCACTGGCAGTATGGCAGATCTGTTTCAGATAATTATCACCTTCGATTCTATCATATGTTTCATCAGCTTTTATTATATACAAAATTGAGTGAATGTGGGGTAGGAGCTGACTCTTAAGATGCATGTGCACTATTAAATCCCATCATATTTAACTCCATTAACTTTTTCCTAGTATGCTGTCCTCAGGATTAGAGTATTTGGTATTCAGGTTGTACTTTTAATAAGTCTAATGATGTTTTCAATACAAACATAATTGGAATTTAAAAAGGTTAGCGAGATGAGTGTTTAGCCAGTGTGCTACTTAACTCTGCATTGCTTAAAGGAATAATTTGACAATTTGTGAAAAAAGGCCATTCACTTTCTTGCCCAAGAAGTAAGCAGATTGATAAAACGGTTGCACCTGTACTGTAAACATGTTGCTGCAGCTAGCCAGCACCCTTACTAATGTAGTAATGGATTTTTTTAGTATTTAAAAAAAAAAAAACATATTATCCCCTCATAAATGTGTTCTGGGTATCATGCTAGCAAGCCTATTCACACATCCAGCAGACGTACAGCAACACTAGCATTAGGTCTGGTTTGGCCTCCATCAACTCCTAAGAAAAATATCTGACTATTTTGAAACTACATTATTCACTTCACCACCTAGTTGCTAACCTTATCTATCTTTCATTTTGTGCTGGGCAGATAGAGCACAATGGGTTTATTATTTGCTGAAATAGACCTAATGAGAGCACTGACACCAAACCAAAACAAATGTACTTAAAATAGGCTAAAAGGCTCCATAGAGCTACAGAGATCGGGGTAATCCTCCATAAGTTCATGACTATATTACTTGTGGTTATTTGATCCAGTGGTAATAATAAAAATACATTAATTAATTCAGCTTTAAGAATGTGGTAACTTAAAATGACCATCATTTCCACAGCAAATAAAGTGTTTAAAGGCATGTATTTTAAATATTTTCAAGCCTAACACTAGTCACTGAAAACAAAAGGTGAATTTCGCTTTACTACAATACTAGTACAAACATATTTGAAGTGGAGTATATTACCTTAGACAAGCAAACCCTGATGAGTTAATCATGTGACTCATTATGAAGCCAGCATGGTGCATGTGAATGTCAACAGTTAGTCTTGATCAGTATTCACAGTGCAGTCTTTTTGAATGGTCATGGCCACTGGTGGAATAACTGCCTCATTATTCTGGGCACAGAGTGAGTGGGCTGGGCCTCTGTGTTGCGCAACGTCATTAAAGTCTGCATCTTTGAGCATAGCAGCCTTGGCCCTGGTTACAGCTGCTGCCATGGCCTGTTGTCCCGCCACGCTGGAGGGATGCATCCAGTGTTTTCCTGTGCCAGTGTTTGCAGATTACTGCTGTGATTCGCACGCAAGAGGTGCAGCACTCAGTGGCATCGTGCCATCCAGCCACAGAGTGACCACCTGCATTGTGAGACACACCATATATCTCTAAAGACAATATGGTGCAGGCAATCTCTGCCACCTACAGCTGGGCTTTTGTTGAGTCCTCTAGTGGCAACATAGGCAGCAGCACAGACAACCATAGCTTTGCCTAAGCTGCCTTGTGCAGCAGCATGTGCTTGATTATCACCTCGGAACATATTGTCACCATTCGGTCAAGCCTGGAAAGATGGCAAACCAGACAGAGCAGGAAAGAAAGAGAGAAAGAGACAGAAAAGTATAAATGGAGGAAAGAAGAGAGAGCACATCAGGAAGATAGGAAGAGCAGAGAAGGGGAAGGGAGCCACTAAAGATTGGAGAGTGCGTCATGGACGGGAGAGAGACTAATTAAGGAAGGCTGGATTAATTAGGCTTCCAGCCTGCCTGCCTCTCATACTCCCACTGAGCTTCATGCCAGTACAGGCCCCAAACAAACTCCCATAAGCCAGCCCATCTATTGTTCCACATTTTTTCCATTCATTCACTGGAATGTGTGTTTTCACTGTCAATACAGGCCTCCATAGGGTACAAAGCCACACTGTAAATTCAGCAAACTACAGTAAATATCATAACCTTGCACCTATACATTGGGCTTACACATGAAATTTCCTGAAGGCACATTTGGTTAATGATGCTCAAATCTGCTTAAATTTGCAATAAGGTGAAATAATCTCTAGTTAAAGAACATGGCCTTTACTTTGTAATACAGTGTTCATGATGCTATGAGCTAAGGTTGTACCGTTCACTGCAAAAAATTGCATTTTGAAATGTCAAATACAGACAAAATTGTTTTTTGCAGTGTGTATGTGGGTGAACTTCAAATTAGCTAATATTTGGTATTTATTTGACATCTTGAAACAGTATAAAAAGCTAGTGGTCTTTACAGCCTTCTCAAGTTACATCATCACATTTGTTTCTCTTCCCATCCACCCACTTGTTGCCCTGAGTAAATTAATTCAACACCAGTCCATCATGACGAAGAGGCTATGAAGAGGGTTCTTCCGACAGATACAATAAAGCTTCACCACCATATTCAAGGCGATGCTTTCACTGGCGTTTTTCCTTCCTCTCTGTGATCAACATGGAATGAAAAGGCTTATCAGAAGATGAGAGATCAGTGTCTCCATTTTAGTCTCAACAAAAACAGCCAAATAAACAAGTGACCTCTCTACCCAGTGTTCAAATCAACCTCAACTGTAGCAGAAGTTGGTTTCCCGAATTGGTCTGTACTTACTTACTTTTACTCGTAATAATGAATTTCTCTAGTAAGCTTGTATGTTTGTTTTGTTTTTATTATATTGTTTTAAATATTTTTGATAAAGGGGGAATGGATAGTTTTTCGTTCCATTAATGAATCTAAAGCAAATAATTCCCGTCACTGTTGATGAGAGAGGCAGCCCCCCACCCAGTCCAGAATGTAATTTAAACCTGCCTTTAGCTCTCCTTCACCTCATATCCTTGGCCCCATCTAGACTGGAATATGATGGAATGAATATTTATTGTGGGTCTTGGCTTTGATGGGCTGCATAGAAAGGTTGGAGAAAAAACAAAGTGGGAAAAAGCTGGTGTGGCCATTTCTGGCCTGATTGACACTCCAGCTTGCAGCGAGTAATTCATTCTGAGAGGGAGGCACAAGTGCCCCTGCTCCTTCTCTCAGCACAAGTTTATGATAATCCTAATAAATTATGATGCGCTGCACAGACATTAAAAACTCTGATTGGCACTAAATCAAACAAGCTGTGCCTCTCAGGTCAGAGAGAGCTGAGAGACTAACTGTGTGTGTTATTTCCCGCTCTCCCTTCCAACTATCAGTTTCTTTTCGTCCTCAAATCCTAAATCTTTCCAGGTCCACCTACCCATTTCTTTCTCTTCGCTCCTTTTGTCTACTCCTATTCTTTGTCTCAACTTGTAATTTTCCATTGCTTTTCTGTGCCCTTTCTGTACCACACCTTCCTTTGCAGCTGACTTGATAAATTCAGGTGACAGCATAAAGTGTTCCTCCAAATAAAGTCTGAGACATTGAGTAAGGTCCTCAGTACGCTGGGAGTGTGTGTTATTGTACCTTTCCTGTATTTGTCATGATTCCCTGCATAGCTGTATGTATTTTTATCCTTTTTGCAGGTGATTTAATTCACGGTTGAAAGGATAACCAGATTGACACCCACCACTTTAATCTTACCTGAGCACCCATGCACACTATGCAGATTATTCTACCATCATCAGCGAGAGCGGTCATAGGTCCGAAACATCAATTTGTTAACCCAAATCTGGTTAGCATGATGTTGATTACTGCCCTGCAATGGCCCCTATTATGGGGGGGGGGGTGCCTTGATTAAAAAGAGTGGAGAAAAAAAATCTGCTTAACTGTTTAATTTGTGGCCAGTTCATCTCTTTAGAGAATGTAAGAATGCAGAATTTGAATTATCAATGGTCAACTACACAACTACTTCAGCGTTGGTTCTCTGCTCTGAAAATAGAACTGTGTTAAAGGTTAAATAATCTTTCTTTAGACACATAAGGGCTCAGTTAGGTCACAGCACAGACGCTGCATTGTCAAATCATGTGCATCTGCATTAGTTGCCGAGGTGAACAATCCAGTGGATTGAATAGAATAGATCCAGAATAGAGTTGAAGGAGAATGGCTGAGATGATTAAAATTTTCTATGTGCATTGATTGTGAGGACTTTGGAATACATCCCATTTTAAATATCCATGTTACAAAGACCGTATCCCCCCACTTGGTGAGAGCACCCAGTAAATCACATTCCCTGATGAATGCTTTAATGCTGAGGGTAGTGACCCCATTCATCCACAGACAGACTGCTTGTTAATGGTTATAATAAGTGGCAAAATAGCAGCAGAGACCTCAAAGGCTGCATATCGGGTAAGATGTATGAAATATCCGACACACTGCAGGTCAAAAAAGCCAGTCTCTTGATGGTTTAACCAACCACTTGGATGTAGGAGAGATAAGTTGAAGAAGTTGGGACATGGCGATGGAAAACTGAACGCCATTAAGGCTGCAGTAAATTATTGTTTTCATTATTGATTAATCTTAGTTTTTTTCAACCAATAGTCCAAAACATAAAACATTTCAGTCACAATGATAGAATGCAGCAGATACGACTATTTGATAATCTACTCAGTAATGGAGAGGCTGGAACAGTTGAGCAACAATTGATGTGAATCATTTTTAGTTTCCTCTTTCAGATTCATTAACACTGACCAGTACTACATCAGTTTCATAGCATACAAATACTTCTAACTGTCCTTTTACAGCCCTTAGAGCATACCAGTCTTTCACTGCATTAGTCAGTGAGTCTGATATCTATCTTTATATGAGACAGTTTTCTTTTTTTGGATGTACACTAAATGATTCACTGTTAACTACACTGCACAAAATACATGGTAGACTTAAGGATCTTCCTTAAGGAAATGTACTGTTACATTACTAAATATCTGATTTACCAAAGGCTTTATCACCAACCAGGCAAAGAGGGAATCTGCCCGGAGACCCAGACCCGTAATTGCCGCAGGTTCACGACAATTTTGAAAAAAAGAAAGGAAACCAGATATATCTTTTTTTATTCCACTCGTTCTTTTTCCTTGTAAAAGGCACCTACATCACCCACAATGCATCTCGACTCTCAATAGTTTGGTCAAAAATTAGTGCTATGTTAGTAGCGGCTAATGTAGCCTCAGTTAGAAATGAGAATCGAACCAGAAAATTGTAAAAGTCTATCGATTTTTTTTAGGTTAAAACTGGAGTTAGAAATTTAACCAGCTCTATAAAGTTGGCCCCACTCTGTTCAATGATGATGGAAGCCTGACCTAAACCTGTTTACGCCCACAGCTGATGGAGGCCTGGTTTGACTATCTGTCTCATTCTCCATAGTGGGAGCAAGCCAATACATAATACATATTACACCGCTACTGAGCTAGCCTTGCTCATAATCATGCCCTAAGACAGCCCAAAAGAAACAAATCCTGGGATTGGCACCAACATTATTTCTATATATTATATATAATTATTATAGATCTAATTCCTAATTTATATTATTATTGTATTGTAAATATGCCCAAGGTTGTAATTTTTAATAATTCATTTTAGATTTAAAATGTAAAATAACAGACACATGGCTCAGGTGGTTTTGCAATCTTCCTCATTTCATCTTTTTATGATCTTCATTATCTGTGATCTTTTTAACATTTCGAGAGACAGTCGATGAATACAGAGAGAGGTCCTGTTCCCTAAGTAGCCTCACTAGCTTCATGGCACAATCAATCCCCAACGTATTCATTGTCAGTTTTGTCAATACAGAGCTTTTATTACCTTGCTAATTCAATCGATAAGAGGGACCATTATATTTTACTGTGAAAGATGGCCTCTATGACATGTGTTACATGGAGCGTGTTGCATATAGGGCAGATATTGCTTGTGTATTGGAGAGGTATAATATTGTAGTTTCTTGTTCTCCCCTTAACTCGTTCTCTTTTAACAAATGGCCTGGGATGTCGTTCTGTTTGTGTTGGAACCACACCATACACGAAAAAAAAAAAAGTCTACCGAAGAGGGGGCTTATTCTTAGAGCATGTGTTTATATTATGTTTTTTGCCGCTTGGACATGGCTAGAATACAAAAGTGAAGCAGTGGGAGAACAGAAGTCATCAATCATGAGAGGTGTACATTTTCCTGCAGTGGAAGACAACCTGCATCCAGGCTGATGCAGCGAGGCCACAGAGTGGGATGCTGGAGGTTGACAGAGACAGGTAATTAACTAAAAATAATATGTGCTTGACACAGCAGAGAAAAGGGCTTTAAAAGGAATGGGAGACACAACGGAATGAAACCTCAGAGAATATCCTAGCTGGGGAGATGAAGGTTACTTTGTATGCCGACATGAGTGGATGCAGCACATGCAGCCATGCCCGCTCCGACACCTACATGCTGGAGAAGGATCAAACTTGAAAGGCATGGGAAATTTCATTAGATTTTCAACATCAATATATTTCTCTCACCCACACCCCTTCATGTGAGTTCTTTATATATACAGCATAAAAGACTGGCAGCACATCACAGCATCATTGGAGATGTGATGTCTGATTGCTTTTGCTACTGTATTATGATTCCTGTTGGGCTGGTATAACTCATAGAAATGTCAGGAATGGCATCCTGACAAAGCACCCTTTGATTTAAATAGCAGATGTTAACATAATTTACTTGAATAGAATGTGAAACTGAGCTAAATCATGTGTGCTAATTTGAATTTCTTTAACCACAGATAAATCCTTTAAAGAAACCAAAAAGCTGAGAGCAGATATTTAGGTTACAACAAGCATAAACATAAAATGTACAGCTAATTTCCAAACTACAAAAACCATAACTGCAGCTGCCATCTTCTTAGTTAAAGAGTTGAAATTGACAGTGTTTCTCTGCTTTCAATATGGATGTGACAATCATGCCTAATAAAAGGTGCTGCTGTAGTGAAAATCAGTTTACAATCTATGTGGCATGACAATAAATACTTGTGAGATGATTTTATTATCAAGTCATTATTAAAAAAAAAGTTGGATTGTCAATTAATTTAGTCTATAAAATGTCAGAAATAGTTAGAAATTGGCTTCACACACAAACCCATGGTGATGCCTTTAGAATGTATAATCTCACCAACAGTCCAAAATGCAAAGATATTCTATCTACATTGATATTAATTGTTGTTGATTCATTTTCTGTCTTTCGACTCTACTCAGTAAACTAACAAATTATTTTAGCAATACAATCTTAAAGGGACAATAACAGTATTTCTAATGTGTCCAGTATTGATATTGAACAATCTATCTGGGCCTGTATAGTCAAGATTCTGTTCTTCAGTGTTATATACAGTCTAGCAGTAAATGCAATTACTACTAGTACTCCTCTTTTCATCTCAGCTATAATAATTAAATCCAAGATGCATAATTAACTAAACAAGTTTGACGCAATTTTGATCAAAAGTGGCTTTAATTCTGAGGACACACAGAAACACACCATCCTCGGTGCATAGCAGTTTTGTTCTGACCACTGAGGAAAACATGCCAATCTGCTGGGCCTTGCCTCGGACTTATTATCTTACTTCAAAAAAGCTTTGAGCCATCACCGATCAGAGGATGGACAGCTGTCCGTGGACAAAAGCCTGTGTGTCTTTGTGGACGGACGCCTGCCAATCTAGCTGTCGAGTCTGGACGACTGCCTGATTTCTCTGGCTTTCTAACTGCTTCTCCTGTCCGCCTGTCGGCTGCTCCATCCTGTTGAACGTGCTTCTCTGCCAGGTTCACTTGCCTACCTGTCTTACTCAACTATAACCCCCGAGTGCCAGTCTTTTTCTTTTTTTGTGTATTAAATCTGCACGATGACTTAAATGTTGTCAATACCAATGAAAGCACAAACATCTCGAGCTCTGGGAAAGAGAGAGGCATTTTCAAAGATATAATACAATTACAGTATTGTAATTAAGTAATGCAAGTTAATACAATGGATTTTTGTTTGAGAAACTGACATCTCCGTCAGTTAGGACATACTGAATTTCATTTACAGTTACAATAAAACAGTGGGCTCATCCTTTGTTCATGGTAATCTCTGACCTTAAATTTGTCGGCCAATATTGTAACACAAATTCTAAACAATGATTTTCTTGTCTAATATAACACTACAAGACTACAACTTGCCTCTTTGCTGTCATACATTACTCAATACTCCATTACCTTCATCGGCAGTGACATTACATCCCTTTTTTGGGGCATTTTTTATTGTATCGAAGGCTGGTGACCTCATGCATATAGGTACGGTTACATTAAAGTCCATGAACAAATGGTAAAAATTAACATTTTCACATCCCAACAGGTGCGAGAAATCCAACCGGACATTCAGGGATATGTCAATCGTGTACAATGTGTACACCTCCCCGCAGTGCTGAGAAGGTGAAAACACTTGAGGGTGCAACAAGGATACAATGCAGCGGTGACCCCTACAAGAAGTCAAGACATGACTTCTGGGTTGGGAAGTAAGAAAAAAACTAAATTCTGCTAAACTTTTCTATATTTGCTTCTTACTACTGACTAGTTTAATAGATACATATGAAAGCACTATTGCATGAGACATAAATGTCAGTGGAAAGTATCAGTAATGTACTATTAAAAAAAAAGGCCAGATAACAGAAATCCCTTTGGAGACACAGATCTTTAGTCTTTTTGGCTTGTAATACTCTGTCCACCCACAGAGAACTGCACAGGCAAGGCCTCTACCCTCTCTTTTTGTAGATAGTTCCTCTTAATTACAGTAGTTAGTTAATTAGGACCAGCTATAGATTCAGATACCAACTCTCCCAGCAGTAATGAATTGAGAGTTTAGTTCCTTGAAAGATACAGTCTTTAATTCTAAGTAAGTTTCTTGACACTATGCCCCATGAAACCTATTAAATAGAAATATAAAATTGACTTTGGAAAGCTAAAATATTTTCATCTGACAGCGGCGTTGTGCAAGGATGACAGGCTAATTATACTACACTCATTGTCAATTCATTAAATAGCACATCATTTTCTGGTAAGAGTGAACAAGTCTGCCCAACTTCAGCAGAAGTGCTTCATTCAACAGTGAGTGTTCTAACATAAAAAAAAAAGTGATTAAAAAACGGGTATCATAGGGATGGCTTGGTCGCCTTTTACTTCTTCATTTTATAGCACTTTAGACATGAACAGATGTACTGCTGCAGGTACTTAGTGGTGTATTCAGATGCAGATCCGTGAATGACTCATCCTCCTCTTCCCTCATACTTACTGATTTACACATATTTGAATTTAGTGACTAATGGGCAAAGTGATAGTAAGTCTGTCCAATCTAACTGAAAACGATCATAGAGTTAATGAGAAAAAATAAGTGCTTCATTGGGCTGGATCCACAATAATGTCCTCTAACCTTCCTTTTAGTCCACGCAACTGCCATTCATTTAATATAACAAACAAGACGCCTAAAAAGTATGGAAAAGTTTACAAGTTTTATGAAATGCCAGTAAAATCATAAAACAGATAAGCACACACAAAATCTCCTTCTTATCAAGTCTATTTTGTCTTAATGAGTAGTTAAGTCTTATTTGCTAAAAACAAGAAAAAACAACAGCCTTCCTTACTCTTTGTTTTAAGATACAGAAGACGCAATCTGGAACATCTTCAACAGGGGTGATTCATGCTGGAAAAAAAACTTTCTGTACTGGCAGGTTGCTTTACTTTTAGAAAATGCTATCTTGATAGGATGGAAATGTTTGTGTTTTCTCCACCTCTGCTGCACAGTTTCTCTAAGAGGAAGAGTTTTAAATTGGATTTTATATTACGTTAAATGTAGCTGTAGGATAGATGCTAGTTTAGGAACATCTCTGCTGTAACTAAATGCAGTCAAAAATGTGAAGACAGCCAAACACGGATCTTCTGGGGCAGGTAAATTGTGTCTCTAAAGTGATATTACCCTTTCAGAATTTTTTCTGTGTCAGTAATCTGGGCTTCTTTTGCTTGTTTGGTTTGTTTTTTTTGTTTTTTTGTCCATCACAAGCAGTTACAATATGCCACTGTGGTTTTTTTTCATCCGTGTGGGGCTGGATAAAACAAGCTGTTTAAAGCAGTACTTGTATTAGTAGATAGTGAAGCAAGTATAAGGTAGTATAAAAGGGCAAGAGACTGGTTTGAAACAAATCATGGACAACTTTGAAAAATTGCCTTGAAATTGAACAGACCTGTAGGGGAAAAATAATAATAACTGCTGAGTGAGTAGGTAGAAAGTAAGCACATCAGATGTAAACTGTAAAAGATTTGAAGATGAGTATCACCAACGAGTAGAACAGATAACAGAGGTAGTGCATCAGCCAGCTTAGCATTAATGATGCACTTGGGTTACATTGTGAAAAACTGGAAGGAAAAGAAAGGAGTCTTGCCTCTTTTCCAGGTAATGTAATTGCTATATTGGTGATCTAACTCCCTCATTAAGCATGGATCAAACGGCGGTGCAGAAAGCAGCGGCATGGAACCAGAGTGTGAAACAGACAGGATTAGCGGATGAGAGAGATGTTCTCTTGCGCACAGTGCATGTTTTGAAGTCTCCCACATGGCTAATTGTCGACTGAAGACACTACCATCGAGAAGTTCAGCCTCCCCACTGAATTACAGATAGCTTACTTGCCCTTGGCTAGCATCCCAGTGTTTGTGTTGATTTTTTTTCTGAGCAATTAACAATCTGACACCATGACCTTGGACTGTAGCGAGAGGGAGAGAGAAACAGGGAGAGAGGAAAACTGACTCTTAAGATAGAGCTACTAATGTACAATGGCGCAGGACAAATTAGTAACTATATACATTTACCTATAAAGTTTGACATCTTACAAATATGTATGTACTTTTTTCATTTCAGAGTCTTGCAACATCGCCTTAGACTAACATAGAAAGTGTAAAATCTCAGCATCAAAGCCTGCAATAGAGTCAAGAACAAATAAAAAATAGAACAAAATGCTTTCTAGAATAATAATAATATTTTTTGAAAAAGCAGGATGAATATACGATCACACTAAATCAAGCAAGCAGATACAGTTTGTAAGCAGAGGTGCATGCCTCAATTTTAGACTGCCCTCACTGGAAGAAATCCACAATTGGTTGTGTTCAATGTCTTAAACTTACATTTCCCGATGAGCAACCTCCAAATAATCGGTGTACTCTCGATGTACAAGAGACAAAAGTAGAATGACGTTATACTGCTAGAAAAATCATAGGTAGGAGGTTGAGGTGGTCGGTTTGGCAAAGCGTGAATGACAAGGCCCCCTCTTGCATTGGGTAAGGGTTGCTCTAGAGGGGGATCGGACCCAAATCTGGTGAGCAACCTCCTACTGGTCTGGGGGCGGCCTAAAGCTGGAGAAAGCAAAGAAGGGAGGAGGAGGAGGAGGAAGAAAGGGACAAACAAACAAATCAAAACCAAACAGACAAATAGATGAATAAAAGAAGAGGAGAATAAATGAATAAAACTGATCCAGCTGTCCTGACTTGTCCTGGTTCTACCTCAACATCTCTTTGTTAGCCGGGACGCGACCAGAGGTTTACCCTTAGGTTTTTTTGCTACTGTTGATATAGTTGAATGCCATAAACATAAAATTTTTTTGAGTTTTGAGTAGTTTCTCTCTACACCGTAGTGAGTTACTATTAACAGTGAGGACAACCTCAGGATTCTATTCTCTAAGACCTATTCCGAAACCTTTTCTAGTTGAAGGGCAGTACATTCAGAAGAAGAATGTGCCATAACCATAACATGTCTAGTTTTTAGAGGCTGGGTTTCTTAAAAATAGGAACAACATTAATTAATTGAATGACAGCTATATGTAGTGTGACATTATAGTAAGTGGATGATTGTAGTTTGGAAAATGTCAGCCACAGTATCAGAAGAACAAATTAGGTGTTTGGTAAGATGAGATGGTAGTGAGTGAATTAGGGGTAGCAATACTGGGAAGGTAGCTGAGCAGGTCTGGCATATCATCAAAACACATATCAAAGAACAAGATTTGAGCCACTTTCTGTCAGCTGCAAAAATCAGTGTCTGCTTATTTCACTATGTTTCTGACCGCCAAGGGGCAGGATACAACAAATGAGCAGATAAGGATGGTAGGTGGTAGAGGTCAGGGGGTGATGACAGCGTGGCTAGACACTTGGAAATTGTATAAAGTGAAAGGAGATGAGAGAAGGGAGAAATTGTGGAAGAAAGCCACAAATATTACCATGTGGTATGGCCAGATTAAAAAAAAGCAAAGGATGCCAAGGTGACACAGGCCATACGTGGCACAGACTCAAGATCAGGTCAAGTCCACTGTCAGACAAGATCAAAGGAAGATAGAAATTAAATGATAGAAATAATGCTTTTTGTGGGAAGGTTGAAGTGATGTTGGAAAATGAGGATTGCACCATCTTCAGGCAATTCACTAAAAAGGCTGCCAAACTCACATTCATGTCAGGTGGATCTGGGGGCTGATAAAAGACAATCATGTGAAGAGGTTCAGGGTGAGTTATAGTCATGGTGCAGAATCTGAATGAAAGAAATCGTAAGAGTGACACAGGAGGAATAAGCAATTCCCACACAGGAGAGATGAGCAGACCTGAGCTGCTACGGCCTCGAGCTTGAGGAGAGGCAGTGAGGCTGCGAGGTGGGGAGAGTGCAGCAGGTGCTGCTGCCGAGTGATTTATGTCCACGCGAGAGCAACAAAATGTAGAAACAAGATCGGAGCACATTCTGCGATGAACTCAGGACTTTGTAGACTGCTGACTGATAGTTCCTGTCTCCTCTCTACAATGTTTTAAGATGAGACGGAGGGACAGATAAGGCTACAGAGAATGCATTTTCAAGGATATCTCAAGAAACAAAATGGAGGAGAGTGTAGGGATAAAAAGGAAGCTTGTGGAAACAGGACTGCGAATGAGACAGGAATTAGCAGAGTGCCGGGCCTCCACTCAGTTTTCACTCAGTTACATGCATGCAATATGGCTTCATAATATGGGTATGATGTAGCTATTCAGGTTGTGCTGTAAGAAAGGCCAAATGTAATACTGTTGAAAATAACAATCCCCTATAGGTGCCCTAAGGTAATCAGCAGATTGAAAAAAGCAGGGGAAAGAGGGGACAGAGTGACCCTTAAATAAAAAAATAAAAAAACATCCTATGGAAGCTAACCACCTACTGAAACGTTGCATAGGAATTTCCACTTGATGACATGTTGATCTTAAATAAACGGTAGAGAAAAGCTAGTTTAAAACATTAAAGACTTCTTAAGCATTTCCAACAATGCAACTGGACTACACAGTAGGCAGTTACAGTATGCTCAACAGAACAAAGATAAGAATGTGGACATCCAGAGTACTTCAAGAAAACATGTTGGACGGGCCGTTAGTGAGAGCTTTGTAAAATAAACTGCAAGACAGCCGACCAGCAGGCCTCCTTGCTATGTCTTGTGTTGTTGCACTTGCTTGATGCTTGGCTGTGGTAGCAAAAGTTGTTGACTGGCTAGTTTTTGATCACAAGTAATGTAATCAGAACAAATGCACATGTAAACCAGTCCATATTTACGACAGGGGTACTCTATAACTGGGGGCGCCAAATCGCAACAAATAGGGTTTTACATAATATTGCTTTAGAATTAAAACATGTGTTTAGCTAATGACCTGATTTACACTACCTGTGTGTTCAAACTTCCCTCCCTTAGGTATAGCTTTTATAAGGAGATGGAAAGTATCAGAATTGGTGAAATTGCTATTCATTAAGACTGATTTGAAACTTTTTATTGGAATTCCCAGTGTTCCCAGTCCACAGTGTTGGCAATATCTTTTTTTTCTCTCTTATCTTTTGTTTAGTGGCTCACGTCACTCTCCTTTACCACTTTCTTCACTTAATCTATTCCTGTTTTGTGCTAAATTATAAAAGAACTGTGCTTTTCTTCTGGATTTTATTTTGTTGTTGATAATTCCTTCATATGAGCGGTTGTTGATAAATTACAAATATTTCCAGTGGCTTTTTTTGTCTGAGTTGTTACACTCTGCTGGCTCTGTAATGTTGATTTGGCCCTTGGCCCTCTTAGTATGGGTTAATTCCTGCTTTATTTGGCTCACACGATGAAAGAGTCAGCTAAATTGCCAAGTTCAATCAAGTCAAGATAAAAGGCTAACGATAGATGCAATGATTTCTCTAGTAAATAGCAGGCCTGCTTCTAGCTTACACGGATGGAGAGGCTGTAAGGTATTTTGTGTGGGGTCCCTTAGAGTGGATGGCAACTTTGGTAGATAATGTCTCCTATAGGGCCTCCCTGGACCGTGCAATATGAGTCTGATAATAGTCTGATCCAGCTGGCATGAGGCATCAGGTATGAAAATGAGTGTTGGGAATGACAATTAGCCTTTTTATCCCTTGTAATATGACAATCTGGAAGCCAACCAATGTGTTTTTTTGTTTGCCTTCACCTGGTGTGAAAGGATCAGGAGCTTTAATGCCTCCTGATCCTCAGTAAGTGCAATAGCTATCTATTGTTTTGCCTAATATTATATTACTGTTGAAATTAACAATTCTCTAACAAACATTTTTAACATATAGCAATTTTTTAAGTATCGGATAATACCCCTGAGACAACTTTTTCTGTATAAAATGACAACTGAAACTGTTTTTTTCTTTTACAAAAAAATTGAAATGTATAATCCAAGGGTCCACATTGGAGGTATGACTGTCAAAGTACTTTGCTATTTTCAGAAGACAATAAGGCCTAGACAAAATCAGAATAGAAAGAGAGATTAATTTATTATGAGATTGTTTATAATTACAACCACTCCATCTACAAAATAATATCGAAACTAAATCCATAGCTACTTAACTATTTTCTTTTTTCTTTATTTTTCTTGTCATCACAACCTCATTTTAAAGTTCATCTTTACTGCTTTCATCATTTTTTCGTATTGATATGATTCCTGTGGGCAGCTGTCTCCTGCTGTGTACTTTCAAAATTAACTAGCTAATTAGATTAACTAATCATTTAAATTATAGTGGGCAGCCACAAGAACTAGAACACCTGTACAAGTCCAAAACATCCCTGTATTAAACTGTATTAAAAAAGTAAGCATTGGAGGTATATTTGTAATATTGTACTGGATTATACTATATTTTTTGCATGTGTCCCTGTGATCATACTTAACCTTTGTGCATTATGTGCATATTGCTGGAGATCATTCCATATTTTGATCTGAAAATAAGATGACATTGCACATATGTTGTTGGCTTTAAGACAGTGTGATACGTTGCGTTGAAGCCACAAAAGATATGTCAAAATAAGGTAATGTGAAAATCGCATCATTCAAATCGGAGTTTGCTTGGCATTGTATAAAATGAGGTACAATATATTTAACAGCATCCGCTATGTTTTCCCCATTATCCATGTAACATGACTTCCAATGGAGTTGGAAATATAAGCACTGTGGACTGAAAGGAGGCACTAAAAGTCTGTATGGGGAAGGGTATGGCAAACAACAACAAAATGGCAGCTGTGATTTGTGGTCCCTCTTTACAATCAAGCATCCTGTGAGCAACCTGTAAATACATATTATCATGTGACCTGCCTCCAGAAAAGCCAGACGGTCAGGAACAGAAATGGAAAAGAATGTGGAAGCTCGAGCCTTCCTCCTCCTCCTCCTCCTCCTCACTGTTTAAACCTCTGCATTTACAGTCATTCCTCCAGAGAGAGTGTGCCAGAAATTCATAGCATAGAATTACCCAGAAAGTCTAGGAACTAGACTGAGTATGAATGGGCTGATAATGTGAACATAGCGCTTAACCAAATATGTCTTATGCCTTTGGGTTACAGCTTTGGAGGGCAGGTTACCTGATCATCAAGGTGGGCCTGTTATAACAGGTCCAGTTAATCAGTGATGAGGAATACATTTATACAGAAGCTTTGCTTAGCTGTAGATTGGAAAACTTGCAGAAACTAGGCAGTAGAATAAAAGGTTTAACCAAGAATGGTACAGTATGTCAGATACACATGAGTGTAGCAGCTGAAAGCAAGAAAAGAAAAGTGGTATTCCCACATTGCTGTAGTCTGTAAATACTGTTTTGAAGAAATTCACTTGCCTGTGTATGAAACATTTCAAAGGATTCCCACTCCTTTCGGGACTATCAAACACTACTTTTGTTCTGTGTGTGTATGTGTTTGTCACAAAACACGTATTTTTTCTGTGTGAGTTAAATGTGGATGACCAGTGAAAGTATGCATTTTGGTTCATGTGTGACAGATCAATTAAGTCAGTGAGTAAATAAGTGAGTAACTTCAGCAAGTCAGTGTGCAAAGGGAGGCAAAAATCAGAAAGGAAGTGCTGTTGGGGGACTATGAGCATTAAGTATTTTCCAACAACGAGTCATACCTATGTCAAGAAAAGTGTGAAGTCATCAGCTCTAGGGAAGCTCTATTCAGTGACAAGAGTCTCTATTAGCATTCACATCCAGTGTCCAGAAGTGGATCTTCCTACCATTCAGCTATTCTCTCCACACAATACTGCTCATCAAAAACTGAATAGCAACAGATCAAATGCACAAGCACAAAGCCTTTGATATGCAGGCAAAAAAAGCAAACGAGTACCTAAACAATCACAAATGTCTTATCACAAAAAGCATATAAGCTCAAGATTATGTAGAATAGGAAATGTAATCAGTCTCATTTATCTGTATTTTTGTAAAATTCTGCGGCAAAACAAACATTTGCATCTCAAGAGAGATTAGGGTTTAAGCGACTATACAAACACCCATCTGAAAACACGAGATATCTTGTTATATATAAAGTGGTGCTAAAACCACCTCTGCTTCGTTCAATAATAATCCATGGGTACACAGTATTTACCTAACCTGCTGTGTAAGGCTAAGTAATCAAGTAGCAGAGTTATCATCTATCAAAGCAGAGTAAATAATTACCTCTGGTCGTCTCGCTGTGGACAGAGTTTTGTTTAGGAGGGGTGGCGGTGGTGTGGGTCATACCTCGCATTCTCGGGAGCCTGAGATTGTATAGGTGCAGGGTCCGGTCCCATTGACAAGCACATCCATGGCCTCAGAATTGGTGGGCTTGTAGTCCACATAGTACTCCTGCAGTGGAGAGCTCAGGGTGCGCTCCGTCTCTCTAGCTTTCTTGCGGCGTTTGCGGGCTGCTGCCGAGTGCTCCTGCAGCTGCTTGACACTGCTAGGATAGCGCTTCCAAGACACGTAGATTACCAACAGGATCATTGCAACAGATAGAAAAAGGGCAACACTTCCAGCCACAATCTTATGGAAGGACACAGGCTCCAAGTCTTGCTCTGGGGGAAGTGCCACAGGTGGGGTAACAGCTGATGACGTAGGGCCTCTGATAGATCCCTCTCCTCTCTTCCCAGATCCAGTAGGTGAAGCCAGAATGGCTGGGCGATGTTCAGTCTGCACAGGGACACTGGACGGGGTTGGAGGAATACTCACAGTAAGAGTTGTCACTGGGTTTGATTGACAAACACCAAAAGCTTCAACAGCATCCATTACTTTCTCACCCTGGGCTTTCTTGGGCGAGGCGCAGATCATGGTGGTCTCCTTTGCCCCTCTGAAGTTTCTCAGCCAGGCCACCAGAGGACAGATGGCAGGGCCACAGTCCCATACGTTCCCAGCTAAGCTAATCGTAGCCAAGGAGATCCAGGCATCAACAACCTCCTGGGACACATTGGTCAGCTTGTTGGAGTCCAGATTGAGGGTCTGCAGATTTGGTAGGCATTGGTAAACTACAGCGTCCACGTCTGTCAGATCATTCCCAGACAGATCTAGTTTCTGGATGGAGGCCCAGGTCCAGGTCAGGCCCTGGTTCATTGAGCGAATGCGATTCCACTGCAGGTAAAGTGCCCGCAGATTGTAGAGGCGAGGAAAGTGAGAGAAATTGATCTTTGAGAACTGGTTATGCTCTAGATGCAGCTCAGTGAGCTTGACCAAGCCTGAAAATGCATTCCGAGTGATACTGCGCAGGCGGTTGTAACCCAGATCCAGGAATTCCAGATTTCTGCAATCTTGGAACAGACGCACTGGGATGATTTTTAGAGAGTTTGAGCGTATGTGAAGGCTGAGAAGCTTCCGTAGGCCCTGGAACTGCCCAGGCTGCAAGGCTTGCAGTTTGTTGTAGGACAGGTCCAGATTACGCAAATTAGGGACAGGGTGGAATGTGGTGTTGTGGAGCGATGTAATCTTGTTTGAACTCAGGATCAGCTCTTTGAGCCTGCGGACCCCCTGAAAGGCCATTCCATCTACAGAGGCAATATAATTGTGGTCCAGGTAGAGCCAGATGAGGTGGTTGAGGCCTACAAACTGTCCAGCACGAAGACTGGCGAGGCTGTTGTACCGTAAAGACAGGCCTTCACAGCCTCCTGAAAGGTTCTTGGGGACATCGCGAAAGGCGCTTGACTCACAATAGACAATTTTTCCATCACAGCGACAGCTCTTGGGGCATGGGCGCTCACTTAGAGATGGATTTGCCGCCAGCCACACCTGCATCAGGAGTTGGACCACTAGCCAGCGACGCCGCAGAGCAGAGCCTATAGGGAGGGAGTGTGGGAGAGGAAAAGAAGAAAAGAAAAAAAGTCAAGAAGATGATTTTATTACAAACT
>NW_023339774.1:6327098-6336120 GCF_004916995.1 Morone saxatilis | reverse complement strand
CTAACTGATAATCTATAGTTTTCCTTGGTTGAGAAAATGCATGTAGATTCTGAGTAGTGTTACTTTCATAGCGTTTCACAGTATTGGAAATGATGGTCCATCAAAATATGTGCCCTAATTTTTTCTTTTTCTTAAGATAAAATGAGAGGATATATTTATACACAACCAAATTTGACTTACTGCCCAAGAAAAGATGAGACCCAGCAATGTTGGCAGTTTTGCTAACATTTTCTGAAGAGGTATCCTGAGGCAAGCATCAAGTATCTAGGCTTTTACATTTGGATGGTTTTGTTTTTATTATCAAGTAAAAATAGTGCTGCAAAAAACTCTTTTGTTCTTTTAGCTCATATTTGGTGTAAAGATTAATGTGTATGCATCTGAATGGGAAGGACACTAACACCTTTGCCAAAAACAGAAAAAGTCACAGAACAACATAACATTGAGCTGTGAAAGTCAAGAAAATTATAAATAACTGCCGCTATATCCTAAAGGAAGGAAAACATTTCCACATCCCGACGGAAGTGGAGATGCCGGATCTTATGTTATGAGGGCCCCTTTCAGGGCCTTTCTCCAAGATTTTTTTTTTCTGTTCCCTGCCTCCTGTGAATAATCTCTCCTACCATTGCAGTAGTAATGGCTCTACTTACACACATTCAGATTCAGACTCATATTGCTCCATGCATTTTCTACATCCTTTTCCACTTTACATACCAGGTCCTCTTCCTTTGTCTGTATCCAAAGCTGTCAGATATGTCCATTAAATTTCAAGTAATAATATTATTCCCTTACAGTTACAGTTCTCTTTTTTCTCTTGAAAACTGCCAACCTCCACTCATTAGCAATAAGTCTCCAAGGTTGTCAAATATCAATAACACGTCCCCTCAAACTGAGCCATGTTTACTAATCCCTACAACTTGCCTATTTACACATATGTCCAGTCATATCATATCGTACAATTGAGGAAAATGTCATTAAGGAAATTGTTATCTGTATTAACCAAAGTACATCTCATGAGCTTAGTTTTTGCTATTGGATTCAAGTCGGACACATTTCTAGAAAACTGCTGTGACTATGAATGATGTGACTCACCACCTGCTAAGACTCTGAGACTTAAACTATGTGAACTATTTAATCCATTGATTAAGAGGTAAAGGAAGGAAGCAGGATTCTGCAAATGCATTGCTTATTTTTTGCAGAAATGCTATGTATGGAACATATTTCCATAAAGAAATATCTGAATTCATAGCGCAAATGACAGCTTGGAGAGTTGTATGTATAGAAATCATATAAGAATGTGTACTTTTGTGGTGAATCTTGGTCAGGTATATAGCGGTTAGGCTGACATGACAACATCTTGTCTGACACCAATTTGTTCCCCATGACAGTAACAATAATATTATCAGCATGACTTATTTAGAACTGGAGGGTTAAGTCCATGACTTGTGGCCCAACATGACCTAATCACTGCAATTTGGGAAATGACTCTTGAGAGACTGTCAAACATTTGTTTTTGTTTTTTTTTTAGAATTGACAGCAAGCTTTTACTGATTAACTAAGTAAGTAAGTAAAAAATGACTAGGCTATGTTATGCAGTTTAGTAATTAATACTGCTTGTTTTTCTCAATTGAAGATTGCATGTGGTCATTAAGCGGCAGGGTTCACAGTTTTATTTAATTAAAAAAAATTTTTTATTTTTAGATGTAGAGCAAAGTTCACATTGTGTTGACTCATTACCTCAAATTTGATGGTCTTAGCTGTTTGGATTGGTGTCATTTGCACTATGTTTACAAAGAATACACACTGACAACCAATGTTGAAGCAAAGTGACTTGGAATTTACTCAATCATATCTTTATCTGTATTTGTACTCAGTCATCTCATAAGCCATCATTGCACCAGTGGCAGAGCCAGTGATTAAAGGCAGCCTGTATAGAAAAAATTAACATTCAAGAGTTGATGGTTGTGTATATAATCCTGGAGGCGTTTCAATTTAGATTCCAGCCATTTCATGTCTAACCAACCCAAAGCTGTATAGGTTCAGCATGAATCAACGCTTCTGCTTTTCACAGATTCAAATAAAAATTTAAAAATCACTATAAACCCTTGGAATAACACAACTCATCTATGCTACAAACAACTACCTGAATGCCAAATATGTCCTGTCTGTGTATGACATACATTTCTTACATATTTGGGGTGTAGATACTGTTTCAAATACTACTTAAAAAGAAAAGTGGTCAGTAGCTTTCTGTGTTATCACTCCTTGTTCTGAGGTGAGACAGAGTTGTTTCCATTAAAATCGTTCCCCTTTACAGAGCCACTAATGATCTGTCATTAAGATACATTGATTTCCCCTTGAGGAGGTGGTATGGAGGGATTCACTACTTATGTGTATTTCTCAAGGCAATATAATCAAATATGGACTTTATTACCATTATCACAGTGAGATAAGATTAATATGTCAGGACAGAAGTAGTCCATACTTTAATTAACTTACAAAATGTATGATGTGTTGGCAGGCGCCATGCTGAAGTCACCAACTTATTAAAAGGAATGTGTTATATGTAGATGTGTTACACTGATGATGAACTTGAGCTAAAATAATGGAATATCTGGGCATGAGGATACTTGTGGTGCAGTTGAGGCAATAAGCATAAGCATTTAAATTTTCTTGTATTTTCCGTAATCTTTGCAGGATTTGTCAGAAATAATTCCCTGACATAGAGTGGCTGAGAGGCATCATAGAGCATATGCTATCTAACATAGCCATTTCACTCCTTGCCAAGCATCTGCTGATCCCATATGGGTATTGTATGTGTGTGTGTTTGTGTTTGTCTATGAGTGTGACTGCGAGAGACACACTTACTGTTTGTTTTCAGAGGAATCTTTCATCATTCCTTACAGATGGAGGGAACCATGGAACTGTACAGATAATTTGTGCTGGCTATTGATTATACCAGCAGATACATCAATCATGTTTCTTCATCTTGGATCCAACAATTATGATACTTTCACATAAATATTGTAGAGAGAAAGATGCTGATCACAAGATGCAGTTTTTCTGAGCGCAACCAATTTGTTTTCTCAGGTGTCTGAATGTAACTTTAACAAATTTACCGACAACACTGCCTCGAAGGCTTAAAATAAAAATAAAAAAATAGAGACCGCGGAAGAATACTGATACAGAACAATGCCAACATGTAATGTCCCATGTGCATTTAGAGCAGTTTTAATAGACAACAGTTTTGATTGGGGAACAGATTGTGTGGGCTGCTAAACATGAATGCATGTTTTCTGTATTTTGTGTTTCTCTTGTATCCCAGGAGGAGGTAGAAACAGCCCCCTACTGCTTTTATTTCCCATGTGCATAATAGGCTTGCTTTATTAGAACTGACTCTGCCATCTCTTTCAGATTGAGCCTGCCTCACAAGACACCTCTCTCCCCTTACTGACACTGTATGTGGTTTAATGAGCGCTCTGTGCGCTAATGCCTCTGTAAGCCATCTCCTTCCCCACTACTCCTCTAATCTTATTCACAAAGGAGCACAAGTCACCCTCTAAGGTGTCACTCATGGGGTTTGTGTCTCTATTACCTCTTACCTGATGTACCTCTTACCATTACTGTTCTTATGCGATATCTACTTAGATGAGCAATTTCTCCTCTGTTTCATTCTCTGTCCTATTGAAAATATGCTAGTTATGCATGTCCTTGAACCCTGAAGCCATCAGGATGTTTTTATACAGTGAAGACTATTTTTATGCATGTGGTCAAAAAAATCTGCTCCGCCCTTTCCCTTCCCGTGTTGATTTCCATTTTTGCTCCCCAACTGTCTCTTTCTTGCTAGCTTTCAGATCCAACTTTTTAGGATGAACATTTTTCTTGCTTTCTTTTCAGTGTTCGGTGTGATATATATATGTGCTTCTCATTTTTCTTTGTCAAACTCTGCAGTTATCTGTCTTAATCTAACATGACTGGATAAGTCAAAGCTAAAGTTTGTCTGAAGGCATGTGCGTATTGCTTAGTTATGTAGCAGACAGCCCTGCTGTCCTCAGCACAAGAAGATAGCTATTTCTGCCTCTCAACCCTAACACATAGAGAGAGTAAGTGCACTTTACTGCTGACCTAAAATAAAACCAAATGTAGCTTAATAACTTGGCAAATGGACTCGCTAACTGGTGCACTTTGAGTGCACACAAGTGGCTCATTGCTATTTGCTGCCTGTCATTGACAAAATGCTACCAGCCTCAGCCTTGACTGCACACAGAGACTGGACAGTAGCCGAACACATAGGGAAGGACGTCCCCAGACCAGCCCAAGCCATCCTATTAGTCTCCAATTATCTTTGAGATGATAGCAAGGCCTGCCAAGTTAGACCCATTTCAACAGTGGTTAAAAAACATTGTGTCCTGGCGTGCCTGTCTTGTATTTGTAGTACTGATTAGGTAGAACATATAGAAAAGCACTGCAAGGAGTGTTGTCATGAATCCCGTGTGCGTGCACACACACACACTCTCTCTCACACAAACACACACACATATATATACTGTTTTGTTTTTGCCCCTTGTCCGATTCCTAATTTCCCTTGGTGGCAACAGTTCCATGCAGGTGGAGTGACGGAAAATAACCAATCAGCCTTCATCTCTCACTGTGGAGTAAGTTCCTGGCCCTGAACATTACTTTTCATTATGGTCACTGTGACATCAGAGCATATTGATTAGTCCGCCAAATTTGTAAAACTGAAATTATTTGTGGATACAGTCCTAGTTGTAAAACAAAGTGTAAATGTGCAGGTAAATAAACAGTGACCAGGTGTTAGCAATCCTTCTGCTTATCATTATTTTAAAGTGAAACATTGCTAATGGAAATTCTGTTCCAGGTCCTGGGGTTCATTACAAACTGGGCTGTAACCTCATGCATCATTATAAAGGTTGTTTCTTCTACCACAACACCCAAGATACCCAGCAAAAGTGGACCCAATGTATCCAGAGTGATCTCATTGTGTCCGTCAGTGGGAAACACAGCCCTGATAAATGGGTGCAAAACACTAAAAACATCAATAATTCTGGAGGAAGGAATCATATTGCGTGTGTGGGGATTTTTTCTTATTTTTTGTGAGGACAACATTTGGGCTTTAAATCTGAGTGAGAACATTTTTTTAGGGTTACTGTAGGTCAGAGTTAGAGGTAGGGTTAGGGTCATTTAGTTGCAATGGCTAAGCTTAGGTTAAGGGACAGGAATTGCATTATGTTACTGAGTGTCCTTACAAGTAAACATACTGCACTGGCACTTTACCCTCAATGACACATTTTCTGTTGAAGCTTTGCACAACAGCTGCTCTGAGGGCCATCCTCTTACCTCTTTAGCTCACCTGTGGTCTGTACATTTCTATTTATTCCATGCTTTTGCAATTTTTCTTTTATTTATGGCTTTCTTTTACTTGGGCCATTTTCTTAACCTGACTGCACCAGATGGTTTATTACACATAACCGTTTGGAAAAGGGCAGGCATTTTCAAACAAATTCTAGGCAAGTTGTCAACGTAGTCTAGCTCTTACTGGAGCCAGTCAGGAGAATCTATCCATCAAGAAAAGCCTTCTGTGTCGTTCTTTGCTCTTCTTTTAATCTGGAAATACTCTCCAGTTCTGATGTAACTGCTAGCAGCATTTACACTAACCTCGATTAGAGCCGCCATTGTTCTTTAACAGTGTCTTCTCCCTGCGTCACACCTAGTCACACCTAGTGCCCACCCCCGTAGCTGCCAGTACTTGACCAAAGGACACTGATTGGTCAGCTACCACTGTAGTTTGGCTACAGGTACATAGATTGAAGCCTGGGGACATGGATTCTCGCATGACTTTGTGATCTCGCGCACCCAGCTGCCTTGCAAGGTTACCATTATCCAACATTGCTCAACACATATATTTTAGTAGACATAGCAAGTGTTACTGGTGAACCAGTAGGGGATACATGCTCAGTGCAACAGGACAACAGGACAGCACAAACGTGAACAGGACAAGCATATACTGTAGACAATGGAAGCTGGATCCCAAGTGCTTCACAAGCTATTGATTTTTTCTTTCAAAATAAGCAAATGTAAATAACAAATGCCAAGATATTGCCCCTTAAAGGGCCTGTTGATCCCATCCCTTCACCTATTTCACCTGACATTTCAACAATGCTGTCTGTTGGATGCTGTAGGGCCGACAAAAGGTCATCTGTTGTCTATACTGAGCCACTGTGAACTCGCAGCTGAGCCAATATGACTGGTGTCACACCAATATTCATTTTAACACGGTAGCATTGCATCTATTGGCAGGCAGTCATACTTTTTTCACAGCAAAAAATTAGTTTTAGATGTAGGAAAGGTGTGTGAAATGTCAGTGGGGCCCTCTAAATGTATCTTAAAGCTCTGCAACTGAATCTCTGACTGTGGCTCTTTACTATCCCTACTGTTCTCTTTCTGCAAAGCAGATCTCTAATGATATGGTCCATGAAACATAAGTGCATTGCATGCTGTTAATGAAGAGCATCACACTCAGCTACACTGGTGGATAACTGAGACTACACCGCCATGTAATCTTCAAATAATTGTGGGCGACGGCACGTAGCTACATGGTTGAAAAAAGTTGAGATTTTGGTCTGGTTTGTGCACCTGGACACAAACGTGTTTGCAGGCACATGTGCACCTGCATGTGCGTGTGAGTCTCAGTCAGAATCTTGGCACCACAGGTATGTAGAATTTTCTGACATGCTCTTATATTAAATTAAGAAACAGGCCCATAAACCACACTTATTTGATTAACCATAGATGGTTGCTTTGCAGCACACATAAATTGCATCTGAGCTCCTGCAGCCTGTACTGTATGGCTTTGTGTGCCGTTGTAGCTTATATTGATGTGGTGCAGTAACCCCCTGTGGGTCGATATATCATGCGGCCTCACAATTAATGGCACAGCACCACTAGTGAACTTGGCCATCTGTATACCAGTTAAGAGTGGCTGAGGAGATTAGGCTACCTCAGACAATGATATCAGACCTAAAAAATACAAATGATGGAGACGAAATGATTAGACATTTTTGGGGAAAGGGGGTTAAATAATACAAAACAGTTAACAGTTAAATACCAAGAGAGGGACAGAGTGAAAGGGGGACCATGGAGGTGGCGGTGGTGGTGGTGTATGTGGGGGGTGTAACTGTGCGCACGCGTAAGGGGAACAGAACGGGGCAAAAATGGTAAATTCTTAACTGGGAATAAGATGAAGAAAACACGTGCACGCGAGCAAACACATACATTTAATCATGCATTACTGAAGGGAGAGGGGCATTGTCTCCACACAAACACACACACACACACACGCACTCACAAACACAGAGTATTGATGGATGGACGCACAGTTTTATGCTTGATTTGGAG
The DNA here is from genome assembly GCF_004916995.1 of Morone saxatilis. Taxonomy (NCBI): domain Eukaryota; kingdom Metazoa; phylum Chordata; class Actinopteri; family Moronidae; genus Morone; species Morone saxatilis. The sequence goes on along the minus strand of NW_023339774.1, from coordinate 6,328,707 downwards.
AGTCCCTCTTGATCACAGGTGCAGAATACGACGGCTTTCTTGAATGAGAATCAGTCCGCTAAGCAAAACATGCACGACCCGGTGCCTTCAACCCACAAGAGTTTTGAGGAGGCGTTCTAGCGCCGAGCTGAAACTGGACAATAGGCTCCGTGCGTACAGATTAAGGACAATCAATGATTATGCAGAGCCACGCTTTATAAAGTTGACTGGCTTCCAACATTTACCGTGATTAGCATTTCAGTCCATGCCAATGAGCCAGACAGTCTAACTGGTCAAGAAAATAAAAAAGGATAGTCCTTACTTAGACAGACAGGCTCATTTGCTTTGCTCGTGATTTTGAACCTCATCTTGAAGCGCACAGCGTTTTAAAATACTGAAACAAGTATCCTTAGTCTCCAATCATTCAATCATTCATTCCGCCAGGAAATGGGGGGGAAACACATTGCAGCTCTGCGACTAACAGGCTACAGCACAGGCTTCAGCCACATTCCTTCCCGAACCACTTAACAAAAGACGCCAAAAGCCCTTATTAGATGTTACAACGGTTCATTTGGAAAGACGACCGATTTTTGATGCACGCATCTGATTCGAACCGGGTTCTTCCAGGGGAAGAGGCAAGGCATTTTGATCTGTTTTGTGAGAAAGGAGGACAACTGGAGTATATCTTGAAAACAACCCACGCTATTAAAAAGATGGTAACATAAACAGAACTCACCCATATCCGCTTATCTGTCAGCTCCAGCCTACAGGTTTTAATGGCTTCTGGTGCGCGACATCCGAGTCCGCATGACGCGCTCTCCACAGACAGGTACCGTCCTAATCCACTAGCCCGGTCTCTCCGCGCAGCCGCCGACTCCAAAGCGCACCTGCCCTTTACTCTCCCGGACCTGGATGTGCTATCCGGTTTAGTTCTGCATCTGTAACCGTACAGCTGAACCGGGGCGAATGTCATTTACTTCCAGATTGAAACGGCATTTAAAAAATCCGGTTTCAGAACTCCCTCTCCATGTCTACACAGGAAAATAATCGTTCTCTCTCTTTTTTTTTTTTTTTTTTCAAGTTACAGCCAAAAAGAGTACTGCAGTAGGCGCAGACAATAACGAAGCCACATCCAAGTAATTCATGTCAGTCTTACATGGAGATGGAGGAAATCCTGTCACAAAACTTAAAAAAAATACGCTGGCATGATGCAAAAAAAGAAAAAAAGAAATAGTACGTAATTTTCCAAAGGAGTCAAGCAGTCCTTAGATTCCTCTCCCAAGTAAACCCCCGGCGTCTCTTTTCTCAAGGATGCTCAGTCTGATCCGCGCATGGCGCACAGGGGAAAGTAACGCTCGGTTATCCACAAGTCTCTATGAAACGCTGTCAACGAGCCTCACGGAATAGTCAAATATACAGATATCCACCTTTTTTGTCCAAATGTTCCCTTCCTTCTCGTTGTCGATCGGTTTGAAATGCAGCATGACGCTGTTGTTAATCACGTCTGCATGTCAAGGCAACTTTGTCAGGCAGAATCGGAATGCCCTCTTCTGGTGAGACTGCGACCCGTGAGCTCAGCTTGTCCAAGGGTGCACCGTGAGTTAAATGTTACGGTGGCACGGTTTGAAGG
>NW_023339774.1:6326667-6327080 GCF_004916995.1 Morone saxatilis | reverse complement strand
AGGTTGCCCCAGATGAAGCCAAAATGAATCCTCCCATCACAGTGAGAAGCAAATATCACCAGCGAGCCTTTCCTTCATTTGAACCGCTTCGTTGTCTGTTTGAGCTAGAGTAAATTATTACAACTCGATATTAACTATTTATGAATGCATTTCGAGATAATAAGGAATTCATTAGTAATCGTTTCCTGAATAAGAAATCGCATTTTCTGTAGTGTGGGTGTGTGCTCTTCTATCTTTGTGAGGACCATTTTGAGGTAGACCTTCGAGTGAGGAATGTTTTTTTTTTTTTTTTTTGGAAAGTGATGACATTTTGGACTCAGTTTTAGACTTGAGGTTTAGGCTAATGTTGTAGTAATGGGTCGTGTCGTGGCTTACGCTTATTGTGGTCAAATGTGTGGCTAGAAGATAGGAAA
>NW_023339774.1:6326112-6326655 GCF_004916995.1 Morone saxatilis | reverse complement strand
AAATGCAGTACGTCGTGAGGGTGCTCACAAGTAGCTTGTGCAGATATGCAGAAACCAACGTGTGTGAGAATGAGATCCATTCTAAAGGCAGCTGTGACCACACACTGCGAGCCAATACAAGCGGCCGCAGGACGCTGTCCATGGTGCTGAAATGGTGCATTTCAGTGTCTGAAGGCAAGCGGACTGATTCCTGGAACTGACCAGGGACTGATTCCTAGTTTCTCTGTAAATAGGTTATGAGAAGCGACTGAACCAGAAGTCATAAACAGAATTATACTTAACATTCCGCACTAACCCGTATTGGAAATGCAATGGTGTTTAATCGACAGCGGCCTCCCTCTGAGTCACCCCAGCTGCCTTTTAAAGCTTGGGTGTATTTAAGGAGGAAATAGGCAGCTGAATGTTTAATGTGCATTGCATGTGCACTGGGTTACTAATCTGTGTTGCCCCTTTCTTTCAAACTTGAATATAGCTAACCTTATACTGACATCCACATCATTTATAAATAGCGTTTAAGGACAAGAAATAATTTGGTAAAAAAAA
>NW_023339774.1:6322702-6326009 GCF_004916995.1 Morone saxatilis | reverse complement strand
AATATGTTTTTATTCTTGTTCCTAGTTGGATGTTTGAGCTTTACTGTGCAGAATGAATGATGCATGTGCAGACAATAGAATGATGTTTTGACATTCATCTGCTGAAAGTGGAAAGTTACTCTGTGCTCAATAAAAATCAGATTTTAAGGGGGCAGGGCCTTCAAGCACAGTTTGTGACATCACAAATAGTTTGGATCCTGGTCCAGCATGCAACTAATCAGATAAGTGTGATGTAGAAAACCTGAAGCCACCAGCACACATACAATGAGAATGGACTTTACAGTGAAGTAGGAGACATCTTGTGTCCAGCAGGAAAACAACATTTTCATAGATTTTGGAATTTTTAATGAGGTAGAATGAGCAGATGTCTTTTTATGTATTTTTAATAATTTATTTTTAAATTATACTTTTTGAGGAAAAAAAAACAGACACAAAAACACATTATTGTTCCAAGCAGACTATTTGTATATATAATACATGCCTGGAGGGTATCTTTAAATACATTTCTAAATTCAGGGCTTTTTCTAGTGATGAAGTTTTTCATCATAATACTACTTTATATTTTACTTCAATAAACAATCTGAATACCACATCCACCACTTATCTTTTAATCAACACAATGTTCTTGAAGCTAAATAGAACATTATAGGGTATATGTCTTTCTTTTTAAGAATTTAAATGAAAATCTATCCTTGAAGTATTTTAAGCTAGTGTGTGGGTTTTTTCCATGCAGCACCTCTTGCACTCATCTCAGTCAATCACTGATATATGATTGGCACCAAATGCCCCTCTTGACTTGATCTGATGGTATATCATATTCACGAATACTAAGTAGTGTTGTAAATCAGCATTGGTTAGAGCATCTGTCACATGAATGGCAATGACGGCGGCACCTTTGACAACTCTATCATGTCTTTTTACAGTAATCCTGTCCTCATAGATTAGCAGCTTGTCATGATAGCAACCCACAGAGTATTTAGTGCTCATCCCATTCATCTGCTCAGCGTTGGTTACCTGTTTTAAGTGCGTCGCTCAAAATGGAGCCAGACATTTGTCCAAAACCATCTTAAAATTCAGTATCTTGCTCTGTGGCTCAGCCTTCAGTATCTGCTCCCATGCAATTTGGCTGATGACTTTACTTCTGGATTTGGTTCAACAAGCAGAGGCCATTCTGCTGACGGCGCTGAAACAATTAATACCCTGTGAAGTTATGGAGATACAGACAGTGCCAGCCCACAGGCTACAGCAGTGATTTCTCTCCTCAAGAAATATAACAGTATAGTTTACCCTCACCTTTTTACTCCACCAATTAATTGCCTCCGCTTGTTGGTTTAAGTGTCTATCAGGTAGATAGTATTCAACATCTGCAGGATAAAAAAAAAGAAGTCAGAGGCTTTGAAAAGTAAAACCCTGTACTCTCTTCTCTAATGTAAAAGGATTTTTCTTTGCTTTGATAATATACAGCCAACTGTACATCTGGCCCCTTCCATGAGTGATTGTGTTTTCCTGGAAAAAATATACCATTAAAGGTAATATTTACCAAAAACACTCATCCCTGGTTGGAACTGTGTTTGTTGCCCGGCAACGTTCACATGTTGAATAATCTTTCAGGTCGCAAATGTTGAGGCCTTCAATAATTTCAATAGCACTTCTTTTTTAGCTCTCTCTGAAGCTATTGATAGAATCAAATGGAACAAGTATGCTGCACATGCGGAGGTGTGTATATGCCTTTAAGTCTACACATACAGTTTAATATATAGCGTGTAAAAATAACAAAATGTTACAAATTAGAAATGATAATAACATTGAAATGCAGTATCCACACATGAATGTGCATATATACTGTATATGTATTCTTGTTAGAGATAACAGGAAATAGCTTGCATTATGAATCTGATAAATGTCTGAATGCATCACTCAGTGACTGAAAATAGAGGTAATTTATATTGCCAGAAAGCAATTCATAAGCTTATAATAAAGCTGCTGGGAACCAAATAGAAAAATATGTATGGGCCTGTCTATCCTGCTTCCTGTCACTGACAAAGCATCATTTTAATAAATAAAAATCACATATTGAATGTTTTAAAAAAGAGGATTGTTGCAACACGGACCTTTTATCTTGTGACACAGCACTGCTGCATGTGCTAACTGTACGAGCTGCTGTACTAGCTATTTAGCGGTCCTATAAGATCACTGTATCTGAGCACTGGGGGAGGTTTGTTTGTACCACTAGCATAGGAGTGGGGCCGGAATGAGCGCCATTGCCAGAGTTGGCCTCCCAGTGACCACGGCCAGGGTTGAACACAGCCTCCAACACCATCAAAGGCAAGGTAAATTACAGCGGCTGCGTCCAGTGACTCCAGGCACTATGAAAACACTGCACGTTCAGGCAGGAACAGGAGAGGCATGATGCATGGAGAGGAGTGAGTTTGTAGCAAGTTGATTCATAAATTGAAGTTAACATTAAACATAATCCATCGTATCGATATTTCTCAAGTTGAAAGTTTATATTATTTTAAACTCCTTGCTGTCATCATTATCACTTTAACTGTTATCATTTAACAGGCAGCTAATCATATATATTTCAATAATTAAATTAATATCATGTCGGGCTCTACGACGTAGGGTGTTAGAGTGGTCTAACTGTAATAGTTTAATCAATTAATGGTTATCAAAAATATAATTATCAAAAGATAATAGAAAATGACTCCTTAAATTAATAGTTAATAGGTTCCTCCGGGCCCACCCACCCTTCAAATATAGGGAAGCCGAATAACCAAATAAAATCGATTGATCAGGGTCTCATAAAAATGACACTAAAACGTACTGAATTCAGAAAATCAGAATTTAATAATTCAATTAAAAGACATTACCACCAAAAATCATTAATAATCAGCTAGAAGTGGGGGCGCGCGCGAGCCTTTGGAGTTCTTTACCCATACGAAGAGGCTGGTATCACTCACTCTTGTACGACGGCAGCGCAGCGAAGCTCCAGCAGCTTGAAGACCGACGCGACAGAAGGGAGAACGTCCCTCCCGCGGCTTAAATAGCCGGGGATGATGGGTCTTTCGGGTCCAAAGGAGAACTGGACGCCAACTGCCAGTCCCGGTGCTTTGGCGCGTTTATGGCCCTTAAACCCCACACTTCTGGCTGCATTCCTTGACCCCACGAGGGGGGGTCTCTGTTATCTGGCAAGGCATGTTCCTTTGCTTTCGTACCACCTACTGAGAAAAGGTTTTTAATGACTCTACCATACAGGTCAGGAGAATCTCTTTTGTTTCTGAGACATGTTAGGCCATCTTGTTTC
>NW_023339774.1:6309218-6322602 GCF_004916995.1 Morone saxatilis | reverse complement strand
TTTGTACAGGCTTCTCGTTCTGAGCATGACTAACGGCTATGGGTATTGAGTCACTGACAGTAAAAACACAGTCACCTAGAGCCCTGTCGGCGATCCATTTTTAATTATTGTCTCACCCTATAGTCTGTGGGCCAGTTTGATGGCACACTCTCTACTGCTTCTGTTGGACTAATGTTTTTAATAGTAATCCAATACCCCTAAAGTTCAAGAAGCATCCTCAAGTTACATTGACAATGTCAAATACTATCGGCCCACCATTTTGGATGAGCAACAGAAGAAAGCCCTGTATAATATCAGGAGTGTTTTATATACAGCAGTTCATATGCAGCAACGTTGTTTCCTGTCTTTGCTCATATGAACTCCGGCCCGGGGGGGTCACGCTGTACGTATTAAACACGTACTATTATACAGGGCGTTTCTTCTTTGCTGTACGGTTGCTTAAAACGAAAGATACTCACTCTCCAGAGGCCACCAACCTACACAACACGAGGCCTGGGTTCCATCTTTCTTACTAACTCTGCCCGCCGTACCAGCCTGGAAATTTTAGCAGACTTGAAACACGCTCGGGTTGTTTTTTAATCCAATCATGGTGGAGTCGATTAATTATTCATTTTGGTCATACTTGTTAGTAATGCCGTAAATGCATATGATTACTCTTTAGTGGCAAGTAGTGGTAACGCTTTGCTACTTAATAAATTTGGAAGTGGGACTTGTTGTCGGTTTTATGGGGATTAAATCGAGGGTTAACTCTGGTTTTTCTGAAGTATAGAGACTTGACTGGACATGTTCCTGGCACCAAAAGGGAAGATTTACAATGCCTTGGATCTTTCTTACTGGTTTGCTAATGTCACTGGTGAATCAAATGGTTCTGTTTAGAGTTGGAGGGGATTCATTTGTGAGATTGGGACATTGGAGCGCTGTGTGGTGATCACCTGGCTAATGTTAACACAGTTGTTGATATTCAGTAAAACTTCCACACAAAGCTGGCTGTTTTCTAATCTGTCTCCTATGTGTTATGTAACATAAAATCTGATGAGTGGGGGTGGAGGTTTTTTCATTATTTAAAGGGCACATCTGATGAGCTGTGCTGAAAACAAAGTTATAATTAATGTTTTCATTTCAACACAATTATTAAAGAAAACATTGGTAGTAATGTATTCCACTTTTTCAAGAGGCCTGTGATAAGCTACAACATCCAGCCAGACTTCAAGCAATAAAGCACTAAAACTTACATAAATCGTGTAACAAAATTGAATGAATGGTTGATTTTAAGGCCCGATACCAGAAAGTAATGTAAACCATAAATCAAAAGTATTCCTCCCTCTTTGAATTTATTTGTAGTTTTTCAATACCAGCACAGTGCAGTGTCTCTTTCTACTAAACAGGTTTTTTTAAGCAGTTAAGCGACCAATTATGTTGACGAATTAAGTTTTTTGGAACCTGTATCGATCATCAGACAGTTAATGAAGTTTCCCTCCTTGTCAGTTCCTGCCCATGTATCCCAACAGCACAACCTCCTATGTCACTGATGTCCCCAAGAATGTTTGTTAACCATATTTTTTTGCTTCTTTTTGTTATTATTAATGTTTTACTTAGTGTAACCTGTATAATCAATATAATGTTTTAGTGACTGCTTGCCAGTATGTGTGTACATCTTAGTACTTGAGGGATACTGAAAAACTATCAATAGGCAATTATCACTTTGTCTCCTCCCACCTGTGTAAAAACTGTATATTGCTATTATTAAATGGTATGTTACTAATTATTTCTTTTGCTCTCCATGTGGGTACATCAGTTCAGATTTCTATTTCTTTTCTCCACACTTTTTATTTCTGTAGCATATTCATTTTATCGATGACATCATGAGGGAGGTATAACAATAATGATAATGGAATTAAGGGATGGTATATTTTCATTTTCATAAGTCTACATACTTTCTGCCTTTGCTTCCCCTATCCACACAAGACTTCTGAAACTGCATACATGAATTTAAAACCAGGCAAAATACAAATATATGGGACACATGGTTTGTAAGGAAGGAGTTAAAACTCGAAAACACGTAGTCCTTTAACCAATATTTTTTCTTTAATCAGACATACATTCTGTACACCATTGTATTTTAATTCAAGCAAAAGATCTGTAAGTTTTTAACCATATTTAGTCGTAAATCTATCTGCATGAACACATTCCTAAGCATAGGAAAATAATTAGCCCTGTGTGTCTGTGCCAGACATGACAACACTAAAGATATGGCATTTTGCTGATTGGACACATTTTATCTTTATCGTGTAAGAGTGTGCCTTTCTCCCTTCAGTGTTTCTCCCCAGATTTTGTTCCTCCAACTGCTTGATTCCATGCCTGCTTCATGTGTTTTGTCTTGGCAAAGATGTGTGAGATAAGAGGTGGGCATCTGTTTATGGCAGTGCCTTGCCATCTGTCAACTGCCCATGGGGTCTCTGTGGACATAAGCTCACATGGGTGGAACATGGGTAGGCAGATAGTTTCCAGTTTAGTTCAGGGGATATTCAACAGGAACAAATACAGTTTTACAATATGTATTTCATTGCCACTATTACTTTTATACAGAAAACCTTTTACAACCATGTGGGGTCAGAAGTAAAGACACAAGGGATGTCTGCTAATGCTCTTGCGAGACAGAATAATTTACATAATGTAAGATGATAAGAATCTATAAACCCAGCAGATCAATGAGGTCCAATTACAGACCACTGGAGTTTCTTATCTGCTTCAGTTTAACTTTGTGCTGCCTGTGGTCCGCCACTTTCATTAAATCCCCCAATGTGATTAGGCTGGGTGATTGGCACGAGTTGAAGATTATCACCGAACGCAATCGCTGTTTGCCTGCTTACTTTTGTGTTCAAAGACACAAGAAAAGCATCCTCAAGGACACATTTTATGTGGTTAGTGACAAATAGTAATTTGTGTGTTCTGCAGAGGCAATATCATTTAGCTATCATCATATTGTATCTCATTATTTTCTATAATTCTAGCAATGTTAACGACTTTTTTACTTGTGACCTTTGCTAAATGAACACACGCTATAGCCATGAAAAACAGGGTTGTTATTATGTTTTTGGTTTTTCCCTATCTTGCAGTTTTTGGGGCCTTTGGGAGGGCCATTAGCTGGGGGGCTGCACCTTTGTTAAAGTGCATTCACCTGTGAGAGAGTGAGAGCCATCCAAGGTTATAGCCAGGAGGTGTTGGGGGAGAAAATACTTTTTTTAAACATGTACAAATACACACAAATACACAGCACCACAGATTTCCTCAAAAGCCCCAAAATACATTGTTTTCCCCATACCTCTCTTTCATGTACATTTGTTATTCTAAGGCTTATGTACTATAGCTTCATTTGTTTGTTTGATGTTTCCCGTTTCTGACTTTCACTTCGCTGAATGAAGTAGTATTTGACAGCTGAAGAAAAAAAAAAATCAGGCTTTTCATCCTTTCCACCTAGTTTATTGTTGACTTGTGGATCACAGACTCAGTGCCAGCTTTTCTTTCGAGTGCTGGAGAGAAGGGGGAAAGAGATTCCTGCACATAGTGTTTATAGTGTCATGGTGACACACCGGAGGCACACAGATTAGCAAGGCTCTGAAGAGCACTTCCATGTGACTCAGCATGTTTGGCCAATTACTCAGCATGCTACCCGCTCCCTTTTTTCTCGACACACCCACTTTGTGCGACATCCCAACAGTAGTGGTAGCTCGTCTGACTCTGTCCCCTCATCCCGGTTCGCTCCCCTTATTCCTCTATTTTTGGCATCAGACATTCTGGGCACGTAGACCTCAGCACAATGTAAATTATTCAGCCTGGCTTGCCAGAGGCTGGGAGCGAATCATAAATCGCAGATGGTCTCAGGCTATTTCATACGGGTGACCGTGGTTAAACACCAATGCACAGAATCATTTTCCAAGCCACACAAATATAAGGTTTCATTACTTGTACCTCGGCGAGAGAGTATTTGATTTTGAACTAACGCAATATGGCCTTTTTGTTGTATTCAAATGTGCACTCTGCGCTTGTAGCATGTGACTTGTAAAACACCTCTAGTTTCTGGCTCAGCTTCAAAGAAGATTCTTGCAGAGGTTAATTAACCGTCAGTGAATGCAGGTTTTTCTTAATGGCTTTGATATTGTCTTCCCTTCAAGCGACAAAGCATCTTAAGGGTATTTACCAAAATGTTTATCCATCTATCTATGTGTTTAAAATGCTATGCCACTGTCAGTAAACAAAAAAGTAATAAGTGGTAATAGAAATCTTTAAGAAGACTAGCAGTTGGCCCCAAGTGCTTATCAAATTCTTTCATACAAGCTGATAGTATTAAGGTCTGCTCCAGCAGGCAAAATAAAGACAAACAAAAACACTACTCTCCTAGAACGCATAAATAGGAAACAAAATATCTACTAATATTCACACATAAATAGGTGGTGTAAAAAAAATATGAAATGTGTCTATTTTTTCCAGTTGTCTCAGTATCACGCATAAGTCTCAATATCAACCATGCGTTGGCATTTAGCTTGGATACCATAAGGTGAAGGGGCTGAGAGAACTGAGCGAATACCTCCTCCTTCAGTGCTGTTGTCTTTGACATTTCACAACATTTTTCCTAAAGAATACATAAACCTTATCTTCAAAGTGTGCTCTTTGCTGCTGTCCAATAAATGGCACCTCAGTGTTGTGGAAGATACAGTATAATGAGGCACTTTGAGATGTTTCTTCAGGTGAGACAAACTTTTCTTTGTGTTTCCCCAAAGTTCCTGACTTATAACCCTTCAGGTTGATGGCACGGTGCAGCTCTTTTCCCCTGGTATGCTTGTTGACTTCTTTGACAGCGTAAGGAGTGCCATGAAAAATGGGAGAAGGAAGCCAGTCTGGTGTCGGGCACAGATGCCAGAGCAAGGCGGCGCTCAGTAGGGCAGCATCCATGTTTAGTGAGGCAGTTTGCTGTTTAATTACACACTGTGGGAGTCACCTTCCTCAGACCTCAGGGTTCACACGCTTAGGCCAAGGGCACAACGTACTGGCTTCTGTGACCTAGATTTGGATGGTATGGGAATACACAACACAGATGTGCACACAGACACACACAACAGTTAGCATACTTTAGAGGACACATTATTGACTTACATTATTCCCTGGGGGCTACTTTAACCTTTGCCCATGCCTAAACCTAACCTTTACCTTAAACCTGCAGTAACAGATTTTTCGGTCTTGGGCCCAGTGGAAACAAGCCATACTTTCACTCACATATCATTACCTTTAAAGTTTGAATTACAAATTGTAGCAAACAGTTTCTTTTTTAACACATTCAGCAGACATGGAACAACATTATTATCATTCATTTGAAGTCATGTCTCTGTCCATCTGGAAAATAAAGCATACTATATATTCATTCTCTTTTAGCTATGTTTTTGGTGTCCACTGACTCCCGAGGGAAATACCTTGCTCTTTAGCTGCTCCACTATCTTTACCATTTAGTCACTAACTCTGTCTGATTTGGTGCTGGGCAGTGTGGCTTTATCAGTGCTTATTTGCTGAAAACATCTGCTTGATGTGCCTGGAAACAGCACTCATGAGACTGAACTGAAACAGTAACACTACTGACAGTAAAACAAAACATATCTGTGATAATTATCTATAAATTTGTCCCTGTTCGAGACCTGTTTCACTCTACACACAGTCATGATCCATTGTTTAGTATATATATATATATATGCTTGTTTAAGCATGTCAAATAATTAAATAGACAAGAACATTATTAGAAGAATAGCTCACCATATGATATGTTTGTGATTTCTTACTTGCTCTCATTTCATTTGCTCTCATAATCAAAAAAGACTGTAATACTGGGAAATTTGTCCGTTCCATTAATATGTGCCAAGCCAGCCGCCTCAGCCAGTTAAGGCCTGTAATGCATATACTATATGGAATATAGATATAAATGCATATGCCTGAAAAATCTTTAAGGCATATTTGCATCAACACTTAATAAGTCCATTCTGACAGCCTCCACAGTCCATTAAACAATCATATATTGCTGTGCATATGACAGACAAACAATTGACTCGAAGTTTAGACTGACACCTCTTCCTAACACACAGCAAGTGAGATAACTTTTGCAGATTGATTTTGCAGCACGAGGAGGGCTTTTTTTTCTTTTGCTGCAGGTTGTGATTTCTCCCTTAACAAATGAGTGTGGAAGAAATCTTGAGTATTTTAGATTCTCAGTCAGTTTGATACACTTCTCAGATCAGATTTCAAATTCTCAACACTACATATTCAACCTCTACATCATCTAGTCACTTCCTTTTGAACAAATTACAAATTGCAAATGCTTTTGGCATTGCCTGCATTGCCTGGCATTGTCAACTGATTATATCATGTTGAAATGTACTATACTGGTTCTCTATTGAATGATCCTAACCCTCGATACACGATTGCATAAGTCATCACATGCAAAATGGTTGAACCATTTGTCAAACTCTGTTAAGCTGTGTCCTGAAATGATGAATTGTGAATCAGGTGAATCTTTCATTAACCAGTTCAGATCAACAAGTTAGAATAGAATAAAATAGTTTAGAGGTGCATCTCACAAACCCTAAACTGATAACAGAGCACAACACTGTTAAAATACACACAAGAATGTCAGGAGGTATAGAAAGATTTCACTGCAATTCCTCATACAGCGCTGCATGTATAGTTCTGCCTACAGCTGTTTATTGTATGTAAAACCACTTTTCTGTATCACATTATTATGGTCTGTCAACAAATTACAGTACAAACAGTAAAAGCGTAAATGTGAATCTTGTCCAGTCTCTTGCAATCAAACTCCCACATACAGTAGCAGTATCTATTTGGTGATACGGTATCAGTTTTAGTCTTTGAAAAGCTGTTCTCAATAAAACATTTCAAAACTTTGTGTCCAAATGTGGCCCTAGACAGAAAGACACACACACACACAAACACACACACACAGACGACAGAGAGATTTACACTAGCTGTACATAATGAAAATCATTTTCAAATTTCCGCTAATGAGTCTGTCTATTCAGCATTAGTGAAATGTTTCCCCCCATACTCAATGGACTGCCTTGTCCTTGGCCCCTCATGGTCATTTGTGGCTCATTTGTTATGTGTAGTGACCATGTACTTTGGAAGTACCATTCACGTTTCACATTTTTCTTCACACAGCCTCCACACTCAGTCCATCCCTGTTCACGCTAATTTCCACTAATGATTATTCAAGGATAAAGAAACGATGGGGCTTCTCACACGTTGCTAACAAGTCGAAAAGGCTCTCACCCCACAAAGATTAAAGGCAGGCTCTTTTGTGCACTGTTGGGCGAAGACCAATAAATCCTCATTGATGCTCTCGCAAGGGTAATTATCACAGGGCCCGGAGGCTGAGATCAAATCACTGCGTGCTATTGACAGTATAGCTTGATACAAACAGGTATGTTAGATCAGGCCGCCAGAAGAACCACTGTGGGGTTTATCAGTTTGACTTATCAGTCCTTGATAGCTTTAAAACCCCACACACTTCTTTTATCTATCTCTGTAGGGTTTTGGCATATCCAATGTGGCCAGTTGAAAGATATGATTTCTAAATGTGTAAGAGCAGATTTGAGCATTATTTGTACAATGATCCTCAGGTACAGGGTTGGCTGAGAATAAAAGAATCCAAAAACCAAAAGTGCTGGTAATAATTTAACAAAAATGTGTCAGGGCAGGAAAAAGAAATTATTAAGAAAACATTAAACTCTGTCTGGCATGTTGCCCATTGTTTGAACAATATATTTTTCACTCCTGCCATGCAGCATGCACATGATAATCTCAGCTATTTTCCTTTAATGCTATAGATTATTTGTAAAAACACGGCTGAAAGCTTTTGAATGACAGCTTTCCACACAAATCCCAGCCTGATGGGGTTTGCCGCTGTGGAAGTGGAGGAAAACAAGATAATCTTTGAATGGCGTGAAGTATTGAGGGGTGGGAGAGGCAGGGAAAAGATAAACAGCCAGAAAAAAAGAGAATGAGAGGCCCAGAGAACTAGACAGAGAGAGAGAGATTCAATTCTTCCCTCCTCTTATTCTCGGTGTGTGTGTCTGCTCTGTATGCGTTTCTGTGCCTGCAGAAGGGCTGGTGTTTGTGTGCACACACTGATGATTTTGACAGCCAGGCTGTATCAGCAGAAACAAGACCTATAAATTGCGATGGTTTCAGATGCCTCATGCAAGTATTGACTGCTAATATCTTGGCTGGGCCTCTATGGAATAGCACAAGAACAAACCAGACACACAGAAATATGTGTTATCCCCCAAAGACACTGTAATTCTACAGACAGACATGTGTGAACACAAACACAATATACATACATACATTTTAATGCACACAGCATGCACATGTTTACATCTTATACATCTATGCTCACCATGTACAGTGTGCGTTCATGCAAATGTACTGTATACCTTGATGCCCGCATCCACTGTACATTAAGGAAATGTTCATCTTGCTGAATTTGATACCTTTCTTTCTGCATTTTTACAAAATATTAATCAATTCTGTACAATCATCAAGGCTCTTCTGACTCTGCAAAAAAGGAAAACATTGGGGAACGTTTAATAATAAGCATGTTTGGTATATTCATTAAACCGCTTATGCAGTGTTTTATGCACAACATGAAAATCAATCATAATTAGAAAAGCAACGTGACAGCTGCTAAGGTCAAAGTGCATGTTTAGCAATGAGCTTATTTTAAGTCTTGACAGACTCATGTCATATGAAGACTATGTTCTGAAAGGCAAACAAGTAATGATAAACATGATGTTTGCCCGTAAGCTAAGCTGGTTTGTTTTGGCCTGTAAATACACTGCCCTCCATGGAGTATTATGCTGGAGCATCTTGGTGAAATGAATCATTCCTCCACAAATTATCCACCAGGTGTGTATTAAAGTGAAACATGTGAACCAGCCAGCAATGTTGTGACCCTCTTGAGACAATCACTGTGACATTTATAATCCAGGAATAGCTGGAACACAGAGGTGAGATGCACCATTCCCACATCATACATTAAGGACAAAAAATAATAGCCCTTAAAGCATCATATAATGAGCTATAATACATGAAGTCTTTTTTATCAGGAAGAACAATAAACCTGTCTGCTTCTATGGTAATCTACCTGAACATAACTGTACACACTGAGATCTTAGACTTTTGGCAAAATCCCCACATAAAGCTCTACACTGTTGTTGTTTTTCATCAGACAATATGATTGTAATGTTGGTTTGTGCCAAACATCAACAGACCACCTTTTTTCCATCAACAAGTTGCACCGAGTATCATGAATCACTGTAATCTCTTTTTGAAAAATGAATCACACAAAAAAGATTTCACTGTTATGTTCACAAGTCTGTTCCAAAGCCATATTATCTCATATTTATGTCACGACTTTAGGATGTTCCCATCCTTTATCCCCACCAATGGCAAAATGTGTTCAAGCTAATTCCCAAAAAATATGGAATTATGCCAAAAATGCCAGAAGAGTAATCTGAAACAAGACACGCACAAGGCTTATACGGTTGTGTATAAGTACGGAATCAAATATTTACATAGCTTGGCGTAGTTCAGCAATGATCCAAGCGCTGTACCTGGTGAATTAAACAAAACACTAATACTCTCCTTAAAAGTGAGAGGCTCATGCAAAAGAAAAGGAAAATACTGTGGACAACAATCTGAATGGCAGGATGACACTGTGTAGCTAGGCAACCAACCAAAATCCACAAGAACATAAATTCTCATGCATGGCTTTATGAAAAACAGACAGTGATCCAAAACAGTTAACCTTTTAAAGACAAAAACAATGAGTAAAAAGGCAAATTTGGATGAAATGGTGGGCAACAAGGACTGTAAACTCAGACAGTTTAAGATTTGTTGATGTTAAATAATCTTAATGACAATGACAGGGTGCAACTTCATCATAAGGCAAACAACAGAATCATTAAACACTGCACACTGTTTGACACTTATTAGCCACTGTCCAAGAAACTGACAGACTCGGTCCAACTTACTCTAATCAGCTATGTGCCTGTGTACGATGAGGGCAATGAAGTAAAGTCTCAAAGACAGTAAGTAAAATGTATCTACCTGTAAATCCAGTAAGACCTAATCTTTGAGACTGAGTCGGGTTAAGAGTCTGTAGTTCCCATCCATGTTGCGGGGATCACGGCATTCTAAGACATCCATTAATACTCATTAATGGGATTCTCACAGGCTTAAGGCTGAGGCTGATCCCTTCTAGCCTGTGATGCTTTCTCCCCCTGCAGCCAGCTAGGGCGACCACTGAGTGGATGATGAAGCAAGAATACTGCCAAGATAGTTCATCAGAGGCTTGGCCGAGATCTGAAATTTGTTATTATTAGACAGAAATACATCCTGGAGTTCATTTCATCAAGTAAATTTCGGGTATTACCGCGGGGTGGTTTGATTTATTTTTGAATGTTGATTCTGCAGAGGGACGCGTTGGCACTGGCTACAAACACACTGATAAGATTTTGTAAACTCCTAGTGCCCCCCTCATCCATCTGTATCTATCTTTGTATCTATCTATCTAAATGGTGGCTTCTGAATATGGGATCTTAAAGCAAAATACAGTTGCTGCCCTATTTATGTGCACGGCATCCTAAAGCTGGTCATTAATTTTCATTAAGTGCTGTCAGTAAGGACCATTAACCAGGCTAGAGAATAATCACCTCCCCAGAGTGGTGACCCATTTATGGCACAGGTAAGGGTTAACAGAAACAGCCCACCTTAGATGTACCAACACAACACTCACAGCACATAACACAGTAAGCATTCTGTAATGAACCATTTTTTATCAATATCACCAAAGGGTCAAACACTTCTCTGAAAAGGGTAAAAAAAAGGAAAAACATTAAGACCACATATTTTTTTTAGATGCCTTGACATGTGTTGAGATTTAAATGTTCAGAGGAGAATTTTTCTTATCAGACAAATGAAAGGATTATATACTTAAGCTACACTTATCAAAGGTTATTATGTTTAGACACATGATTTCCAGTAGCATTATTTGCATTGGATAAATCTGTCACTATTGGAAAACCCATTTTAGCATTTTGGCACCACATGTTAACCGCCTGTAGTCTGACCTTAATCTACTGGATAAGAGCATTATAGTCTGTGTTTCACACTACAGCTGTGATCACTGGGATTACAGTGAGCATTATGTGAGCATTTTTTTATCACATACATCTTTCAAGATTAAACGTGTGTCTTCGGTGATGGTTAAAGGGTTGGTTGTGTCTTTTTTTAACAGCATCATATTGTAAAGTTGGCTAAATCCTCTAGAATACTAGAATACTTTTTTTCATGAATTATTATTCCCTTTGACTGGCACATTTTGGCAGGGGGACTTCATTTGTGTCTTCCAAAGCAGTTACAATCCTTCACCTTGGAAACAAACAATATGAGTCTTCCTATGTCAGTGTACATTACTGGACATGAAAACCATTTATTATACAGCAGATGTGTAAATCGTGTGCTAAGATTTCATTCTGGTATAAGCAGCTGCTTTTCAGTTGTTAGTGTGGCACTGCATTGAAACCCTGGGGTCTATCAGTAATTATAGGCTTTTTAAAATCACTCCAAATCCGACAGCCCCCAGAACAGTGACTTTAACAAGAAGAAAAAGAAACAGTGTGAGAGCAAGACACAGATAGAAATTCTTATGGCATTTATTGGATGTTCATAAATGCAACTTATATTTTAAAAGTGTTTCATAAAAGACTTTTCCAGATGGTAAGAATTTTTATTGACTGTAAAGGCTCTTTGGACCTCGGAGATAAGTTTTCTGCAATAACTCTGAAGAGCATAATAGACACACTAAGGAATCAGTGAATACAAGGAACAGATTGCAGCACAAAATATACTGTAGGTTGAATTAACAGTAGACTGTAGCAGTGTCCCTCGTCAATGAAAACAGGAAATGAATGCGCCGCACCCGCCCATTCTTGAAGGCACATTATGAGCAATCGACCATTTCCACACTGGGCTTGAACTGCGACAAGCTTCTTTATAAAGTCTTTGAAAAAAAGCCAGAGAGAGAAATAGAGAGAGAGAGAGAGAGAGAGAGAGAGCAAGGAAAGCTCAAGAAGCCAGTGGGAGCAAGCAGCAGATGTTTCACACCCAAGAGGGTAAACAGCATTTGTAGGGCATGAAATTGATTCAGAGCTTTTTGATGGGGAAAAAGAGGAAGGCAAGGGGAAAGAAACATTTAGGTAGAAAGAAAATCCACTGTAAGTTCATTCCAGGCTAATTGAAAAGCAAATGGAAGAGATATAGAAAACATCTATATCTTTATTTACATCAGAAAGGATTCAGCTCACTGAGGAGGACGAGTGCAGTGATGTCAGGTGATCCCAACAGGCATCTCACCTCTCACTCTAAAGACCCAAGGCAAGCTGTGTGACACACATATTGTGCAATTTTTCGTATAACGCCTTTGGTTTGAGTGGAGGTGACATCTTCCTAAAGTACAGTGAGCTGTTAAGCCTGAGGCTGTGTGAGAATGGATGCTACATCTGTTTCAATGCTTCCCCCCCAGAATCCTTTTAATGGAACTGAAACACAGAACAGTTTATGAAGGTGAACATGGCTTTTATTTTGTTATTTTTTCATTACAGGTTTAAAATAAATGATTAAAATAAATAGTGTTATGTGGTATAACATCCATTAGTATTAATACAATTGTGAGGGGGAGGGTATTAAGCTTTAAACTATCATTGCCTGCTGGATACGGTGTTTTTCTTGTCTTTGTAACAATAGCAAAGAAAAAAGTCATTCTCTAACTGAAAAAAAGAAGCAAAGCAGAGCAGAAAAAAGACATGCTCCTGCAGATATAAACAAACAAAATAATTTTGAGCTTTCTTAATCATTCTCCCTCTAAATGCTCAACTATTCCACACAATCTAATACTTAAAAAAATGGCTACGGTCCTGATGATTCAAACTAGGTTTTTGGAACATTTTGTACACTTAAGTTCAACTGTTTTTTTAGTCTTTTCAGTAGATTCAGCAGCAGCACTGACTTCAGAGGCCTGGACCACTGCAGGCTGCACCACAAGCTCTCCCAGGCCAAACACTTAGTCCTCTTCTCAGCAGTCCCTGTGTAATCCCAGATCAAAGGTCTCAGAAAATCAGGAAAGATTCTCTTGGGTAACAGGCACTTGAGTGATATGAAGTCATGTATTTTTTTTTCTTCCATCTGGCTCCTGCAGGTTACCTCCTGATAGGCTTGCAAATTGCTATTATAATTCATATTTCTTTATTCTCAAGAAGCTTTTGTA
>NW_023339774.1:6307932-6309118 GCF_004916995.1 Morone saxatilis | reverse complement strand
AAGTCGAGCTCTCGAGTTTCAAAGCCAAGATCTCGCAATGTTTTTTTTTTTTTTCGTCAGTTTTTGTTTTTTTTTCTCATGTCACCTCGGGGGCTCCGTACTTTTGGGTGTATAGCCGAATCAATATATAGTTATAGTACATGTAGCTAAATTTAGTTCCTTGATCAGAAAGTGAATAAATGTAAGACATAAGCAAACCCACACAGGACTGCCTGTACCAATTTTTTGCCAATCCATCTATGGTAAATATTAAGATAATTTACTCTACATGGGAAAACTTTGACCTGCTCTCGGCACTGGAGGAAAAGATAGGGATCACCAAAGTCAGTAGCCTGAATGAAGTTGCCCCATGGTCACAGTTTGTATTATGTATGTAGGTTGTGATCCCTTCAACCTAATCCTTCAACCCCTCAGACTTATCTTGCAACCCCAGGAATAACAGCATCAGAGAGCAGATTAGAAATCAGCTACTGCAATGTTTGGTAAAATGGGCAAAGTTCCCTCTGTGTTTTTGAAGCTCTCAAACATCAAATCCAGCAAATAGTCCATCCACCAACACAGTGTCAGTTTCATTTGGATTTGCTGTCAGTTTCAGGTGTGGATTGGATTAAGGTATAAACAGTGAGTAGTTTGTGGATAGTTGGAAATGTGTGAGTGGGTGGAGAGCGCTGGCTGAGCAGACAGCATCATTTGGTTTCTCATCGGGTCCTTCTGTGGCTCTGAGCAGATGTGCTGTGCAGAAGTTGTATTTCTTAACTCAGGAAAAGTAATGTGACGTCCTGCACAGGAAAATCCTGAGCTTGCCAAACACACAAACACGGGCCAAACAAACACACACACACACATAGCACAAACCTACCACCATAGCTTGTTGTGTTGTAAATCATTGCCCTCTCGCTGGTCTATTAAGATATGGAAAGCTCCACATGGGATTTATACAGTCAATCTATTTTACTGGTCTTTGGTCTCAGTGCTGCCATCAGGTTTGTTCCTTAAGTGCCTTATCAGTTAAATGCAGCTGTGATGGACCATGTGTTCAGCTGCAAATGTGAGTGTGACTTTAGTATGAAAAGAGAGCTACAGAATATTTACTGCATTAACTGTATGTGTGCATATGTAATATATGCCAACATCATATATAATGTCTGTGCTTGAGTAACTTACAGTATGCCAAAAATGATAGTTA
>NW_023339774.1:6305259-6307906 GCF_004916995.1 Morone saxatilis | reverse complement strand
TAAATATTTTTACAAGACACACTCCACACACAGTCATGACACAACTCATTTATTTTGAAATCTTTCCTTAACTTCAAACCACCACAATATGAATCTCCTGGACTAATAAGCAATATCAAAGAATATTGTGGAGAATATTAGATGTAGATTTTTCTTCAATGTATCAGACTACAAATCATTTAAATATATGAATATTTGCACAACTTCAAACTCTTCTGCTGGCTGCTTATCAGGGAAGGAAGGAACTATGTGAAATGACCAAGAACAACTGTCAAAGACACCAGCATTTCCATGCAACTAACAAGAAATACAATTGTTGTCCTCTCATTCAAATAGATGGATTTCCTTTTTTGAAAAGATTTTATGTCTGAGGAGTCGATATTAATGTTAAATGGATGAAAAATGTAACGCATGACCAGAAATACAGAAGCAAATAATTTTACCTTTCTTCTTTTGTTATAAAGCTGACATTTCCCACACTGCATCAGACTATAGCTGCAGAAATAAAGATTATGCCACAGCCTGGGCGAAAAAGCCTATTACACTCTGCTGTGCATTAGTGAAATATACAATAAAAGTAAAGAAAAAGGTGCCAAAGCTGAATCTCATTTCTTTGAAAGGGTGTTTCAACCCACCACTGGATTGTGTATTTTGAAGCTCCCACAGGTTCCCAAATTAACTGAGTAAATCCAATAGAAGTCCCCAGATCAGTTGGAATTCAAGATTACTTGAAATAGATTTAAACATTTGGGCATAAACATAACACCAGCGTATGTGCCTTCACAGAATTATGAGCCTCTATGTCTTTAACAGCAATTGAATGAGTAAAGAGATGGATGTCAATGCCCATTTTACTCATTGGAGGAATCAATATACTTAAAATGTTGCATGGTTCAGGGAGGTACATCAGTGTCCTGAGTGAATATGAAGTTCCACTTTTTGCACATAGTTTTTGTTGGATGAAAATGCAATTATAAACCACCATGGATGTTCGGAGGCATGCCTCAGCAGTACATTGTGAAGGTGAGCGTTTCACAGAATTTCGCAGACATTAACGATTCAACAAATAATGTCACCAGTGCTGATTTTCTCTCCTTGTCCTCTGCTGACTGCTCTGACCACAGCAGCTTTACTGAAGCATGACATTACAGTCTGTTGGCTAACCACTCTCCCCCACTCACACTAGCTCAATTGTTTACTGGTTTTTTGATACTTTTTTTTAAGTAGGCAGCTGATGTGCATTTACCTGTATTACTGTATGTTATCTAACTATTTAATACATGCTCTTACATAAACCCAGCTACATTTACACAAAACCCCAATGCTTGCAGAGAACGTTTATGGACTGTTAGTGCTGTGAAAAACAACATTAACATGTAATATATGCTTTACTGAAATGTTAAAATGTATGGTTTAAGTTCCATGGGGAATGAGTATGGGTTTCATCTTTGAAGTTAAAAATTGCTGTTTCATTTAGAGGGAAATTATCTATATGTATGCAAGCACTGTATATCACAGACAAATACTGCTAGATGTGAGGATGGACCGATAAACTTGCTGGCATCCAGGAGACTCTTTTTGGTTCAACTTGGTCCAACTGTTCAATAACTGGAATTAAACTAAATATCTTTGATCTGTTTGTTTTGCAATAAATCTGTAACATCTTTAGGCGTGGTACGAAGTCAAGAGTTAGTCCAAACTAGCATTCCCGTGTCAGTCCTACTACGGGGCTGTAGTACATCAGGACAGGGCACACAGATGAAAAGGACACACAACAGATGAAACAGACAGTGCAGGGCAGGAGGAACAAAGAAGAGGGCAAAAGTCATGCAGGGTGAACTGAGCTGGGTGAGGAAAAAAAACTTGAATAAGGGAGCAGCAGCCACAGTCAGTGAAGGATAGGACATAGTGGAACATGACAGGACATAATGAAATGGGACAGGGCCCTGGGCACAAAGGAAATCCAACCTCCTATAAATTACATTCATTATACAATAATTTATTTTGGCTAATAAGTTTTGAAAGATATGTAATACCAAGCAGATTAAATTATGTGCAATGTTGATCTATATTGACTGGAAATGTTGTTTACAGGTAGTAGAGTGACGTTTAGAGATGAGGTATGCAGAGCCAGATTAACCTGCTAACCTGTAATAAAATTACCAAAACTAATTGACATGCATTGAACGAAGGACAGAGATATGGATGGTCTGCTGTTGACGTTGACCTTTTTTGGGCCTTCTGTCTAACAGCTGAGGTAGACTGGAAACATGCGGAGTGACATGCAACAAAGGTTCCAAGCAGCAATCAGTTCAGGCATTGTTTCCTCCATAATGGTTTGCAGATTTCAATTAGTTGTATATAAACATAATTCATAGGAGACACAGTTGGCACACTGCATAAAGTCAGTCAAGGCTAGATTTACTAAGGCGTCTGCACAGTGCTTATTGCTTATCTGCATTTATGCAAATAATAGTTGAATGTATTCTGCTGAATTTACTAAGGCTGCTAAATTTTTATATACACTTAATACACTTATATACATCTAATGACTATGGTTATGTAAATGTACATATTATATATATATATATATATATATATATATATATATATAATTGTTTTATTGTAACATTATATCATTTTGTGA
>NW_023339774.1:6303393-6305159 GCF_004916995.1 Morone saxatilis | reverse complement strand
ATTTAGGAGGAACTACTGGCAGAAATGGAATATAATATCCATAGGTATGTTTCCAATAGTGTATAATCACCTGAAAATATTAATCATCGTGTTTTTATTACCTTAGAATGAGTTGTTTTTATCTACAGATGCCGCGGGTCACCTTCCGTGGAGGTCACCATGTTGAACCACCATGTTTCTGCAGTAGCCCAGAACAGACAAACCAAACACTGGTTCCAGTCAGGGCCATTCATGTTTTTTGCACGTTTCACAGCCACCAGTTTCTTCTTTGCATTGGAAGGGGAGGTTGAAGCAAGTGAGTTGCCAACTGCAACTACACTGCAAGATGCCACTAAATCCTACACAGTGTATCTGAATGGTCTTGTCCTTGTCTGCTAATGTAAATCTGAGAGGAATACAGATTTGATCATTATTTATTAATTTCATTATTATTTTAGACTTTCTGTGATCCAACTTCAAACTTTAATCCCTAAATATATGAGTAGATATTTAAAAATAATCATACAGATTTGCCTGTCTTTGCCACTAGTACCTGAATGAATGAAAATACTTTTGGAAAAAATAAAAAATGGGTATATTTAGAAAAAGTTCATCAATAGAGTGGAGTGAAATTCAAATCAAATCACAAATGTGTTACAAACATCCCTCAGAGAACAGCATGTCATGTTGGAGTCATTGGTCACATTCCCCCATGCTATGAAGTCAAACTTGTGCAAGTTCCCCTGTCTGTTTTCTCCGCAGATGATAAACTGAGCTGAGGACAAACAGAACAGTGCGCGAATCGATACCTCCATTTACAACATGAAAATTACCTGTGAGGAGAGAGGGAGAGGAAAAACAAACCAATAATCTTTCTACTGTCATTCCCCTTGTGCAAGGGGAAATCAATCACTGGTTAAATTTCATACAACGTGCACTTTGGAAATCACAATCATACATCACAAAAGGTACATCCCGGTAGTGGAGCATAATGGTAAACATACAAGCAACAACAGACACACAGCTACTTTATTTTTGTTTTGTTGCTTTCTATTGACTTTTTGAAATGAGACTTTCCAGGGAGCAAAGAAACCAAACCAACAAACACATGTCCTTCCTTCTCTGTGACATTGTCAGAAAAAGCTCTTTCTCCAGTACTCTCTCCAGCACTCTGAATAAAAATAGATAGGGGTTTTTATTTTTGGTTTCGATGTGGAAATGATGTACCAGTGTGGAGTTATTAGTGTTTATTTTGAATATTAAAAAAGGCAAAAATCTAATAAAAAAAGCATTTCAGCTGGAACACACTACATTGCGCATGGGAATAATATATGCAGGACATTGGGTTTAAACCCTTTTTTTAAATTTAAAATTGCTTTATTTTACTTGGAATCTGTTCCAACTGAAAAAAATGAGCAGTAAAACTACATACCAGCATTTCCCAGAAACATTAGGGTATTATAGTATAACTGGATAAGAAGGTTTCTAAGTGTTTTCCAGGATTTACAGTGTGTGTGTGCGTGTGTAAACAAAAAAAAACTAAAATTGTCATGAGGAATTAAACAAATCTAACCAGACACACTGTTGCACTGTAATTATGGGTTTAGTCCTTTAACTGGAGTGTTTTTATTAATCTCTTACAGTATGTTTTATTAACTCGACAAGTCTTTGTCTTGATCTGCCATGATGTGGTGAACGTGTCCACTGACGTAAATACAAAAGATTCAAGATTCAAGATTCAATACTTTATTGCCATACAACTTGGTGCAAGTTGCTAGGGATTTGCT
>NW_023339774.1:6282748-6303318 GCF_004916995.1 Morone saxatilis | reverse complement strand
ATACGATAGTCCCACACAGGATTCAACTCTGGACGCAGGTAGATAAAAAAAGCAGCATACCTGGATGACAGTCCAGAAGGCTAGAGTGACAGATGTCAAGTTAAAGTGACATGGTGCATAGGGATGCAGAGCGCAACCACAACTTTACAATAAATAAATCAATAAAACTAATATGGGTAGCATAACCCATATAGAGGAGTATTATAAAAACAATATAAAAGATATACAATTTATACATGCTCGTTGGGAGAACCTTTTTTTCCTGAAAAGAAAAAAAAAGAGAAATAAGGTAGCAATGTTTTGTGCAATTTTACTATGAGTGGAAAAAATATGGAGTCGCAGATGGCTGGAAGATGCTTACATTAAAGATGTGTGCAAGTTTGACATCACACAACCGTCTCAGTCAAGACTGCAGATGTAGCCACAACATGTAAAATACTACTTCATTAATATTAAAACAAGCTGACAGCAGTTTAAAACATCTTTTGACAGCAGTCATGTGGGAACTTCTCAAACTGCAAGACAGCCAACCAATTAATCAGGCGTTGTGAACCCCCTTAAACTGAATGTCAAACAACAACCCATCAGGCAGATGGAAAATAATTTTGGCCCAATTCTAAAATGAGTCAGGAGCAACTAAAAATGTGTTAAAATCTTAAACTGTACAGTGCCCAAAGACAAGTGTCTGACATTAAAATATGAATATATTTTACTGTGCTTCACATGTTTACACACACACACACACATACACACACATATATATATATTTAAACATGTATGTTACACATTATTCATTATTCTTAAACTTTCAAATTCACTACTAAATCCCAGTATTTTCTTGCTTCAAGATAGGAGGTGTGTGTGTGTCTCTGTGTTTGTGTGTGTGTGACAGTAGAGAAGTAGATATCTCTTCTCACTGTGGCCCCCTGCCCTATGACTCAGAGACGTCCAGTGTCAAGATTTTGCCTTCGGGGCCGATGTCATCTGCAGAGCCAGGGGAATAGATGTGGCACGCCAGCATCATACACCTCCCACCATCATGCTTTTACTGCTGTCTCTTCTTCGCTTCCCCACCGATAACAACCATGCTCCTGTCTGGTCCACGTATGTATGCATGCCCGTGTACATTCCCAGACACACAGAAAGGAGACAGTATGAAGCAGTGCACATTTCATGGGCTTTCTGCTTCACACTGATTCCCTTCTTTCTTATTATGAAGCAATGTATGAATGTATTATGAAAGGTGCTGTAGTACTGTAGTCAGCTTTGGGAGACAGACCGAAAATCATCTCCCAGAAAGTGTTATTACTCGTGTGCCAAAGGTCAAAGATAAGCAAGAGGCCGAAAAAAAATAAAAAATAAAACGCACAGAATGTAAATGGGAACAATGGTTTGAACAGATACCTAAACATATTTTTTCTTCACCATAGTATTACCCCTCCTTTGACATGCATTTTAACTGTATTCCATATTCATGTAGCATTACTTCACAGCATGTTTCCCATTACATTTTAGACCTACAGTACATAATCAGTTTTTTGCAAATAATAGTACTAAGGCTAATATTATAGTGCTTCAGACCATACCACATAGGCACAGTTCAAAACAACAATCTATCTAGCTATCCAGCTATCTATCTAGCTATGTGTCTTGTTCCCACCTTTTCCTTTCTCCTGTCTCACATACGGTCAGTGTCTCCTCTGCACAAACAGGATTTTTTTTTACTGATGGTGTTTGCTGAACAAACACAGTGGCTCTGATACTCAGCCTTTCCGTGGCCTGTCTTCTATTTTGTGTTTAACAAGGCAAGTTTGAGATATCCACTCCCTGCTGCGTACGGAAATGCTGGGCTGAGGAAGCGGTTCACAGAGGCTGAGGACGATAAGATGACACGCGGGCTGGCGAAAAAGATGACAATGAAGATATCATGTGGTGTGACGATAAATAATTACATACAAAGAGATGTCAGAGCCTTGACAAAACTGGTTTGGTTTGCTTTGTGTCTGTCATGGCCACAAGAGGTGTTATGAGATGAGTTTATCAACAAGGACATTTTGTACTTAAAAGGAGAACATTTGTTTTCATTACTTCCACCAAGGAGGTTATGTTCTCAGTGCCATTTGTTTGTTTATCTTTCAGCAAGATTATGGAAAAACTACCAGCCTGACTTTCATAAAACCTAGTTGAAGAACAGCATTGAAAAATAGATCCACTGCAACATTATTTTCTGTGGCAAACTGAACTGAATTGAGCATGCATGTGCAAACCGATCATAATTAAAATGAATGGTGTCATGATTAAATATACAACAAAACGAGACAGCCACTTTAAACATCACTTTAAAAAAAAAAAGAAAAAACCTTGGTGGGTGTCTACACTCTCTGAGTGCCCTTCTAGGTGTTACTGTATCTTTTTTCACAAGAGCACTTTATAACAAATCAGTTGTAAAACACTTAAGGTCCAGTGTGTAGGATTTAGTGGAATCTAGTGGTGTGCTTGCAGATTGCAACTCCCATCATTTCACCCCATCCTTTCAAGTGGGAAGGAGAAACTACAGTGGTTGTGAATCTTGCAACAATAAGTGGATGCCCCTATCTAGAGTCAGTGTTTGATTTGTCCCTTCTGGGCCACTGTAAAAATTCCACATGGAACCATGGAATGCGACCCGCAGCATACCTAATGAAAAGCTTTGTTTTGAATATCAAACACGTATCCTAGCTTGAAGGAGATCTGCAGTTTGTAGCTGTAGTTGTAATCAGCAATCATGGTTACAACAGTGTATGTCCATAAATGTTTTTCCAACCACTCCTGCAGGAAAACCCGCTTTTTTGTTGTCCATTTCTATGCTAATCAGTGTTGGCAGTATGACATTACTAGTAATAATATTACAGTTAGTAAGTAAGTAAGTACATATAAAGTAGTTATGTAAGAAAGAAAGTAAATAAATAAATAAGTTAAAATCTTACTTGGCACCCCTTTCTAATTTGAAATTCATCAGTCCAATCAAATCATTAGATTCATTTTTGTAATCATGGAGGAAACCTGAAAGATGGAAACGCTTATATTCAGCAGCTGGACATTTTCCCATTACTTTGATTTTAATGGTTGTAAGTATGAATTTTGGGGAGAGGGGGCACAGTAACTGCCCCGGCAGAGAAATACAAGACTGTTAGCAAGTAAATATGGATGTAAACAACATTGGGTTTATTAAAGTCAACAATTACTAAACAACTTTCCTGATCCACCTTGCAACCGCACAGGCATTGAGTGTTTGACATTCAATTTTTGGGGGTTTTCTTTGGCGTATTGCTTTAATGAAATCACTTCAGTAGCACATATGGATCTTTCATTCAGATAAAGATTGATTTCATCCAGAGGAGATGAGGTGGGGCTTTGTGCAGACTTAATGGTGTAGAACAATGAAACCGAAAAAGGTAAATAATTATTTGGCAGTGTTAGCCTGTAGTCTGAGCTGCACATTCCCTGAATACAATCCCTGTTTGTCTTTCACTGTCTCAGCCCATCCTTCCATTTACTATACTTTATTTTTTTCCTACTATCATTCACACAATCCACCAGTTTAAATACATTGTAACCATAATACATTATACATATTATATATGTTTTTTTTTTAAACATAGCATAATTATAACCTCTGTCACAAGCAGTGAAGTCCCTATTTCAGAACAGTTCATATTTTATCCACTCCACTCTATCCCCATTAAGCCTTTTTTCCACCTGGAGTTCCGCATCGAGCTGACTTCAAATGTCAAACAGGGTAAACTCTCCTTTGGAAAGGAGAATAACTTCCTTGACAGTGACAGTAGAGAAAGCTTTCTGAAACTGACGGAAGCTAAATGTCATGATTAATATATAAATACGGCCTGACTGCCTTCATCAGTCCATCAATCCTCTGTTCTTTTGACTTGCATCAAACAGCTCTTGTCAAAATAATGATTCTTTTGTGTTTGTTCTCATCATGGCAGTGTCGTATGCAGCCTGTCATATTACCTTCTAATAATGGTTTGTTCTTTTTTTGTTCTTGTTTGATGCAAGTAGGTGTAAAAGAAATAAGTAAATCTAAATAAATATAATGAAAATAATTCATCCTAAGGGGGTTTCATGTGTGACAAACCAATTACTCAGAGAGAGCTTTCTTGCATTCATCAGCATACTTAAATTAATACACATTTATTTGTGTTAATTCTCCATTTTATGTGCAATTTTCTCAATTTGTCACATGCTAACTGCCATGCATCTGATTGCAATATATATATATATTTTTTTTTTTATTACTCTTGGGAACAGTCTTGTTGTTCAAAGTTGTCTTTGCTTTAAATCTCAGACTGTAGTACAGTATTTTCCCTTCTCATCAAATAGCATTGAACTTCAATTCAGTTTTATGCCTGGTCCATTACCACATTGGTTTCTGCTAGCAGTGCTGGACAGTGGACATGGGGTGAGCCGAAACAAATCAGCTTTACAGTCTCTTGTAAGTCATCTGAGTTTGCAGCATGCCAGGTAGAAGCTTAAGAGATGTTTTGTGGAATACACTCAAATTTGAATTACAAATATGCTTGCCTGCACTTACGCCTCAATTTATAATGTCATATCCAGCCAAACTGCCGCCCCCGCTGTTGTACTTAGACTATCTGAAGACTTTTAAAGCCCTAAATGGAGAGGGATGGGAGAGTTGATCATGTTTATTAAGTCTGCTTGGCTTCATGTGTAGAATCGTGCTCTGCAGCAGCCTACAGGAATGGTGTGGTGTGAAGCTGAGTAGATGTGATATGTGGGCACAAGCTGTGGGCGAGATCCACTTCCTCTGTCTCCATAGAGATGACAGGGAGACAGGAAGGCCTTCTGCACGCTAGGCCGTCACTAATTCAAGATGGCAGCCACAGTCAGAGGAGCTGGCATCTAATGATAATGTGTCTGAAGAGGTCATTGCTGGTGACAACAGAGCAAAACATCTGTTTGTAGCAACTATGTGAAATACCTTGTATCATTTTCTGCTTGATAGAACTTTGTCCGCTGCCATCTGCCCGTAATGTAACATTTATCAGTGACACAGATTCACAAAAAATGGACCATCTGCTTATGAGAGAAGGTCATTTGCCTTTATTTGTTCTTTATGACAATGGTGTCTCCCTGCATTACTGTCTACTGAAACTGTCCTTACCAGAAAAAGAAATAACAGCACTGGTCTCTGTGATTGGGTCAGAAATACCTTTGTAAACAATGCTATGTTTTTCTTGCATTTTGCATCTTTGTGCTGACATGTTTACCTAGGTAACAATGTTTTACCATAATTCATCCATTTATTTTTAATCACTTGGTTTGTATTTATTGATGTGTGTGTTTTAAACATTGGACTCTGCATGGATAAACGGAACAGTGCAATGACCCTTAGAGAGACGCATCTCCAACCACCCACTAATCAAATGATGAGCTACATGTGCAGTAGTGCTGCACACGATTAGTCAGGATGCTTTTATACAGATGGAGCTGAGAAAAAAAACAGCGTGCAGCTCACAGCAGACAGTTCGAGGAAGCAGTCCAGCAAGAGAGAGTGCAGCAGAGTGGTTTTCCTGACAGCCACCAGCCAAGCGACCAAGGAGTTGCAATGGGACTACACGCAGCAGCCAGTGTATACCAATGTAGTTTCAGTCGGGCCTGGGTCGGCAGTTGCCGCCCAGGGGTCAGTACTTAATACTAAGTGCTTGTCAAATTGTATAACAGTGTCGGAAACCACCTACCCTCACAACATTTCAATGTCGTGATTGGGGAGGCGGTGTTTGGCAGTTTTTTTTTACGTTCCAAAAACCGACAGTCTATGCAGTGATTCATGTGAGGAGGTGAGAAAGTAGACAGGATTTAAATTTCTCTCTCAGGTTCTCTTTTTTTATACTTGACACAACTTTTGTGCATAAAATGAGTCCAACCCCATGGATGCCTTTAAGGATAGACTGTCCAAAAGTGTGTGCCCTCGCCCCAAATGTACAACTCATTGCATCTGGGTGGATGGTTGGATGTTCAAACTGGAGACTTGGTTTGCATCCTATCTCTTGCAAACATTCCCTAGTAAGTAGTTTCAGGAGTTTTCACATTTGGAGAGGGTTTTTTTCTTTCCATACCAAAGTCATTGACATATAGTGTTGTCATGGAAATGTGCCTCACAATCAATGCATGGTTAGGAGGGATAGTTGTGATTTAAAATAAACCACAATAATGACTCCCCATGCAAATGACCTAAAGCCTAACCAAAATCACATTTAGTCAGTCCTTTTTCCAGTCAAGAATAATATCAATGTGTTTTATAACTTCATTGTTAATTGTTTTTTGATTATTTCCTTTGGGCTGGTTGGTGGGGCAAGTCGATGTCTGTGTTTTATTGACAGCAATTGAAGGTGCTTCAGCTTCTGCAGGGGACCAAGACAAGGTAAATAAACTTGTACTGTAGCTTGCAAGCATTGGACAGTGTGTGTGTTGTTAGCAGTGGTATTGAGGAGTAAGGACCACATAAGAATCTAAACTTAAATAATATTTTCAGGAAAGTTTACCTGTTGTTTAATGAGCTAAGCTGACTATTATAGAACACTGGTTAAATTAACTAATTTGAGTGTCGGTATGGGAACAAGCTTCCATCGACTTATATGGAGAACTAATTGTATTTTGATGCATTAATGCATACACAGATATGTATTCTGTAGCAGACAAAAAAACATGCAATTCCAGTTGGACTTCAAGAAACAAACCTGGGTACAGACTCTGGACAAAGTGTGAAAACATCATTAGTCGCCTAAACATGTAGTCTTTGTGTAGAATCTGAAAATGTTTGAATCTCCCCAACTATCAGAAATTGACTCCAGGGCAGACAGTGCATTCCGATACCTCCCACAGATCCAACATAAATAAATAATTGTTATTATTGTAAACCATTGAAAATCGAATGTACTATAACCTTGGTCGAGCTAAATCGATTAGGTTATGCAGTACACAATCTGCATTTCTGAAATGCAGTGTTTTTTAGATCTGTTCATGTCATGCAGGCACTGACTAAAATTTAAACTAATTCACGAAATGAGAGAGCAACATTCAATCACATCACAGCTGTCTGACTCAGAAGCAAAGTGCAACGTTCCTAGTTGGACACCCTGCAGTGAACCTGGCTCATGGCGGACCTGTGTTCAATGATAGGCTTTCTGCTTTTATAAATGGGCTTTTCCACTCTCACTTGTGCACTGCCAACTGTTCTCCCTGAGCTCTACTCGTCTTTGTCTCCTGTCATCAAAAGGCTACAGTTTTCTCAATAAGACAAGATCAGTCACTGTATGAGTTGCTTTGATCTTTGTGTGATTCCAGTAGGGAATAAAGCCTGGCCCTCGCACCGCCTATCACCATGTCAAAGAAGTGTATATTTATGTGCTTGACCTTAATAGCTGTAATTGGCTAACCTCCATTTAGCTCTCTTCCAACATCCTGTCAATAAGTCAAGAGTGAAAAGATAACAGTTTGACTGGCCCACCACCGGGAATAGAGGAATGTAAAACGCTCTGTGAGTGACACATCTTTACAAATCCTTTTAGCAAAAAGCGCTTTAACATGACTCATCAGAGTGCGTGACGGGCTCAGTCAAGACTGAGCCAACATTATTCACCTCTAACTGGTGGAGCCCTGTTTTGCGATCCCACTCTTGCTATCAGTCCAGAACAAATAAGGAGGTACACAGGAGGGAAGAGATCATGGGAGGCAAGAGGATTGGAAAGGAGGAGAATGAAGAGATCAGGAGGAAAAACAAGTAGGATATAGAAGCGGTGGTTGATGTTCGTTTTGATTTTGTTTTCCTCTATTAATCTAATAAAAAAGAAGAAATAAATTAGAACAATCACTTACATAATCAGTTCCTCTTTTATATCACAAACCAAATCAAGGCTGGGTGTCTCTTTATTCCCCTTCATTTAAAGATAAAGTCAACATTGTGAATTTGATTAACTTGGTAATTGTGTTGGTCTTGCCAACATCTCGAAGAAATACTACAGTTTCAACAGCTCTTCAGTGCTACCATGCTCTTCCTTTACTTTTTCCATCTTTATTGGACCCACATTTGAGAGACAGAGTGTTTCATTCTGACACTAGAACACCTGGGTGTCTAACCTTAAGGCCACCTGTGCCCAGTTAGAGAAGCAACCTGGGACCAGAAGGTTGTCGATTCAATCCCCTGGTTTGGGAAAGTGAAAGGCAATGTTTGCCCCATCATTGCCATTACCACCACTGAGATGCCCTTGAGCAAGACCCTTGACTCAAGCAGCCCCAGTGGAGCTGCTCAGTGTTCAGACCAGATTGTGGTTGTGGTGTGACTGTGTGAATGTGATCAGGGTGTTCTTGAAAAGAGAGCAGTGAAACCCAACTGAATAAAAAAATGGTAAATGTTCTAACTTGTCAGGTACCAAGTACTTGTGTATATCCACATACTGGTAAAAAATCCTCCATTAAATCCTTTATTAACTGCAGCAGCACATGTAGTTGTTGGCATGCTGAGATGCCCCTGTGATCTGGTTTATGATATAATAAATAAACATGAATATTATACACTTTAAATATTCACATCCGAACATAAGACTGCAATATGTACACAGAACATGGATTATGCCATTGCTTCACATTATAAACAGGCTAACCACCGCACAGCGTTATTAAAGCTCTGGGCTAATATAAAAAATGTCACGCTCCCAGAGGTGTTGACATCATAAAGTCACTGCTCCACAGACAGACATATTCGATTCACACTCTGAAGGCATTTGGCCTAAATGAAGAACTAAATTTGTCATGTTTTCTCTAATGTATCACACTTGATTGATGTCTGTAGCCTTCTACTAGAGTTGGATTAAATATTCAATAGATTTGAAAATTTGTTCAACTAATTATCCATTGTACACCTGCTCTAGATTGACTATACATGTTGTTTGCCTCATGTCTTTTTCCATTTTGACTTTGAAGAATACACATACGAAACGCAAGTCTATTTGCACAATTAAAGGATGTGAATTTACTTTTGCTTCATTCCCTTTTGTCCTTTTTGTTTTGTCCTTGGCAACTTCTTAATTGTGTTGGTGGCCAACATCTTCAAGCAATGTAAAAGCTGTTCAGTGCTGCAATGTTCCTTTTTTACTTTTTCCAACTTTATTTTCTGGTTCAAATGCTTGGTACTGAACTGTTAAGAATTGTTTTGTCACAAACATGTAGGACACAATTTCTCACTGATGTTTCTCACATGCATTTAGGATCTCCAAGCTTTTGCCTGTAATATAGTACATTCAATTCAATTCAATTCAATTTTATTTGTATAGCGCCAATTCATATACTACAGTTAGTCATGGAGTTCCACAAGGTTCTGTACTTGGGCCAATTCTATTTACTTTTACGTGCCCCTCCCTTTAGACCCAAAATTATTAGGAAATCACTCCATTAAATTTCACTGCCTTATGGCAGATGATACCAGTTATTATCTAATCCATCAAGCCGATGAAATTAATCCCAATTATCTAAATTACAAACTGTCTTAAGGACATAAAAGCCTGGATGAGCCAGCAAATTTTCCTGATGTTAGAACTCCAGAAAAAAACTAAATTATTTTACTTGGCCGCCAAAAATCTTAAGAGACTCACATTTCTAAAGATATAGTTACTCTAGATGCGCGATTAGCCGTTGGCATCAACAAAAAAAAAAAAAAAAAAAAAAAAAAAAAAAAAAAAAAAAAAAAAAAAAAAGGCAAAATAAAAAAAAAAATAAAAAAAAAAAAAAAAAAAAAAAAAAAAAAAATAAAAAAAAATAGGCAGCCACTGTCACAGGAATGCTTGGAAGTTCATCTTTTTGTCCATTTAATTGCCGCGCGGAGCATAAAGCAATCTCTAGGACGGCTTCCCTTCTCATTTACGTACACACCTTACAAAAATTAGACATATCCCCTGTCACGAACAGATGCAGAAAAAAACTAATCCATCGCATTTGGTTACTTCGTAGGCTGGATTACTGGCAACTCCCTTTATTATGCAGGTTGCCCTAAATAAGTCCATTAAAACGCTGCAAAATTAATTCAAAACGCTGCAGCCGAGTACCTGACAGGAACCTGGGAAAAGAGCGATCACATCTCCTCCTGTTCCTAAGCTTCGTCCTGCATTGCCTCCCTGTTAAAATTTAGAAATATAATTTAAAAATTCTCCCTCCCCACACATCCAACTACAAAGCTCTCTCATGGCTCAGGCCCTTTTTTTTCATCTTGAAGAGCGGCCTCATAAGTACCCCCTATTACCTCTAGGAACTACGCTACGTTCTTTGAATGCTGGGCTAGCTTGTGGTTCCTAATAGTCCCCTAAAAGCAGAAAGCAGGAGGCCAGGAGCTTCAGTTACAAAGCCTCCTCTCCCTGTGGAACAGCTTCCCAGTTGTGGTTTGGGAGGCAGGACCAAAACCTCCTCCAAACCCCCCATTTAAGATAGGCTTTAAGATGTTCCTCCTTTGATAAAGCTTAAGTTAGGGCTGGATTCAGTGAGTCCTGAACCATCTCTTAAGTTTACTGCTGTATAGGCCTAGACTATCCGGGGATTCCAATGGTGGCAACTGACTCGCTCTATGCCTCTTCCTCTCTGCCTTTCTGCACCTGCATTCATGTCCCATTAAATGCATGTACTAACTTCACTTCTTCCCCGGAGTTCTTGTGCTTTCTCGTCTCGCAGGTTCTTATCGATCCTGGTGGAGCCTCCTGCCATGGTCCTGCTGGATTGCCATTGCTAAAATCACTGATATTATTGTTATTATTATTAGTTATTAAGTATTATTATTGCTACAGTTACTGTTGTTACTGTTGTCGTTTCCATCCACCCCACCTCCATATCCAGACTTTCTCGCTCTTTATACTGCGTCATCTGACTTTGACTGTGGGTTGTCCAGAAATTATGGTAGAGAAATACCTACAGCATCTTATTTTGAAACGGAGAGCCACTGACCACACTGCAGTATTTGAGGTTGGGTGTGAGTTGATATGATATGATGATATGATATTACATTGCCCTGGTTGTTGCCAAGAATTGGATTTTCAAACATTGATATAAATATTAATATAAATTCAGAGTTATTTTCATAATAAAACATTTTGATCAGATAGATCAGTGCAGTTAACAAGACAGGGTTGTAATAATGTTTTAGGTTTGTTGATGCAGAGCTGAACTTTAGGACTTAGCTGAGGTTAGGCGTCAGCTGTTAATCATCCCTAGGCAGAGGAAAGGCTCTCTTTACCTCAGTTTGGCTTTGTGCAATTAGCCAAACTTTTCTGCACAAATAGAAATTTGTAATATTTTTCTTTGAAGAACAAACTTGCAGTTTTATATGAAATCTGACAGCTGATCTCTCAGCTTTGATGTATTTCTTGAGATAACAAACATTCTCACATTTAGTTTTTGTGTTATTCAAAAATAACAATTTCAAACGTCAACTTTATCATGTGTCATCATGTCAGGATAACAGGCTTCCGCTGTACATTGTTAAATCTAGATGGGTTTCATCATAGAGTCATTCCTCTCAGAGAAGAAGAGACATAATGACAGAATAGAATGGAAGTGAAAGGACAGCCCATACATCTGTGATCCAAGGTTCCCACTCTTTAAAAAAAGATAATTTATTATTGATAATACAGGACAGCAATCCCAAAACAGTCATATAATTTACCAGTAGGCCTCCTTGACTCGTTTTTCAACAATCCAGGTTATCCAAGTGTCTCAGGTTCAATACAGGTGGGTGGTCAGAGTTTTTTGTGGGACACTCCATGTTAGTACACATTCATGGCACATGGCTGCTCTCACAGTCAACATAAAATCATGGCCACAGACCAGAAGTAACAGGTCAAATCAACTAGAATTTATATTTGTTTTTAAAGACACATTTGGCAATGTGAGGGAGGAGCCAAAATACAATTGAAAATTTCCAGGACAACATAAATTATTTCCAGGATTTTTGCTAATTTTTATAAAATCTATCAATCAATTTCCATGACTGTAAAACTAGTCTCTAGATTTCCAGGTTTTCCAGGAAGTGTGGGACTCCTGATGATCACAATCACACAATCCACTTGGGCTATTTCGCTGGCAAATGGTGGTTGATCACTTATCTCCCTTACTGCCATTTTAAAAAGACAAGATGTGCTCTGTTGGCCACGCCCCCATGCATGTGACATCACTAGAAAGCCCAGGATGTCCTCTTCACAGGACATTAGGACTAAAAAAAACTGCATGCATCCTGTTTGAAATAAAAGCCTCAGTGTCCCCCAAAGAGGATAAATATGAATTGCTCGGTCTTCATATATGTCCTTATACCTCAATCTGTTGGAGCAGAATGTTAAAATATATATTCCTGCATATAAGAAATGTTCTCTTTTTGGTGCCACATGGTAGAAAAGCCCCTGTGTGTGTTAGATAGGACTGTTAATGGAGACCCAGAGTTCACACTCTGCAGCAGCTTTTAAAAACATTTGCTGAAAGAAAGAGCCTGTCCTTTAGAGTCGTTCATTGTATGGGTGTCAGAGTAATGACATTCCCTGCCAGGGGCTGATCCACCCCTTTATTTTCTCTAAGATGTCATTTGAATGGTGTGGGTGGCTGAATTATTTCTTTTATGCCACTCTGCACAAGGGATTTTACATGCCATAACAGTCTAGATGCTAATCAAAACAAGACTTGATAAATGAACCAGTTTTACAAATGTATACTTAAAGGAGATCCAGGAGACTGCAACATATGTATACATGACAAATATACACGGAAAACACAATCAAATTGATACTAGGATGGCTATTGCTCATTCCAGCCAGCAGGCTCAATTTCAACAGGTATTTTAGTTTGATATATCATAACAACTTATAGCCAACAGTATTTGAATTTTAAAAAGAAAGACTGTTTATGTTGTAATGCTGACAAGCATAACATAAGCATTGGTGTATGTCACTGAATGCTAGTGAGTCAGCTCTACCCAAGAAGCTTGATGACCAAGTGTGATCAAATTAAAGCTGCAGTAGGTAACTTTTTTTTTTTTTTAAGGTAACTTTTATGAAAATAATTATTTGTCGTATTTGCTGAAACTTTCACTATACACACTTCTGACAGTAGCACATGAGACAGACAATCAGTGAAAAAATACGGTTCCTCTGGCTCCTCCTAGTGATCCTAATAGTATTTGCAAAAAATAATGAAACTGCCAAGTTCTTTTGTTTTTGGAAGTTCACAAAATTTCCTAATCTGTGTCCAAATTTTTTGAGCATTAATTATTGTGTAATGCTCTCCCTTACAAGAGGCTCTTGACCTTGGTGATGAAAAAAGAATTGCCCTGAGGGAGGTTTTTTGAGGTAGACTTTGTTCTATTGCTAACCAGGACGGTATCTCAGTCTGTGGATCAGGGTCATTAGCCAGTTGCCAGTATACCTACCATCATTATGCTGTAGCAGCCCAGTAATAATGTAAGAAGCATGGTAGGCCTAGGCCTCCAAATTCCTTTGGCTTTTGAAGATGTTGTTTAGAGATTCTGTGCGCCTTATATCCCCAGATAAATGGTAAAATCACAGAGTCAATCATTTTAAAAAAGGACATTGGGATAAAAATTGGGATGTTTTGAAACAAGTAGAGGAATCTTGGCAGGGAAACCATTTTAATTGTGTTTATTCGGCCTATCAATGACAGAGGCAACGTTCTCCATTTTTCAATATTCTTTTTCAGGGCATTTAATCTCTCTGTGAAGTTATATTTAAAAAGTAACTCTGGTTTTTTAGTGAGTTTAACACTGTTTTTTGAAATGTTAAACTGAGTTGAGGTCACGAATGCGGGATCTAAATCAGCTGTAAGCGACAGAAGGTCACTTTTTTGCCAGTTTATGGTGTATCCCGAAACCGTGCCAAACTCATTTATCAGATCAAGCAAATACGGGACAGATTGTTCGGGGTCTGTCAGAAAAATAGCAATGTCATCAGCATAGAGTGATATTTTATGATTAATACCATCAATAGTGATAGGCTTAATTAACTTATTTTCCCTTATACTAATTGCCAATGGCTCAATGGCTAGTGCGAAAAGTAATGGTGAGCCTCTCGAGAGATGAAAGGGATGTGATCTGTTTTGATTAGTGACAATTGAAGCAGTTGGATTTAAGTAGGCCATCCGTATCCAGGAAACAAAAGTGTCTCCTAGACCAAATGACTCCATCACTCTAAACAGGTACCCCCACTCCACCTGGACATACAGGTGGCCTGTTTAGAGCCTGTAGCATATTTATAATACATGATATTTATTAACCGTCTTGTATTGAAAAAGGAATATCTGTTTGGAATAAACCCTGTTTGGTCTCTATGAATAAGGGATTCAATACAGTGAGTTAGTCTGTTGGCTAATATTTTAGTAAAAATCTTCAAATCCATGTTAAGCATAGAAATTGGACGGTAAGAGGCAGGGTTTGTGTCGTCTCTATCCGGTTTGAGTATTAGAGCAATGTCCGTATTATATAATGTTTGTGGTAGTTTTCCTATCTCAGTGGAGTGGGACAGCATCCTAAGTAGGAGTGGAGATATCTGTCGAGAAATTTTTTTATAGAAGCCCGGTCCAAAAACGTCTGGCCCGGGGGCCTTTCCACTAGCAAAAGATCTGATAGAATCTGTCACTTCATTTATAGTTACTGTCGCATTCAGAGCCTCCCGTGAAGCCTCATCTAGTTTAGGAATGGGAACATTTTTAAGCCAAGAATCCACATCATCTTTTGCTTTTGACTTGTATAATTCTTGATAAAACTCGGCAAAACGCTTATTTATTGATTTCGGGTGTGTGAGTATATCTCCAGCACCCGATCTAATTCTAAGTATAGCCCTACTATTTTGCTGCCCCCTAAGTTGAAGAGCTAGTAGCGTGTGTGGCTTGTCTCCAAGTTCAAAGTAACGTGTACGTAGACGGGACAATTGATCGCTGACTTGTTTTGTTAAAATTGTATTGTACTCATATTTAAGGTTAATAATTTCCTGCAGCGTTTGATTGTTATTGCTTTGTTTATATTGTGTCTCCAGTTGAGATAACTTGCTATCAATTTCAACCAATCTTGAGTTTCTTGATTTTTTTAGAGATGCCTCATAAGAGATAATATGACCCCTCATAACTGCTTTAAACGTTTCCCACAAGTTTGAGTCTGAGGTATCAGAGGTGTCATTCGTGACTAAAAAATCGTCAAATTTACCTGATAAGTATTTACAGAAATCTGCATCATTAATTAAATAAGGGCGGAGCCTCCAAGTCATTTGCTGCTTTTGCTGGTTGAGATCTAAGTTTATACTAACTGGAGCGTGATCTGAGACGACAATATTGTGATATTTGGTGTCCAGCACATTTGATAGGAGCTTAGAATCTAGTAAAAAAAAATCAATTCGTGAATATGAGTTATGCAATTTGGAAAAAAATTAATACTCTCTGTCTGTTGGATGCTGCAATCGCCAAATGTCTACAACGTTGGTTGAGGAGATTAAGCTATTTAAAGTGACTGATGCATTTGAGGGGCTTGATTGTTTTTTTGAAGATCTGTCCAGGTGCCAATCTAAGATCGCATTAAAATCCCCAGCGATAATCAAATTTGTATTTGAGAGGCCTGGCAGTTTATCAAATGTTTTACGAAAGAAGCCTGCATCGTCAACATTTGGACCATAGATATTAACCAGTGTGACATGTATAGAATACAACTGGCCAATTACAATTAAGAATCTGCCACTGTCATCACTGATAGTTTTTATATGTTGAAAAGGTATATTCTTTTTAATTATAATGGCTACTCCTCGTGCCTTGCTAGAAAATGTAGATTGAAATATCATGTCCCGCCCCAGCTGCATCTTAAGCGACACTGCTCGGACGGTCTAATATGAGTTTCCTGTAGAAACACTAAGTCAGAAGATAAGATCTTAAATGAGTGAAAACCTTTGCTCGTTTAAATAGGGTGTCCCAATCCTTTTACATTCCAGCTAACCATAGTAACCCCCTTACTTCTACTACTATTTACTGGCAACATGGCATATTGTGACATGTTATTGCTTGGGTAGTGGACACCCTAAAAGGCCTCAGACAAAAACATAGGACAACAAAAACACATAGGTGTACAGAACGTGTACAAACCCCCACCTCCCCCAATCCCACTTTCCCAAAAAATAGGAAAAAACCCTGGTTAGACATACTGTTAAAGGGGGAAATCCAACTGGGCTTAGCCTGGAACTAAGCTGGTGAAAACGCTTAGTAGCAACCTAACAGCTCGCTTCCCCTCCGATATGAAAATCCTGTAAATGAAACACCCAAACTGAAACAATTTAGTTTATAGTAAGCCACTTATGTGTGAAATAAACAGTCAAAAAGGAAATACAATAGATGTAAACGTTTGGCTAAGTAAACAATATTCACGTGTTATATTTGTCCAAAATTTGACCTGATCTGTTGTTACATGAATTACAGTTTGAAGGTGGCCACGAGAGCAGCCTCGGTGCTATATGAATACAGAATCAGGGGTAAATGAATCCCATGCAGAGACCAGCAGACTTGAGCCTTTTCCTGGTGTCTTCAAAGAGTTGCGCTGTTATTCATAATCTCGGCCGGAAAGTCCGGGAAGATATGATGCGCTGACCTGATACATCAAAGGTGATTGTTGTGCTGCAAGCCTCATGATGAGCTCCTTGATGCGGTCGGTTAGCGCCGTTAGCAGCCTGTCCACCCAGCCTGTGTGCACGTCAGCTTCTATGTGCTTTGGAAAATGTTCTTTCCCAACAGATTTTAATAAAGCTGGCCACAAATTCAACCGGGCGCCCTAGATCAGCATTTTCAGGCAGGCCTATTATCTTAATGTTTTGGCGTCTGGAGCGTGCTCGAGGTCCGAAACTTTGTCTAGTAAGGCCTTATTAGCATCCCCCAGGTGTTTAGCCTGTAGCTCGAGTGCGGCTAACCTGTTGTCATGATCACCAGCATTGCCTCCATGTCAGTGTAGCTTGGCTGGCTTTGCAAAGACACTTCCAGTGAATTGAATCTCTCGACCATTTTGTTACTAATCCCATCTATACCAGAGAGAATAGCTGCACTTTCTAGGCATGGGCTAGCTGCTAGCTCCGTTAGCGGGTCACCCCTCATAAGATTCCGAAGCTTCTTCTTCGGGTTTATTAGTCATTGGCTTCTTTGGTGCATCTTTCGTCGAGGCCCATGCGAGTTTTACAAGTTTGCTCATACACTGTCTTTAATTAGAAAGAGGTGTTTTTATGAAAAACTCGATTTATCGGAGCGGAGCTTCACCTAAACACGCTCGCCATGCACGCTCTAGGTCCCCCGCAAACTGTAGTTTCAACATGTGATTTCTGCCACAAGAGGGTCTCTCACATCAAACACATAACAAAAGTTTATGATGTGATGAAGTAGCGTGGGATGCATGGGAGTTTGTTGTCTTCACCACCATTGCCGTCACTGCAGTCAGGCTTCTCCGGTTAGGATTCCTTCAGTGTTCATGGTTCAGGAGGTTTCTTAGCCCAATTATCCGCAGAGGTCTCCTCCTCTCCGAAACAAACTGATTAAAATTAAAAACACTGAATAAAGCAATTCCACCTTAAAAATCACTGTTTGTCCCACGCTGTTGGGTAGACAAAGGACGTCCCGGAGTTGCTGCTAACATTAGCTCAGCTTGTTTCTCTTTCTCTTCATCTGGTTCAAATCTTAGTTAAAAAGCACCAAGATCTAAACAGTGGATGGTAAAAATGTGTCTTCAAACTGGATGAAAAGTTTATATATTCAACATATGAAAAGGCTGATTAGAGTGTGTGGTTGTGGCTGTAGATGTTGGCAGCCAGACTAATGTGTTTGTCAGTAGCGTGCCTCTCTGCAAACCCTGTGTTAGTCTGCAGACTTGGTCTTTCACTTCCAATCCTTCACCAGCGCAGCCTCTATCAGTAGGAACAGCGACTTTTTCTTTGACCTCTCCTCCTTTGTTTCACGCTCTGCTGAGGAAGCTACACCGCCATTGGTAGCAAACCAAATTTTGTGAGCTTAAATGAGGGCCCCGCAGGCCAGTGGGCTCCGCAGCCCGGGACGTGTGTACTAAATGACCATGACCACCGCATGCTGCATTAAGCCCTGTAGCATGCCCAGAACACACGGAGACCTGAATCAAAGTCCTCGTCATCAGGAATAAAGTCACATGTCAGAATTCCTCACAGATACTCCTACTCAGATCTTCCATATTAGACACTCACTTGGACACTTGTTTCTTTTAGTTGTCTGCTCCTGTCTAGGACAGGCTTTTAAAGTTGCAGTAGGTTTTTCATATTTGCAGAAACTTTTACTATATTGTGACGGTAGTACATGAGACAGATAATCTGTAAATAATAATCTGTGCTCCTAATGGCATTTGCAAGAATCCACCGGGCCTGATCTAAAACAACCAATCAGAGCTAATTGTTGAGTCTCATTCCCAGTCTGTCAAAAACAGACACTTTAAATAGAGTTGCAATTATTAGTTGATAGCCTGAAGGTAAAAAAAAAAGATTCTTGTTCATCTGAAATTATTTTGATAATTGTTGAGTGCAGGCAAATAATATTCAGTGCCAAATATCACACACTGTAATTTCAATTTCTTAATGGAAAAGATTTGCAGATTTTCTTTATTTTATGTACACTGCCCGTCCAAAAAAAAAGTCACCACCTAGACTTAACTAAACAAATTGGTAGGAGCCTTCCATTGGATAATTGATCCAGCGATCAATAGGTTTCAGCTGGCAACAAGTTATTTAACCCTAGCTGATGCAGTGAGTAGCTTCTTATTTCTTAAACAACCGTGTCAGAAGACAAAGAAAACAACTAAGGAGATTGCTAAAACTACTAAAATCGGGTTAAGAACTTTCCAACACATTATTAAAACCTGGAAGGTTAGTGGTGAAACATCCTTTTTGAGAAAGAGAAATGTAGTCGGAAAAAACTGATTGAATGATTGTGATCGGAGATCACTTAAACGTTTGGTGAAATCATATCGTAAGAAATCAACAGTAGAACTCACAGCTATGTTTAATAGTGAAAGTAAGAGCATTTCCACACGCACAATGCGAAGGGAACTAAAGGGATTGGGACTAAACAGTTGTTTAGCCATAAGAAAACCACTGATCAGTGAGGCTAATTGGAAAAAAAGGCTTCAATTTGCTAGGAAAAGATCATGTTGTCTGATGAATCCAGATTTACCCTTTCCAGAGTGATGGCGATCAGGGTAGAAGAGAGGCAATGGAAGTGTGCAAACCCATACATAAAGCACATAGATGCCCTATTGAAGCTGTGGGAGGCAGTGTTATGATTGGGTTGCTGCAGCTTGGTCAGGTTAGGTTCAGCAACAGTTATGTCCCTAAAGAATAGGTCAGCTGACTTACCTGAATATACTGAATGACCAGGTCTTTCCATCAATGGAGTTTTTCTTCCCTGATGGCACGGGCATATTCCAAAATGACAATGACAGGATTCATCAGGCTCACATTGTGAATGAGAAGGTTCAGGAAACATGAGACATCCTTTTCACACATGGATTGGCCACCACAGAATCCAGACCTCAGCCCCATTGAGAATCTTTGGGATGTACTTGAAAACTTTGCGCAGCAGTGCGACTCTCCCATCATCAAAACAAGATCTTGGCGGAAAATGAATGCAACTCTGGACAGAAATAAATGTTGTGACATTGTAGAAGCTTATCAAAACGATGCCCCAGCAAATGCGTGCCATACTCAAAGCTAAAGGCGGTCCAACGAAATATTATTGTGCAACACTTTTTATTCCTTAACCACGGTTTGCAGAAGAAGTTTACAGGCAGAAGAGGATATCAGGATATAGCTGCAGTGGGTTCAA
This sequence comes from Morone saxatilis, assembly GCF_004916995.1. Classification (NCBI taxonomy): domain Eukaryota; kingdom Metazoa; phylum Chordata; class Actinopteri; family Moronidae; genus Morone; species Morone saxatilis. The sequence goes on along the minus strand of NW_023339774.1, from coordinate 6,283,404 downwards.
AGTGTTCCTTTTTTGGGCAGTTGACATACAAGAAGCTGTCTGTTTGGGATTTTCACATAAAATATTAACAGCACAGTTTATCTTCAACCTCTTGAGAAGTTAATCTCTTACACCAAATCCAGTGGGTCACCGTTAGCAAACACTGCTGTTGCGAAGCTAATTGAAGCTAAAGTTAGCAAAGTAACAAACGGAAATGTAACACTACTGCAGCTCTGTCACCCTTTTGTTGCACTAATGAGCATTGTCGTCATCTACTGCAGCAAAATATCAGTCTGTTTATTCTCTCCACTGCTGTCATGCCATCTAAAGTGGATGCCTTGAATGGGTAAAAGTCTGTCAAAATGCACTCCCAATTTGTTTAACTTTGAACTAAACTCCAAAGCAAAGGGTCAAAGGTCAAAATGCTTGGAATTCTTGTGTGTTTTACTTTAGTACCTTCTAGACCTCAGAGAAAATCAAAAACATACATTTAGTAAAAGTCAAGGCCTGAAAAGTTTTTAATTCGAACAGGGTTATTCACATCATCACATCACATCTTCATCCGCTCCAGATTGGGTCGCGGGGGTAGCAAGTCCAGCAGAGGACCCCAAACTTCCCTTTCCCTGGCCACATCGGCCAACTCTGACTGTGGGATCCCCGGGCGTTTCCAGGCCTGC
>NW_023339774.1:6279446-6282648 GCF_004916995.1 Morone saxatilis | reverse complement strand
ATTTCAAACTTACCTTTCTAGTTAGAGGTGAATCTGCTTTTATTTTTTTTTGGCTGCATGCTCTTTAAGATTGTTCAGGCTCTTAATGCTCCACTTACTCAATCATACAGTTCATGAGTCTATGTGTTTTTTGTTGTCTACAGGCTAGGGTTTAACAGTCTGTTGCCATTCATTTTATTTGGCCTTTTTGCTTTGCTTTACATGTTGAAAAACCTCTATTGCTCTCACATTTAAACTTTAATCAGAAGGGTTACACATAATTTATGATGATTTTAAGAGAGATTTTGTAACTTAAGATACTTGTTAAGTATAGTTTGTATACTTCTAAATAAATTTGACAAACAAAAGACTTCTCTAGACACTAGATCAAGTTAATAGTTTGTTGTAGCCATATGTGTCAGACAACTGCACTGGCTTCATATCATTTGAAACATGCCACTCCTAACAGATGTGTTCTCATTATTTATCCAATTCTCATGAAATTGGATAAAATAGATGGATAGATATGGTAGGCTGGGACAATATTTTGGGTGGTTGGATTCAATATTACTGAAGGCACAGCTGTAGTTCTCCAGTTAATTAAGCATGACATCTGCATGTCTAAACCATTAATCAAAAAGTGGAGAAATTGAAGAGGTGTATTTCTTTTTTAATATTTCTTCATGACCTAGCCTGAATCAAATGTTTGAAACATCCCAAGCATACTTAGTGAGAGAGCATGATAAAAGAACTCTCACCAAAGAGCTTTTGTAAAGTGAATGCGATCGTCTGACAAAATGAGGCGTTGCTCATGTTGAGACCTTTGAATGCCCAAGTGCATCTGTAGAAATATAGGGTTCACTATCATTTGAATTCCATTACTGCTGCATGCTGTGACCAGCATTTGTTGAAAATATTGTTAAAGAAAATTGGCAATGCAATGTAATGTCGGGAACCAGAATCGCAGATGTGTTCCTCCATGTTGATGAGCAACAGGAGCTGCAAGAGAGGGAGACGGAGACAGAGTGAGTGTGTCCCACAAGAATAGCCTTTCTGTTCTGTCTTTGTCTTGTATTCCTGCGCTATCTGAAATGCACACTCTCCTTTGCTCCACAGAGAAGAATGAAAGAGCAAAGCACGGAGAGGAGGCCGCACAGCGACATTTTTATCTGTGTTGTGCTGACTCGGCTGAACTCTCCCTCTGAGAAGCTGATGAGGAGGAATGGCCTCGTGGAGGAACCAACCGGGTGCATCCACAGCTGTCATCATCATCTGAATCCAGGACTGCTGAATCTGCAGGTTTGGCCCCCTACATGGATGGGAAATGACCTGTCTGTGCTCACCTGACACCCTCTCTGTCTACAGCGCAAGCACTCATCCTCCATCCACAACAACACTACCCAGCTCAACCCTGTCAGCGCGGCCGGTGAATGCTTCTTTAATGTAAGGACTGATGTGGGTTCTGCATTAAAACTCCATTTTTCACCTGTGCCTGTGTTTGTGAAGGAACCCATTTTCCTAAAGCAGGGAGGAACACAGGTTCTTATAAGAGAGAAAATAGCCAGTAAAGCTGAAAAATATGTATCATACCCAGTCAAGCTGGACAACAACAGATGAGTCTTTGTCCTGAAGTTTTGAGGATGGATATTTATGTTTAATTTAGTTGAAAGCTGAACGCGAGAGAACCAGGAAAGAAAATGAACATTTTGCCAATAAAAATGGTGCTCTGTGCAGTCCAGTAAAACTTTGAGCACTTGGACACAACTCATATTGATGGAGAAATTGGCATTTTCCATGTTAGACACCCTACCATAGTGCCAAGCATGGTTTGCCTTTGACTTTTTCAATGGCAGAACCTTTAACCATCTTAGAGGTTAAGCCTCTAACCTGGCTGTTAGCCTAAGCTCCTTAGTCTGCCTAATGAGCCAAAACACAACTGCATACCTGACATAAAAACACAGTTGGCATTTGCCTGTCGAAATGTCTAGCTACCAAACAATGGTGTCTTTTGTGTGCTTGAGAAGGAGCTGGTCAAACAATTATGTTCCCATTTTATCTTCATCTCTATTTTTATACCAGGGGGTAGGCAACCTATGCGGCTCTTTAGCCGCTCACCAAGCTCCCTGTGACAAAAAATATAGAATTATTATTATTTTTGTAACATTTTAATTTTAATTTATCATTGTAGTAGGAACATGTAGGAAGATCTATAGACAGAAATAGAGTACAAACGTTTTTCTGCAGCATGAAATAAGAAATTATATATTATTATCTATCCACACAGTAATAGTGTAGGTTACACATATATATTAATAAATGTCTGTTGACTGATTTTTGTTTATCTTTGATTTTAAGATTCTGAGCTACTGTTGCTAAAACAATCGCACAGATTAGTCTGTAGTGAAACTCGCTGCATCATACAGTGACTTGGTTTTGGAAAGCATGGTAGGCGGACTGTAGCACTGCTATGAGTCAGATTTGCCTTGTCAGCTCCTAGCAGCTCTAGCTGTCACCATTCTGGGAAGCGCTCTACAACTGCAGGCCAGACTGGATGTAACACATATCCTCCTCCCAGTCTGCAGATCTGCATTACAGTCACAATCATGTCACTGTCCCTTGTCCAAGTACAGCTTCTGGAAACTCTGTAATGGGCGAGATCATTCTGTAGAATCAGATAAATTGGCCAGAATCGTGGGAACCCAAACCAGTCTCCTAGATTATACATTTTGTTTTGCCAATTACATTTTAAAGGAAACATTTGAATGAATAGAAAAAAAATTATTTTTCCAGTACAGGAATAGCTATATTTTTGTACCACATCCAAGTCGTAGGGAGTTGTCTGGGTAGATGGTGGGCGTACAAAGGTTAGGGAATGATTGTGGTTTTGATTAAATGTTAATACAGTACATACTGTATGTCCTGTGTGTTCAATATTAGACCAATACCATGATCTGTATCTAACTATAACCAAGGGCTATTGTAAGGCACATATATGTGTGCCTTACAATAAAAAATAAAACTTTTACTCAATGATATACAATACACGCATAGCACATTGGTATTTGTGGAAGGAAAGAGGTTTAAAGCGTCTTGTATACTCACCGTTCCCAACCTGTCGCGCGACAATGTGATGTCAAAATGACGTAGATCTCGCTGGCGCACCAGGATTTAGGCCAGGTCGCGCCCCACTCTTTTTTTTTTCAGCTGAGCGCGCCAAAGCGGA
>NW_023339774.1:6274525-6279346 GCF_004916995.1 Morone saxatilis | reverse complement strand
CGGGAACGGCGAGTGTACAAGAGCTTTAACATTGTTTTTTAGCCATTGTTCATTGTGAATAGTGTTACGTAAATGTAAACAACCTCATTTCCAACCCCAGTTAAGGCAAGGAAAGGCAGGTGGGATCTATCCCACACCAACACATTAAGGTGTTTTGGGGAGTTTAGAGTGTACCAAATAAAGTCAATCAAAGTAACAGACAGTCAGACAAAGTTGAATCAAGCCAGGTACAGCTTGAGTATATAAGGTAACTGCAATTGCTGCCACTGTACAGAGACAGATATTGGGTGAGAACAAATTAGTCAGACCTGAGTCCACGGGTTTCAGATTCATCAGACTGCTCAGAAGGCAATCAGTGCTACAGAGCAATGATATAACAACAGATGAATGAATGAATGCAGAATTTTTTATGTCTGTAAATTGCTTGATGAAAAAAGGGAAACATGAAAATGATTACCTTCAAAACAAATGTAGCTTATATGGAGAAACACTGCATTTTTCAACAAGCCATGAGCATAAGTGAATATCCACTTATCATTTAGAGAGATACTTTGATTGTAGTATATTTGTATGGGTGGTGTGAGTGTACAGTCGCTACCTCAAACACGTGCATGTTCATTGTGCATTTCCCAGCACCTCCAGCTCTGAAGTACATGCTGTGCGTAAATCTTTCCACTTATCATTTAGGTATTAGCACACTGCTTGTTTTCTCGCTCCAGTGTTGCTCTAAGCTCTAAGGTTAGGTGAATTCATTGTTTTCTCCTCTTTACTCATGCATGTTTTATAACCATTTTCAAAAAACATACCTGTGTTTATGCATGCTTTCTCTTGTTTACTACATTTTGAAAGCTGCAAGCTGTTTTTTTAACTACCTGACATTGCTTGTGTGTTGGGGTGCTTTCATTTGCTATTTGAACAATTGGTTTCTGGAATTTGAGGGTTGGCTGCTCAAAGGAAGCATTTTTTAAGGAAGCCAGAATTCTGAGAAAATACCGAATGAAGCCAATGCTATTCAGAAGCTGACACTTGAATTAGGTCTTCACAGGTCCAAACATTTGTAACCGAACCAAAAAGGCCCAGAAATGTACTCGACGGTACCCGACCGTCTATCATTTGACACACACATCACCTCTGGCGGGTACTTTCACCATGGTAATCCACGTAATGTTAAACAGACCTGGGACCTGTAGTAATTTAAAGGGACCTGATTGACCATGTAAAGTGGATCCATACCTTTACGGATCTCGGGACGGTTCTTGAGTCCTAGGGTTCGGGTGGACCCATGAGGACCTTGGATACCCAAAAACAATCACGGTTGCTATGGTTTTGCACATAGGTATACATCTAAATCAACAGTATGACAGGATAAACTTCATGTGTAAAATGTTCTGCCTTTTAAACCGCTTTATTTTCTTCGTCTGCTCTCACACAAGTATCTCCAGGCGTTTGCTTTTGATCCATGGTGCTTTCCCAAACCCAGTTGGACTGAGCCTGTGGAAGCCTTAGGTTCCATCTGCTGTGGACACCAAGCTGGCTGATACCTAAGATCTGTGGGGATGACAGGTGGCTGCTTAGTCACCTTTATGAATGTGTTTGTGTGTGTGTCTGTTCAAACCTGCATTCAGATGTGTGCAAATGTACTGATAAAAACTACATTATGAATGTGTGTGTGTGTGTGTGTGTGTGTGTGTATAACATCTACTAAAGTATAACTCTTGGCAAGGTTAAACTAGTTTAGACACCCAGGAAAGTACTCATGAGGAGAGTTTGTTGACTTTGTTGCTTGGCCTATATACTGTACATACTGTTTGCAACTGAAAACACTAATTTTAAATCAGATAAAAAGTGAAGGATATAAGCAAAAGATATCTGAGCTGGACCCTGTTTGAAACATGCAAATGACTAAAAGTCCATAAGAAGTTGCATACAGTATACAGTACAAATATAGAGTGCACATATGTATTGACAGCAGGAAAATAAAAATCTATGATTTGTGAATCCTATGATTGCAGTTTGAGTGCCCTATCCATATTTATGGGTAGCTGTCAGCACTCCCTGCCTTCAGTATTTTCTGTAGAACTGTAAATCAAACCCTGTCATGTTGAAGGTCTTTGACAGAATGCTAAGTAAGTGAAAGGCTCTACATTTCATTGAACTGTGGTTCAATGACTGGAGATTATTTTAAATATGAAACATAGTCAGTGATGTGCACCAAAAGTATTATATCTTTGCCAGATAAATATAAAATAATATAAATATAAAAATATAAAACATGTTAAGAATAGTAAATCATGAAGTTATTATAGCTGCAACACCACTGCACAACTACATGTAAAAAAAATGTTAATGGAAACGTGAAAAAAATAATATCATGCAGTAGGGGGAAAAAATCACTTTAATGCCCGCAGTCTACTTTTTTTTCATTTTTGATGGACAGGTGTGGCAGCAGTAATGAAAAAGAATGACAAATTGGAAGATAACAGAAAAGAAGATACTTAACACTCACTTTCACTGTCTCTCCTTAATTATTTTATTTTTAAAGAAAATGAGCAACTACTTATCCAGATTAGCTTTTTAGATCCAAATTGCATTTTAATACCTTTAGTAAAGGGAGCCTTGCACTCTCATTCATTAATCTAAATCATGTTATGAACACTTTGCACAACACATAACTTATAATGTCAGTTATTATGTTTTATTATTAGTTGTTTCATCAAAATAAAGTGCTACAGTGTAATTTGTTCTCCATGCATATAGCAATAAAGCTTTGAATTTTGGATATAGCTGAAAGCTGCCTATAACTATAGGGCATACACGGGAACCATTCATAACTTCAAAGCAAACACGACTGAGTAATAAAGCAATTGTGAGTTTCCTTAACCAAAAATTACCAAGGATTTCCTGTCATCACATAGTTCTATTCCTATCCCTTACAATAGATCAATTTACAATTAAGATAAATTATTCAGAGCTTGACTTTAAGGAATAATTGCAGTGCTGTAAATGAGCTGGAAATGATATTGATCTCCAACTTCCCCCATTAATCCTTATCAATCCCTTCAATTACTCAGCAAATCCTTTCATAACTAGCTGATGCAGACCCTGTGTCGCCATGTGCAAGATATGATCTGGACTTGGGTGAAGAGAGGTTTTATGCAAAATACAAATTTTGACTAAAGTCAAATCACTAAAACGTGGGTATTCAGTTGCTGTTCAATTTAGCTATATTTTTGTACCACATCCAAGTGATTCCACATAATACAGACTTAATACAAGACTTCAAGAAGTCCAATAGATTATAAAGTATTCATAAAGTTGATGTGTACAGTTATGTATTATTTAATGGTTGGGGGTGGATATACTGTAGTGACTAATCATAGAATTTACTACTTTTTAAAAACCTTGTGATGTCTCCGACAAACCTTATCCCCGCTCGAGTCTATTGTTTATAGTCACAAGAGAAGAAAAAGTATTTACACAAGGGGACAAAATGACAAACTTTTGAGTCACCGAGCCTGCTCTTTAAAAGTTTTTCCGATTTCATTTTCTACACAGTTACAGTCAAAGCACTGGTCTCAGAGCCCCATTTCAATCTTTTAAAAAAGTAGCTTTGAAGAAATTCATAGCAGCAGCAGATACAAAGACCGGAGCCTTTGCCTTAGATTCCTCCAGCAAGAGAGATAAAGGCTTTGTCATTGTTTGTGTTACATTTACACACTCGATATGCCATGGCGCATCCGCCGCTACAACGTCAAGGAAGTATGAACCTATTGCTCCTGACAAAACATATACAAGCGAGGGCTGAGCAGCACAGGGATGCTTAGGGAGGCATCACCTCAGATGTATGACAGAAAATAAAAATCATGACAGGCTAGCCTGGAAGAACCAAGCGTAGAAGCACAGCCAGAGAGTCCTCATCAGTTTCTATTATTGTGGCGCGCTTTCTTCGTGTTGTCGCCAGTGTTTGGATCCAGCTGCAGGGTAATTAATCGCTTGGGTCAGACAGGAGCAGACGAAGGCCAGCCAGATGAATAAAGGTGAGGGATTGGCTCTCTGACGCTGCGAGATCGAACTGGCTTAAACGGTTATCAGCCCACAGATATTGATATATTTCACCTGGGCACAACTGACGTGAGATGCTTCACTGAGAGCTGCACCCGGGGGAGGCACACAGCGATTGTATGTCACTGTGGCTTTACGGACCACAACATTAAAGATCCTAAAAGATTAACATTACCTATGTGACTCTAAAGCATCACAGTGGGCACATTCTTTGTCTTTTTATGATGTTTTAACACATAATAAAGTGGAACTAACTTTATCAACATTGTTTTCATAAGTGACCTGTCTAGACTGAATAAATGGCGGTGGATGAGTCAGGATATGCCTTCAAAAATGTCATTTTTCACTTCAGTGTGATAACAAACTCAGTAATTTTCTGCTAAATACCATTCTTGAAAAAAATCTAATTTTGTTGTCTCTATTTGCTGTGCAGCTATCAGGATTTGTGTCACACATACTTATGAGGGACAGCTTGCAAACTCAATTTGTTCACTCTGAAATTATGTTTTTTTGTAAATATGACTCTCGCTGCTGTGTTTGTAAACAGAAGATTGAAGAAGCTGTTGTGAGTGATGTCAGTTAGAGTGCTGCCAGCGAGTGGACACATGGTTGCTTATGATAAATGACAATAATATAAAACCAGTGACTCTGGACTCTTTAACCGGTTGTTCTCCCAGACTAACCAGTTCATCAGCTAATTGATAGAGGTCATAGATGTCAATGTCATGTATGTCATGAATTTCCCTCAGGATAAATAAA
>NW_023339774.1:6274081-6274500 GCF_004916995.1 Morone saxatilis | reverse complement strand
TATCTATCTATCTATCTATGTAAAGTCTTTGAACTGACTTCATGAGTTAGAGTTTTTTTTGTATTTACTTCATTGCCATTCTTATATGCACACTGAAACAGGTTTTGGTCACTGTACTCATTTCTCCTGTTCAAGGGATTCCCTCCTGACAAGCTTTTTGTGTAAGTAAAAAGGGGACAAAAGAGGGGCAACATTTAACATTGTCAGTCCTAATTCTGTGCAGAAATGAGAGACTTGAGAAAGAATTAATTTCTTACTAAACCGACATTAACTTTGGATTGTACACACTTGATTTGTCTAACTCAGATGTCTTGAAGTCTTATATTAGTTTTAAATAAACTTTGGAATACATTTTCACACAGAAGAACTGTAGATTTTGTCCCCGATTAAGCACGATAGGAAGTGATCTCGAGAATATG
>NW_023339774.1:6271098-6273981 GCF_004916995.1 Morone saxatilis | reverse complement strand
GAATTCAACTTTTCATTTGTAAAAAGAGTTTCTTCTGTCAAAAAGCTACACAGTCTAGCTTTAATCACCAGTGTAACCTGAATGTACAGATCATGGCTGGTATATACTTTTATTTATATAGACAAACATGTGGTGAAGCTTTACTTTAATTCAAGGGAATTACTGTTATTGTCAAATTGTTCAACTCTGGTGCCTGCTGGGATCCCTATAGGTAGTGTACAGTGAAGGGTATTAAAATTCAGACGTTTAAATAAAATAGTTCACCTCAAGCCAGTCCCCCTGACACAGTCTGTATTTCACTTGAATGTACTCACTGGTTGGAAATGAACAATATGATTAATTAATGAATACCGACTATTAAGTGGACAGCCCATTTTGTCAGCTTTGCTTTCTTTTTCCCTTGGTGCTTCGAAGTGATCGAAACAGATAAAGATGTGTGAGAGCGAGGGAGAGAAAGTGTGTTAGGAGGGCTGGGATTTTTATAAAAAAAAGAAACAGGCTGGCCATGACAGGTGCAGAAAGTAAGAGAAGTCCTTTTTTCAGATGTACAGTACATGCTGCACAACAGCTATTTTTTTTCTGACTGTGAATACTGTTCCCCCTCCTGTAAACATGTGGGAGGGAGTCTAGCAGGGGTGGCCAGTGCTGTGATGGTGGAAGGCCGCAGTGGAGAAGGAGAGGAGAGGAGCAGATGGTGGAGAATTCTCAGGGTTTATTTCAGGAGAGTTCAGCCTTTACGGCTCATATACTGACTTAATTATGAGACAGAGGGGAATGTGAACCCCTGGAAGAAGGATTTAAAGAGGCAGGGAAATCTTCATTAAGCCCACAAGGAGAGAGCAGCACTCATTGAAATGACTTTGCTTTATCATCAGCACCACTAGCAAAGACAAAAGGGGTAGTAGTAGAAGTAGTAGTAGTGGTACAGTGTTGTAGTAGTAGAATGCATCTTTTATATGCCAATAGATACAAACAGAATGTCTTTATACAAATACCACTGAGACACAATACATGTTGGAGTTTGAATATTAAACAGTTCTTTGCTATGAAAACAATTCTAAGCCTGAAAAAGTTGTTAAAAAGGAAAAATTATAGAGATGCAGGGCCTTCATTTTGGTTTGACAGCCTGTCAGTTGCATTTGAGCTTATGTTAGAGCTTTGCATTCAAAATCGAAAAATAGGCATTAGAGACAAAAGACAAATCAAAAGAAACTTCAAAAGGAACATACAGCAGGGAAATAGAAGAAAATATTTACTGTACAGAATCTGGAGTAAAGTTCTACTGAATCTAAACTCCTATAACCATTGTTTTATTACTTAGAACTAATCTATCAGCAGTAAGTGCACTGGATACTGGGCAAAACCACAAACAGAGGGGATTGTACAAGGCAAAGAGGAAGCAGGTCAGCATCAACAGTCAAAAGATGACCAGTGGACATGGTCTCTGTCTGTGGTATGAGAAATAAAAGGTAGAAAGATGTGTGAGTGCAGATAAATTGGATTGTACCTGTTTAAAGGAAAGTTCCATTCAGCGGGTCATTCCTGTCTGTTATGTTACACCAAACACTTCAGGCAGGATGAAGGCAGGAACCTCCTTTTATCTCTTAGAGATATTCTTGCTTTAAGAGATTAATCTCTGCGATTTCATCATTTCCTTAACCCATGAGGGCGGAAAGGACTGAAGAAAACATGAGTATTGGACAGTGGCAGTAGCTGGAGGCTGGCCAAACTTTGTGCTCTCTTGAACCTTCTCAAATGCAATTATCACCTCAGATGGGCAAATTGATTATCACCACCAGGTCCTCATGTTGTTCTCATGATAACAGCTCATCCTTTATCTTCTCCTGCTGAGAAGACACTGTTTGGCGAGGTCATAAGGAAGAAAGTGAAGAAGCAGCCATGCTTCACAGCCGGCATCTGCAATTTGATAATGCCACTGTATCTTTTTATATTGTGTAGTAAAAACATCCTCTTTGCAGCTTCGTGGTTTGTTACTGGGTGATCAAACACTTAACAGAGCACTGCAAAGACTTGGAAAGACAATTTTTTGGCCCAGGCCTAGGGCTGATGGAGATGAAAAATATTGACTAAATGTCAATACAGGGAATCAGAAACTATGGATTCCATATATGTATTTGAACACTAGTGTATAAAAGTGTCTGCTACATTGAGGCAGCAAGGTAGCAATGACAATGAAGACCAATAAATACACAAGCAAAATAGGATATCTGTTCTAATTAAGAAAATCAAATTATCCATTCTTACTGTATAGTTCATGACTTTATGGTTAGTCCTTGCTAAATACATGGTCTTTGTTCACAATTCTGCAAGGCTGCTAGACGCAGAAGTGTCAGCATGTCTCTAAGTTAGGCAAACACTTCACTTGAGGCTTGGGTCAAGGGCCCAGAGAGGAGGGGAAGCCAAATATCGATGTAAGCACATGGCGGACAGGGAGCAGGTGCAGGAGGTTTTGAAGAACAGGGAGGCTAGCCAGCATGCATGTATGCAGAACAGTGGTTGAGCAAGCAGTGAGGATTCACACCTTGATTGTAAGTTGTTGGGCCTGGTGTTGCTTTTTTAGGCTCTCTACACATACTCAGTGGCAGAATCACATTTTTAAATATGCCAAACCTCGCTTCTTTGCTCATATTTAAAGGGAATAAAAAATGGTTGGCTAAGATGAAAACAAAACATACAAACAATTAAACTTTTTCCCCCAAAACAGGAAAATACTAAATAAATCTAAATTGCACTTTTGACTATCCCACTAAAATGAGTTACAGGCTGTAGCAGTATCTTTCTTTTAGACCAGAATAAGCCTTAAGCCACTCCAGCCTTATCCTTTTATACATGTGTATGGACTCCACCTATTCAAAAAGACCA
>NW_023339774.1:6268561-6270998 GCF_004916995.1 Morone saxatilis | reverse complement strand
CCAGTGTCACTCTAATCATTGATAATCCCTCCTCAAGGGAGTTCACTTACGCCTGGTGCTCGCCAGTGGTGGTGACCTAAAACAGAAAGGCCAGAAACCTGGTCAATCGCTGCTTAGTCCTTGTGATTCCTGAGTCCTGCTTTAACTGGAGTAAACATTGGACCTGAGTCCACAAAGACGGTTAATTCAAAAACTGATTTACTGAAAGCCACACAGCAGGGTACAGAGGAAAAACAAGAAACACTACTGCCAAGGCATGACTAACAAGACTAATTATGGTTCTGCAGAACTGTCACACATGCAAGAACAAAACAACAAACAAGACACTGACTGAACTAAATATATCTGAACAATTACTGAGGAACTGTTTAGACAAGGTCAAGGCTGGCATTTTCGGCATTTTCTTTGTATATCTTTGAATTTGTTCCAAAACTCAGTAATCTGCAAACTGAGCACACACTGTTAAATAAGGGGCATAGGAGGTTCCAACACGGCTGGTGACATACCATAATAAACAAAACAATACCATTGTAACAGTTGACATGCATTCATCCAGTATTGATCCTTGAGGACTTTGATAATACAGTTTTCCTTACACATTGCATTATTTATTTCCTCAATAGCAATCCAAACAAGTGATATGTGGCTCTGGATAATGTATAGTTACTTTGATGATGCATAATACAATACAATTTATAGTAGTTTAATAACACTGTATAAAATGTTGATGTGTTCAAACAGGAAAGAGATTCTGCTGGATTTGGCTGAGAGAATCCTAATAAGCAGTGCTATTTAATAAATAATATATAAAGTGAATTAATATCAAAAACAAAACAAGCTTATTTCTCTCAGTTTGAATGCATGCAGGCTTTGTTGTTTGTATCTGTAAATGAAATATTTCTTTTGTGTGCACTGTTGAGGTGATCTTGCTCGAAGCTCTATGTGATTTGAAAGCATCAGTTTGTCATAAATGATTCATTTTTTTTTGTATTGCCAATGTAAGAAAAACTGAAGTACTGTATAGTATTACACATTATGTGCATAATTTAGACCTAATGTACATTCCAGGTTAGTAAGTAAGCCAGCTCACCGCCTTAAGGTAATCTTGTTCCTGACACTATGTTTTGTTTTTCTTTCCCTCAGTCACTGACTCACAACTACTGTTAATATAAAAGAATATGCTATTTTGTTTGCCAGCGGGCACAATCAGTGATAGTACACAGACGATCCCTAAATTCCACCCTCCCCCAACTCACAAACTGAAGTGCACATAGCCCCTGGTCTCTCTTGCATCTCCAGTCTACGTCAGATAGCTTCCTAAAAGTGCTGAGCCTGACTGCCCAAGACAATTACTGTAAGTTAACAATGAAAAGAAATGGCTGCCTAAAGAAAATGCAGATGATGTGCTGAAGGACAGAAGAAAAGAAAAGCTAGCAGAGGAGAACATGACTGAAAGATAAAATGGGACTTATTGAATAGATAAAATAAAGTACTTACAGAGAGGTACTTTAACTCCGAAGAGATACAAGGTCAAACTGAGATAAAAATAAGGGCAGCAGTCCTAGAACCATGAGCAATATGATGAACATGCAAACACAAGTAGAAGGATTAACTTAAAAAAATTAAAGTGGTTGTTAATTTTACATTAAAGGCTTCCTTTACATGTTCACATATTTAGTTTACTTCATTTTATCTAACCACTAAGCAGTATTTTTTATTGAATGAATGTATCAATTGTGTGTAAACCCTGATAAACCCATGTTTACCAAGCAGCAGATAAAGTTTGTGACTAGCTGGTGAAACAAACATACAACATTTTGTGGCCACCATTCTAACATTTAATTGTCAAACAAAACAGGCAGCCACAACCTGTCGCAAAGCTAGAACATAGCACATGGGTTAGCTTCAAGGAGTTTGTCTTCTCTCCTAACTTGCTCCTAACGTTTGCAACCGTTTAGCTTAAGCCTACCTATGTAGGGGGGCTTCTAACCCTTTGCATGGTCAGTTTAGTCTTCAGCGAGATATAGCCAGTTCTGTTTAATTATGCTGAGACAAATACTTATCTCAGTAATTGCATTTTGAAGCTAATGCAGAAACAGTGAACACAAATAACAATCCTCAGGTTGGCTAATTAAAAAAGGGTACTTGGAAGCCACATATGGCTCTGAAACACAATGAGATGATTAACACTTTTTATATTAAAAGATGCTGTGTGAAGTGCCTCAAACAAAACATCTTCAGCTGTGCTGATAACAGTGAAGTATGCCCCAGTCAGAGTGAAGCAGAGATCATAAATGAACTGGATCTGAATGAATTACAGTGGATACACTAATGATATAGCTTACACAACTCTTAAAGGGGAACTTCGGCAGATTTTTACCCTAGTCTTGATCACCAGAGGTCACTGAGTACTGTCGATAGGAAAAAGAACGACCAG
>NW_023339774.1:6252083-6268461 GCF_004916995.1 Morone saxatilis | reverse complement strand
ACTAGGGTAAAAATCTCCCGAAGTTCAAAAATGTGACCTGAAACTAAATTATTCTAAATATTTGTTGTGCTTTTTATGGGTGCTTCCATAATACTTCCATTTCTGCTAGATTGTTTTCAGATTATGTTTGGCATTAAAAAAAAGATAATGTAATATTTTATGTTTAAAGATTATGCAGCCTTTAAAAGTGTCATTGCATTTGAATAGTCTGCTCTCCTAACACTGTTGATTTATTTTTAATATGAATTATCATAATTATTCATTTGAAAGTTGCTATTATTGTTCAACATGTCAGGATTTTAAGTTATGCGTTTTGTTGGCATATTTAACAGGTGGTGACAAAATTACAGAGTAAATCAATTTCACAGAGACAATTATATCAGTAAAGATAAAAAAGTCAACGACCGTAAAGCAGTTCTTGCCATTCCCACGCATGCATTCAGTTGAAAAGTATAATTAATTGTGTCAAACACGGCAGCACGATCACAAATCATACTTAAAATGAATTTGCATCAGTAAGAATCTGCTTAACTGAAGTTGATTATTTGCCGCTGTATTACAGAAATCTAAAGTTAAATTGAATTTATTCAAAATGCTATAGATCCTATGTAATTCCTTAATTACAAAGCTGGAATTTTTTGGTTTAGCTCCAATTTGCTTGTCTGTCCTTCAACTGTTTACTGTTACAGTTGCAGCAGCATTAGGGCAAGTCCAAGACATTTCCGTGGCACTTGATATATAACCAGATCTTCACTATGAGTGCATTATACATAATGCTAGTGTGAATGGATGGGTGTGCCTTTATAAGTAGCTTCTTGGGCTCTATTTATCAGTTATTTTACAATGGAGGTCAGTGGAAAAATCATCCAAAACAAACACACAGTGTGTCTTCACACAAACACAGCATTGGGAGAGAGAGAGAGAGACCATTTGTTTCCTCAAGAAGTGAACTCAAATAATATGTATTATGTGAGGCAGCAATTCCACACTGGGCTGAATTTACTCTCTCTGAGGAATTCAGCAAGATGTATGGGGGTCTGCTTTGTTAGCACAAAAGAACTACCAGTTTTAAGATTTCACATTATCCAAAAGCACTTTTTCCATTCCAATTACACTACAATTAACATACTCTAAATTCTGAACCTTTCACATTCAAATGGATTTGTGTAGTTGTTTTTAATAATGAAAACTCACTATAAATTGTAGATTGAAATCATTCCTTTACATAAGGTATGTTAACAAGCAGTCTCACTCTAAAATGGCTGCAGCAATTGAAGTCAGAGGCAGATTCATGTTTTATTAAAAAGGCAAGCTACTAATTATAAGATTTTACAGGGTGATGCATATTCTGCCAATGCTATCTCAGAGAAAGACTTTTAATATAGTATGTTTTAAAGTGAAAAATTCAAAAGATGAAATGAAACGATAAAAAAGGTCATCTCCGTGACAGTGAGGATCCACAAAGGCAGACAAAGTACAAGAGACCATAAGAGAAAGAGATAGCAAGAGCAAGTTCACCGCCCTTATCTGTAGGAGCTCAAATTCTGCTCCATTATTTATCAAGCTCAGCAGACAACAGTTACTCACCAAGATATGTCAGGTCAGTGCTCTCTTTAACTTCAGCCCTAATGCTCTTCAACATGGCTCACTCTCTGTCAGGACTAGAGTGGGCACTTGCTGCACAGTATCATCTCTTTCCCTCCCTTTGTCCACCCCTCTTGCTTGTGCATTCTGTCACATTCATGCTCTCATTTATGTAACACAGTTACATGCAAAAACAAAACAAAACACCCACTCTGGTCCGTCTTTTTTGTACATCTTCAAATGGTAGGTAGCTGTTTTGACCTTCAGCACCAAAAACCCTGCAGTGCGACAGAAACTGCACACAGCTTGCTCGCATTGATACATTTCATCATTAATACTAAGTTATCACAGGGACATGAAAGACAAAAAGATCTAGGTTAACTATGGAAAAAGTCCAGCTTTCTCTGAATGCCAGCTCTGTGTTTTTTTTCGCTCAGTTTGATGTTCATTCTCAACACAAGATTTCCCACAGTGTCTTATCTGAAAGCAGTGTGGTCAGGGGTGCACTATTAAATCTTATTCTGTCATTTTGGTCAACAGCAAGATATCTTGGCTGCTACTGGACATATAGATATTCATGCTCCACAGGAGGTGAGTTGTAATGATTTTGGTGAGCACTTTACCCTTTTTGTAGCAACAGCATCACATCAAAATTACCCCACACCATTACAACGTAGCTTGAAAATTAATGGCCAGATTTAAATATAACTTGTTGTAGAGGTTCATGATCTACAAAGAATAGGTTTTATTGTTCTTTTTGTGCCGCCCTGAGACAAACATTTAACACAATATGGTCATTTTTTACGAGCTTACTGGTACAGTAAGCACATGCTCCCTAAAGTAGATCGAAACTGTCCTGCCATGAAAAACTAGAGCACCAGTCATTTAGGAAAACACCACAAAACAACAGATATTTATGTTAAGGTGACAAATGTAGCAGCTGTAATAAAATAGGAAGTAGTGTGACGCTGTGATAGAGCCACGAGGTCTGCGAGAAAGGAGGTTGGGGTGGATAGATCAATACACTTCGGACTCTAACGACACCACTGTTCCTTTCCCGTTTTCAGTCTATGTTGGTTTATTTTAACAGTGGTTGCGGTTGCTTCCATAAGCCTTCAAATCCAAACCATGTTTTCCTAACTTTGTACGTTTCTGTATTTGGTTGTGCCTTTTGCTACATTTTTACTAAATGCTGCACATGTCTTGGGAAATTGGTGAAGATGTAATTTGCTTGTGTTTTTACTATTTGAATATATTTTTAAGTTGCAGAATGTTGAGCTCTTAGGGCCACTGTATAACTCTTTGTAAAAGGACGTCTCTAGAAAGTGATAGATCATTCTGACCTCACCTGAAACGAGAAGAAAATGTTTACCTTGACAATACACTATCTGATGTCCTGCTATCAGTTATCTTAAACTTGAACAAAATGCTGCCCTGCAGAAAAGGTGTGTGTGCGTGCGCCTTTAAATGACAGAGAGGACCAGACCGAGAGAATGCATGACTCTTCATTCCAAGATAATATTTAAAACATGAAATGCTTTATTTATCTATTGACTAGTGGTTGGCATTTAGAATTCAAATCACTTTCACTGTGGTCTATTACCCCTGAATTGATATGGACTGAGTAAGCTGGGCAGAGTCATTAAATAAAGAAAAAGTCATTAAGCAAAATTAGCTAGCTGCTGTAAATATCACCAAATGAAATGCCACAGTGGGGTACCTTTCACATTAAACAAATATGCCAGATAATGACTGGGCTAATGTTTTGTTGCACATGCACCTCATATATTCTTGACTAGTAACGTCCATCAGCATAGATTGATTAAAAAAGCATTCACAGCAATGAGGTGTTTTTTTATGTTTTTGTTTGTTTTTATCATGATAACTTTACAGCATTATAAAGAACAAGGTCTCCCTTTTGTGTGTGGACATTAGCAGGAAATTCCTGCTTTAAATGATGTTGGGTAAGTCAAAGTCACAGAGGTGAACCCTGCAATTCGACAGTAGATGAATCAACACAATTAAAAAAGACATAGATAGTTAAGATGCACTACCTATGAAAGGCGACTGTGCAGACTTTGTAGTAATGCATGCTTTTAACTCGAGCCATTTGGACACCTCTTAATGCAAGTGTGCCACACTTATTACCCAGGTAGTTACTGTTCAAGCATAAAACGCCTATCTAAGTGAACTTGATTTGCACTTAGTGGGGATAATCAAGTTTACTCTCCATGACAACACTAAAAAATGCATGTTAACCGCATTAAGGCTAATGGATGAAATGGAAAAAATATTTCTCTTTCATGAAATGTAATTTGTCTATACCACTTTGGAATGAAACATTTTGTCCTGGCCCAGACAGTGGTGGCATGTTATGTAGCACCACAACAGTTACTTGTTTGTGTAATGCAGTGGTATCCAAGCTTGAAGTAATGCATCTAACTGTGACCTTGTTTAATGTAAAACAGCAGACAGCAGGCATATGAGTATCTTATTGTAGACAGAGAGTAAACACACACACACACATTTTTTCAACTTAACCTGCACCTGTTGAAATATTACATTGGTACAATTGAATTAACTCAACTAGATTATTTTTGGTCACCTGCTAAAAAACATCACACTTACCTATGTTTGACGAATGTTGTGTGCTTAGGTTTCATAAACTTTAACCTTACCTTGCCCAATTTTGTTTTTACTTGGCTTGTTATTTTTCCCGTTTTGCAATATTACCATATTTTGTGGCTGAGACAAAATTATTATTTTTGTCAAGCTGTGATTATGAAATTGAAATTGGGTGTTTTGTTTCTCCTGGCTCCTGGCAAGGGAGCTGATAATGATTTGTATGCATTTTTAAAGTTGAATTAAATTGTCTTAATTTTATTATTTCTATTCAATTAATTTTTTTTCTAAATAAAAATGTGCTGTAGTAAACAGCATCTATATATATATCAATCTTTGAAATCATCTGTGATGCCACCAGCCATGGGTTCCTTACCCCAAGGCTTAGAAACTTTATAGGATCACATAGGATCTATAGCAAATATTTTAATGATGATTTCTGCAGTGTGTCTCCTCATCACTAACACAGTGAGTGACTTCAGAACAGCAGATCTAAGCAATACAAAGTTATGGATGATGGCTGCAAAAATGATTTTGATGATAGCATTTACTGACATTATCTGACCCCATTCATCATGTGGCTCTGACATGCTCTCTTCCCATTACATATTTTATTTAATTTTCCATTCACCTGAAATACACAAAGAACATGTATTTTTTGCAAAGTTAGTAGTATTGTAACTTAAAGACAGAATTAAGGTTAAGAAGCTATATAAAAATAGTTTGTAATTAGTAGGCTTAGTAAATTGCCTTTTATGGAACATGACAGCCCTCAAAAAGTTAAGCCAAAACATTTCAGGTGCAGTATAGGAACCTTGCAGCCTCCTTGTTAGTGGATGGGACATGGGCCAAACTAGTACACATCAAATTATTTTTTTTCCAAAGATGGTTTCTGTCGCTTTAGGTAGTATTTATCATGCTGATGTATGTTCAAGGGCTATTTTTTTTCTTAAAGTTAGATAAATAGGGTTAGGGTTAGGGTAGAGTCACATCAAGACTGACAGCTGAGCCCTGCTCATGAGTGAGTTATATTATTTTTTACAGTATTTTACCTGAATTCTACAAAAGCTATACATCATTTAAGTTCTTTATTCACATCTGTGTATGTGTAAAATGTGTAAATGTTTAAACATTTCACACTTCTTGGGTGCACATTTATAATGTGCAACATGATGCAACATAATTTAAAGATGATTTTCAATGCTCTCTTGTAATCAGCATTTGGGATGCAGTAAAGTACAGAACACTGATTGCATTGATTGAGTAAACCAATCCTTCCTGTAAATTCACCTATGGTTAATAACTGTTCTTCCAAGTACCATAGACATAAACGAGCCCTGTAATGTTGCCATAGTAACCATCTGTTTCACTCTAGTGTCTCTTTGTTAAAATGCAGAAGGAGGGGGATTAGAACTAGAGTGACTCCAGGCGGGCATGACTGCTTTTGTTCAGGTCTCACCACATTATGCACAAAGGGCGCCATCTCCGTTTGTTTTAACCTTGTAGACATTCTATGACAAATCTCATAAAAAGAGCAGACTGTGACACCAACCTGACAGTTTTCAGTGTGACTGGGTATTTAGTAACTGATCATGCAGTCAAAATATGGCACCGTGACAGTTCATAGCATTAAAGTTTATATCTAGGCGCTCCCATGATTCTTGTAAAGTTTCTAAGCTAATGCAAAGCTGGTTATGTAAGGTAGAATGTATTATACTGCATAGTAAAGTCTCTCTTTCAGTGTCCATTTTATCCTGTAAGTCCTGTCATCCATTCATTAGCAATAAGCAGCAGTGGAGGAAGAATTCAAATCCATTACTTAAGTAAAAGCAGCAGTGTCACAACCCATAATGTCATAATGCTAGGAAATAGGCCAGCTAGCATAAAAGTTTACATCACAGAAGATTTTGTTCCATAAGTTTACAAATTCCGTGCTGCTCATAATTAAATAATTAAATTAAATTAAGGTTAAATGCATCAGTGTTTCAGCCTTTTAATTAGCTCTAATGGCGTTGCCAAAACCTATTGGTGATCTTTAAATTGGTGATCTTTAAAATCTTTAAAGAAGAGTTAAAGAGGGTCAGGGTCATACCATATGTCAATCAGCCATTGGCATATTTGACCAGGTGACCTATTCACCAAACAAAATGTTGATGTTGAAGACGTCCGCACAACCCTGCATTATGATCAGTAGCTGTGGCTGTTTTTCAATATTTAAGGCTTATATTTGTTTAATATTCTTAGTCTTGCATGGTGAATACAGATAGGATGGATAGGAGGATAAGCAAATGGCTAAATATGAAAAGGAACTGTTGATTGTTGGGCACATCTAGCCTATCCACCAACTTGACTTTGACACCATTACGTTTCTCTAAGCTAGATAAACATACAATAATTCCTGAATTGCAACAACATTGAATGCAAATTGTCTCCTGTATAAGTCCAATATGCATGTAATTCAAAGGTAAATACAGGCTGGATCAGCAGGCATACTGAGACATATCTTACCTTACATATAGATGTCAAAAACTGGCTACATGGGAAAATATGACCACCTGCCAGAAAAAAAAACCCTCTTCTTTGGAGCCAAATGGTGCTATCTTGAGGGGGACATTCATACTTAAGTTGAAACTTAAGGAACCAGACAGTCTCATAGTTAAACAAAATATAAAGGTTCATGTTGGGTTTATTTCTCTGACAGACTGGAGACAGGCTTGGCTGATGGCTCTCAAACTCATCCTTCACTGGAAGGTATGTGACAGAAGAGAAGAGAGGGAGAGCAGACAGCCCTCGGAGGCAGGTCTCTCTGCGGCGTTCTTCTAGAAAGGTCACTTGTGCTTTCAGATAAATAAAACAACACCTGGCTCTTAGAGGAGCTACCGGCTCCATGCCAATTCCTGCAGAGAGACAGGGGTCCCAGGTGCCAAGCACAGCAACCACTTTGAGCTGCCTGAGGCTGAACATTACACCCTTTATCCTTAGGGTGGGCTCACTGCACAAACACCTGACAATAGTTTTATTTTCTTTGGTCTAAATTAAAATCTACAATAAAAAAAACTAACATTTTTAGATACATTATATTGGTGCACATTTGTCTATGCCACTGAATTTGAAAGTTAAATAACTTATATTTGTCACTTTTAAATTATTTCATCAATGCTGAATATGAAAGAAAAAATAGACACAGCTCAGACATTTGTCCTTGAATGTTCCGGGCATTATGTTTGCAAAGTATAGCACCAAGGGTACAATACATAAAGGATTTAATGGGTTCTTCATAATTGCCATAAAGAATGCTTTCAGCTGATAAAATTCACTTTAAATCAGGTCACATTTATCTGTATTTACTTTGAGCTGATACACAATTCCCTGTTAATGTACTGAATAACATCCACATACTGGATGTGTGGTAGGATTATATGCAAAACACTATTCAGCAGACAGAAGAAAGCAGGTTCATGTAAGATCATGACGACTTCCTGAAACAAGGAACAGACTTTACAATATCACTGTGAAAATGGCCTGATTCAGCTGGAGCCTCAGGGAAAATTAAAATGAGCGTCAGACAAAACAAAGTCATTTATAGTGCATTACAGTGGAAGACAATACATTCCTAGAGAAACTTCCCAAAATCTTATTGTCTGACTTGTTTTGCCGGATCTCTACTAGTTTGACAACATCTGCTTTGTGCATAGTGACACTTCGCACTTCGCAATGTCAATGACATTTCTGTCTGTGGCCCCCTCTGCCTCATCGCCTTTGCACGTCATGCAGCTATGATTGTAAGGGTGTTCAACATGTAGTGTGACATGTCTCTTTGCCAAGTCACAGCAGTACCATGACCACCTGATCTGACATTGTGACCATCTGGAAAGGCATACTGTAAATGTTGTGTAGTTTAACTAAACAGACCGTAAATGTTCTCAGATATACAAGAAATCCAAGCTTGATGATCAAACTGCCATTATAACAACCTATGCTAAAGCATTCTCAAACATGCTTGTCACCATTTTTGTGGCCATTTTTCATGAATGTAGCTGGGTAACTAACAGTACAGGAAGAAAACGTCATTTTTAATCCTGCCAACAAAGCTGTGATTGGTTGGATGGGAGAAACAGCTGTCATTAGGCACAACACTGGGAAATGTGCTATGAGAAACCCATTAAGCCCTTTGTACCACACCACCTCCTACTGTACGTTCCCACCTTGATTACAGAACCTTTATTTTGTTTATTTTGTTTGTACTTGTGAGATGAACTCAAAACGTCCTTATTGATATACCACAAAATATATTAGTGTCTCTAAAAGAAAATTTCATTGTTCCAAAATTTTCCATTTTCCACTATGCTAACCTATAGACAAGCTTACTGTTCACAAACAATAAAAGATGCACGTACTGCAGTGGGGTAGAAAAGTCATAGCTGCTGTCATGATAGCTTGTACATGGACATTTTTGGTAGCAAGAAATAAAACTTGCGGGAAACCAATAAAACCCAAAAAATTTCCAAAACCATCTATTTTTTACAACATGCCACCTTTTGATAGACATCTGTCAGATGTGGCAAGCTAACATGATATACAGTACATTCCAGTGAGAATTGGCAACACAGACCACACAAAGTCAGCTCTAGCCAGTGAGAAATGAAAAGTAAGTGAACCCAAAATATCAGCTGCATAGGTTGAAAGGAGAGAGCACCCCCCTTCATATTTTATGTTAGAATAAATATATATATATATATATATATATATAAAAAAAAAATTTAATGATAGCATAAAATTCCTACTGTTTGACTACTGTACAAAAAGGAGCAATTATTACATGCATAACATTAGCACAACAAATTCTTTTGTTCACTCAAAAAAGACACTAGATGTATTATGTAAAAATTCATATTAGGTGACTGCACTGTAAAGAGTACAGGCAAAGCTTGTATATAAAAATTGTCAATGTCAATACAAGATTTAAGAAGTTTTAGTTTACAGCCACACAAGATCATGAAAATATACTCCAAAGTCATAAGTTTACATCCCTATCAGCTGTCAGCAAGTCCCAAACTAAAATCAAACTGATCATAGAGCCTGTCCAACCTTTGTTAAACATGGTAACAGAGTGAGCGGTCTTACCTAAAATGAGCATTAATTCCTGCACTTTTAGTACAAAACTATCCACCTCCATATTGTTGGAGGTAATAGCTA
This sequence comes from Morone saxatilis, assembly GCF_004916995.1. Lineage (NCBI taxonomy): Eukaryota > Metazoa > Chordata > Actinopteri > Moronidae > Morone > Morone saxatilis. The sequence continues at coordinate 6,259,059 of NW_023339774.1, read as the reverse complement.
ATTCTGCACCAGGCCTCACCTGGAGGTTTCCTTCTTGGTATAATAAAAATGTTCCACCAATTACGTTTTTGATTTGTTCTGTTGAAGGTACAAAAACAACTCCACATGTCCTCTCAGAAGCTCCCAGCCATTCTTGTCTGTTGTTTTCATGTGTGCGCAGATCTCAATGATCACATTGCTTGGAAACCTTAACTATCTACTACTTAATTATGTTTGTAAAAGACAAAAATCAGGGCTAAAAGGAAACTTCGGTTGACAAGAACAATGGTGTTGAATCACGTGCCTTGTACACCCAATCATTCCTTCTGACCTTTTCCTTAAGAGGTTCTGTAAAATTATAACCAACAAAAACACAGGGATTTGAATAAAATTGGAGAAATTGGAAACTTGGAGGTTTAAGACCCTTTGGAGGCATCCTGAATGGCGTTGGTGTTGGTGCTGAAGCTGACCTGAACTTTAAATGTAATGTCAATTATAAAAAAAATATTCTCCTGGAACGCTCAAAAACAGCTATTTATGTCTTGTTTCAGTAGATGCTGATTCCTTAACCATTTTAGCCTATAAAGTAGCTTTATCATGCAGGAAAACATAATCCAAGACACTGCAAAACATTTATCCTTTAGGCTTGTTCAAAAAGCCACTTAAAAACGTACATTCCAACAAATTTAGCTACTGGCCTACCTCAGGGAGCGTAAAAGCTTCAAGTGGTTCCATGTTCGATATAAATGGAGGCTTTTAAACCTTTTTTCTTGGAAGAATGTCTCAGATATTCTTTTACTTTGAGTCTTTTCTTTTGAATACAGTCCTTTGGCAGCTATTCATTGGTGGCATCAACAGCTCAACAGCAAATCATCAAAGATTTTATATCCACTAGACATTTCTAGACATGTATTATTGATGCATCCATCATTTGTCCAGATCGTAAACTATGTATTGAATTTCCTAACTATGTTGAATGGCATTCCCTAACTTGCTTACTTACTTAACACTATTACCAAGGATTACCCCTAAAATGTCAGGCTCATGGACAACTATGCCAAAGTGCTAGAAATGATACAGACTAGAGCAACAATAAAAAAATAAAAAATCAGTAAATTACTTGTGACTGCATGCACAGAGACAGATTTAACTGGTTATAAATTGAACAAAGCAGCAGTTTTGTTTAAGATTTCACAGACCTTGTTTCATTTAAGATGGTTATTGTAAAAGCTCTTCTGGTGTAAAATATTGCAGTACAAAATATGCAGAAATGGAAGGAGAGAAAAAGTCAAGAGTGAAACAGAGAAGGAGAGCTGCAGATAGAAGGAGATCTGACACAGGAATTCAATTCAGCTGGTCTGTCAACCCCGTCATTGGAGCCGCCATGCATGTAGAGGCATCATTCCTTTTTTGCACAATCATTATTCTGGACAAGGCAAAAGCTTTCAAGTAAAAAAAACCAACAGCGTGCAAGGCAATGAATGAATAACAAGAAACAAAAAACAATAATAGCAAGCAGAGGGTGACCCTGCAGAATGGATCATGAAGGACAGTGTGTGTGTAGAAGTGATTTTGTGTGTAAGGAGAGTGTGCATGTATACAATGAAACCGCAAATAATTATTGTAAATAAGGTTAATAATTTTTTTGATGAGGTTGGGTGTCATTAAAGACCTCGAGGCATTTGTGATTAATTCAATGGGGAGGTCTTTAAAGGTCTCTTGGAATTGAATGCATTTTCTTGTGTCATCATTTTGGATTGTATCATAGCAATACAGTAAATCATAAAATTAAAAACAACTTTATTTTAAAAATTATTACACTATGAATACCATTGTGTTGGTTTGGGTTGAACTATGATCTCTTTACCCATGAACACATATGAATTTGTCATTTTAAAAGAAAATATATAATTGCTCTGAAAAAGGTAGTGGAGGAGGTCAAGGGCAAAAAAGAGGGAAATGCTTTATTCCGTGAGTCAGGCTGTATACAGTACATTTGAGCATTTGACAGGGCAGAGAGCTGCAGAGCTGACAATGTTGTTGTAAACTGACAACCACATAAATACACACCTCAGACCCATGATGCTGCTGCTATCTTGGTAGAGCTTCAGGTTTTATATGGCAGGGAGTACGAAGAAGAATCTGCTCCCTGAACTGTCAGGTGAGCAGTGCCTGTACCTTCACTTTACATGGTTTATTTTCTTATTGTGCACTGACTTGCCAGTTTATTAGATGCACTGAGCTACATCCAATACAACCGGACTGCAATAAATCCTGGCTTCACGAGGCTTATCATATTCACTTTTTGTTGACACTCTGTCATTGAGGTGTTTATTCAATTCTGTGGATGAGTCCACGCAGTCTGTTGACCAATGTGGTGGACAATTTGTTTCTGAGAAGGCTTATAAAATCACACATGGAACAAGCAGTGGACAACACCAATATACCTGACACAAGGGCATAGAGCTACTCATACAGACCTCACACACTGAAGATGGAAATGTGTTTTGTGAAGTGCAGTATGTCTGATATTACTACTATATTTAATGTATTATAATTCTATAGTCTAGAGGCAAAACACCACAGGGATGATTCCTCTCTTGCTTTAGCCTAGATCAGTGGTTCTCCAACTATAGTATGTGCACCACTGGTGGTACACGGCTGCCTCTAGTGGTACAAAGAAGAATCTCTGAAATATGTTTTTTTAAATGAAATAAATTAGTTTAAAAACATAATATCATAATACTACAAAATGTTGAATAAAATTACTTAAACTATGAGAATGCAAATACATGAAATGGAATTTAAAATAAATTCTAATATCAGCCTGCTACGTAGTCAAATTCAGCACACACATTAATCCATGATTAGTTACGAGCTAAAATGGACTGGCAAGATAGTAAGAGGTAAAATGAATGGTTCAAATACACTGCAATTGTGGCTCCAAATTGGAACTATTGGACAGAAACTTGTGGACCAGGAGTACCCCTTTTCCACCAAAGTAGCTCTGGTTATCGAACCGGGTCTGTTCAGGATTCAACAATGGACAACAATAAATAATCTTCTTATTAGGAATAAACCTATTTCCTGTGTGAACTATCTGTAGCTGAAGGTCTGCGCTACTGTATTTTAACATTGGTCATAATGATGATAGTAGCCTAACGTCTTCTGAGGTGGTACGCAGTGCAAAAAGTTTGAGAACCACTGGTCTAGATACCAGACAACAAAACAGCCAAAGATACAGTGGAAACCTGAGAGGTTCAAAGATCCAAGACATATGAAGCAGCTAACTTGGAGGTCCCTAAAAGCACAATGTAAGGTCTTCATATCAATTTTTAACTGGAAGCCATTTAAGAAAGGGCAACACAGGGGAGATGCAGTCTCCTTTGTTCTCATGTTATTACTTGCAACTAGGAAGAGTGGAGTTTAGACTAGACAACATACTCAAACGTGCTCTCATTAAGGTTTGGAAAGGTGCTAGCCATCCAACCTTTTATGTGTGTTTGACAGATTTATCATGTTTTTGAGAAAAACAAAAAACAAAGAAAGAAACAAGAATCTGAGCTCAGACAAAGAAAGGGATGTAGGTACTCAGATATGTTGGAAAACCAGGAAGACTAAAATGTTCACCAACATTTAATTTAGTCAACTAAGTGGATTTCTTTTTCAGAAATAGTTGAAATAAAACATACTGGGAACACTATTCTCTTAAAGGTTTCCTAATTGCAAAAGAAACTCTAGCTGCTGCTGTTGCTAATTAGTCTCGTTGTGCTGTACCAAGTATGCTAAATTTGGACGGGAAGTTGCAACTGGTTGTTTGTGTAGTTCAGTCCCTTTTGGTTTCTTTGTCATTGTCAGTTGTTTTTTTTGTGTTTGTTGTTGATGTTACACGAGAATAAAATGTTAAGTAAGCAACAATATTTTAGCTTAGTATTTATGAAATGCCAAGTCCTTGTAGTTGAGTGAAACACCCCTGTAGCTAATGTTAAATACACATTCTTAAGTCTAAACTCAAACCTGGTTTCATTGTTGCCTGTATATTGAAAAAAATTCTGTAAACCAAAGCACCTCAATTATTGATATGGTTTGTTGCTGCTACACCATAAACCTGGGGGGCAAGGTAAAGGACTGACACCGGCAATACAGGGTATAATTTTATAGAAATAAAAATGTATTTTTTTTTTGTATTATTATATTATTTAGCCTACAATGACAGAAGATCCTTTTTTTTCAAAGATACCTTTTACACTTGGGTATATTGTTTAACTCCTTAATTTCCACCTGTCTCGCTTTTTTGAAGTTACACAGATATGCAATTTTTATTGAATTTTATTCAATTATGCAGGAATGACATGTCAAATTAAAGATAGTAATCTTAAATTGCTGTTGAGCCAACGCTAGACAGACTTGATGTGAGTGTTTTGATTCCTACAGGTTATCCATTTAATGCATTCAGTGATAGCCATAGTGCAACTGATTGTGATCATTTATCAGCAGTATCCTTGTTGAGCCATGACTGTGAAAACCCAGGTGAACAGCTGACTGAAAAAATCAGTGCTCCATCTTATTGAGCCCCAATTCCCCCGGCCCATAATATACCATGATACTGTAACACTGGCCCAGTCCTTGTGAAATGAAACAGCCTCAGCAGCAGCAAGAGAAACAGAAGACGCAGTAATAGGTATGTCAATGAGGCCATAGTCCCAGCTGGTTCACTAGGGATCCAGTGTGCTGTTCTGGAGAGCACTTTCAGCTATTTGTGGAAAACAGCACTAACATATCATAAGACATTTTCAGCACACAGTACAATGCAGCTTTTGAACAAACAAATATCCCTTATGATGATGCATTTGCGACACATGCAAGGTTTGCATTTGGGCCAAGGAAGGCTAACGCTAACACAAGCAGTGTAATTGGAAAGGTTATATTTTAATTTATTTGCTTTGATAGATGAATGCCTCTTGAACTGCACTGTAGGTTCTGAAGAGAAAAATAACTAGGGTTGAAATGATCATGCACTGGTTTATTAACACATACTATATCACTGAAGGATTCTACATCATAAATAATGCACCTGAATTTTAACAATATGCAACTTTTGCCAGTACCTTCCAGGCTTTCTGATTTATAGCAGGATACAGCACCAGGCCTCGGCCCCTGCTGAAAGCATAAGCTTTAATATAATAATTCACAGCAAACTTAACAGAGATCTATGATGCGAAGGGATACTGATGGTACTCCAAGGGACAGACTCACCACTCACAGTGCCAGTGCTGCAAGAATTACAAATTCTCATACCATACAACAATATCTATGGTTAGATTGTTGGTCTAACCTTACAAAAGTTTGCAATTATTTTGTGCAAGAGAAGAGAAAGAGCAAAACTGATCTCCTAATTCCCTACGCTGATCGTCTTAAAATTCTAACGCTAATTGATGTCCCACTTGCCCACTATTTGCCTGGATCCTATGCACTGTGGTTGGATAGCTAAAAGGTTATCTGCATACTCATCTTATTTAGATATTAAGAAGACGAGAGAAGCACAGTATATATTGTTTGGGGAATAGCTGCTGGTTTTGCCATGTGACCTTTTCCAAAAAGCCTTTCAATGCATTTATTTCTCTCTTTCATAATGTGTGTTATGCAATCATATTACACCAAGCAGTTTGCAATATGTGAGCAGAGGGAGTTCAATGTTGTGTCAGGTGTGCTTGAATTGAATACGTGTGCTCTTGATTGACAATGATGGATCACAGTAAACATCTATCCAAATCCCATACAATTTGGATTGTTTAATGTGTCAGCGTATGGTTACGAACCCTACCCATAGTAATGTTTATCATGTCAGTATATTATTATCACTATATATTTGAGACAAATATAGAAGATGGAAGAGAGAACAGCAGCTACAGACAGATGAGAGCACTACAGGAGGTGGCACCCTAGAGCAGAGAAAGAGCGTATTTCATTGTCTCTTATGTGTATAAGTGTATGTAACAATGAGTTTCCGCAAACTGTTACTTTAGGTAAATATGAGTGGGCTTGGAGATTGTAGCTGAACAGATGAGTCCAGTCTGTGCATCTGCTTTTGAACGAAGCAGCTCTGTAGCTAGGCAACATTGAATTACATGCAAAAGATGTTGTCACACACTTAACACCATAATGTCCAAAACCATATTTCACACTACGTTAAGCAAAATAAGAGTAAAAACATTAGGTAGCCAGTGTCAGTGTGGTCATTATTGAGTAAATATTAGTATATGCAGAGAGAAATAACAAACTCCTTTCTGTTTTGTGTCTCCAGGCCATTTGCTCACAAAGCTAAAAATTTAAAAAAGCTGGTTCAGTATTATTTGACTAATGGTGTTGTACACAATGCTACTGCTGTTCTTCTAGCTTCCTTATTGTGGAATAACATAAACCTACCTTAGTGGCAGCTAATGGGGGAGAATAAAGAATATGAAAAACTCTTTCTCTAGTTTGTCCTTAATAATTCCTCTGACAATGGAGACTCCAAGCATCATCAGATGTCATACAGGTTGCAAGTTAGTTTGCCAAGGCTAGGGAAAGAATGCCTTAGAGCTCCAGTGGGTGCGCTGACATATACCATGTACTTAGAGAAAAATGAACATAAATGTAGTGCTTATTGTTGTATACTTGTTGTTAAGATCTTTGTACTTTACTCAATGCCAAACTCCACAAATGACCCACTTAAACCCACCCATCCAGTCAAAAAAAGGGTTTCTTCTTGTTCCTACAGTTGGCAGAATTGCACAATGTGAAAAATAAATTGCCAATGTGCAGAAGTTGACACTTGGTGGATGTTTTCACATTTATCTACTGAAAGTGGAAAGTTTCTCTGTGCTTATTGAAAAAGATTTTTGGGGGCGGGGTCTATGAGCATGATTTATGACATCACAAATAGTTTGGAAGTCCATCCTGGTCCAGTATGCAACTTGTACAGTGTGATGTAGAAACTTGAAGCCACCAGTCGACA
>NW_023339774.1:6246837-6251983 GCF_004916995.1 Morone saxatilis | reverse complement strand
ATCAGATTTTTAAGGGGCGGGGCTTACGAGCATGATTTCAAATCAAGATCACAAATGGTTTTGCAACTTATGCAAGCGTGATATAGAAACTTAACAACCACCAGCACACATAAACTTATAATGGACTCTAGAGTGAAGTAGGAGACAGCTTATTAATCACATTTGCATATTCATAGATTCTGGAATTTTTATTGAGATAGAAGATATGCCTTTCAATCATTTTAATTTGGAAATAATCTTTTTTTGCAGAAAAAAACAAACAAAAAACATATAACACATTAGAGCAGACTATTTGTATTTATGTCTCAATATATATCTGGAGGGGATTTCTAAGGTCTGTTTAAATTTAAATGGACTGCATATCCAGAGCATATCTGGTAGATTCACACTCACTGATCAAGGGAAGCAGCACTCAGAACACTGACAGGACGACAGAAGGAAAAAAAATAAAAACAATGAATACAGGACAATTAACAAAAGTCTAACCAGAGAACACAGTGATGTTAGTTGTCGGGTAATGTGTTGATTTGCTGTTTAAGAGCTTTAAGAGTCTTAAATTCTGCTGTGACCAGCCCCTAAGACTTTCTACCGTGGAATAATATCTTTGCTACTGAGACAGGCATTATTCAACTGCAAGACGTTGCTTGTTCTTTCAGTTATCTGCTTAGTAAGCTGCAGTGTGATGCACAAATACATATAGTGGGAAGGTAGGGAGTTTCAGTCCATCATCTATGTAGAGCAGCACAGTGGAGTGAAAATTGCAACTGACAACATCACAGTCCTTTACAGCAAAAGGTTGACTTGCAGTCAACTTCCAAATGACAGCCAACATAGCAAATTTTATGATTTCTATTACTCAACTGAAGTTACATTTTTTAAATCACATTTTGATACAAACGTGATGTTGATAGGTTGACATCACTTCATCACAACTCCACACAATATGTTCTGGTATAGCAATATGCAATGTATTACATGCAGATACAAACAAATCCATTAGGATTTTTTGTTGGTGGCGCTGGGGCTCTGTGGGATGGCGAACCACACAGAACACATCAATCAGCTCCACCCTTTCTGAATCCAACAGTGACTTTATTTTTCACATTGTGGAGGAGTATCTGTATTCTGCATCTGCAGTGACAGTGATTTCCCCTGACAATCCACGATGCATTGCAGAAAGGAAACCATGTGATTAGCAAAGAAATGGCGGCTGTGTTTAAAGCCAAGTGGAGGTTTTTTTGTATGTGTGTACTTAAAAAATGTTGTTTAATTTGCAGAAATCTTCTAGTTTATTTTTTACGCAATTTATTATTTGCTATATCTAGATTACAGTATTATGGAGACTAAAATAAAAATGAATCAAGCGTTGCAAACATTGTTGATGATGATTGTGATATAACACAAAACATTTTGATTTAGTATCTTGAGAGGATCTGAAACATTTTTACATACATGTTTTTTTTTTCTCACTGTTTATTAATAATATTTGATGATTAGATATGCATTTTGCTTATAATTAATCCAGAATAAAATTAGTGTTAAAAATGAATAAAGAAAGCATAGACTCGTAAAATAAAGAGTTATTGTAGTCAAAGGTGAAAAAAGAAGGATCAAGTGTGAAGGTCAGGGGGTTCTTTTCAGGGGTAAGGGTCAGGGATCAGGGGGTCATGTAGCCTTATGATGATTATGGTGGAGAGGTTCAGCACAGAGATAAAGTATTTCCCATGACTGTATAGGACGGTACAGTCCTGCTGTGAAGTTTTATTTTGTGACTATGAGTCCGGAGGGAGCCACAGTGGAGCAGAGCTGTGTTCGGGGCCCGTTGGCTGATCTCCCATAGCTTCTGCATGCTTGATATAGGGCCAGGCTATCTGCTGTGACAACTCCTTATTAAAATCTAGTGAGTTTGTCCTTTTCCTCCCTCCCCTCATCTCTCCTTCTCTTCCTGTTTTTCCTCTGTTCTCTCCCAGCTCATCTACAGGGGGGTTGGGGGAATGGAAGAGGACATAAATTCACATAGCCGCTCCAGGCAAGGTCTTCATCAGATGCTCATTTCTCATCATTTTACCTAAAGTCAGCAGTCTGACTGTGTAATTACACCAGGTTCTAGTGAATACATCTCAAGTAACCATGTGCCTGCTCATTGTTGAGTTATTTTGCACAATAAATGGTTCAAAGGAGAAAAATCTCTCAGTTGATCTGTGACAGAATAACGGTGGCTGCAGAGAATAAAAAAAGAGGAGAAAAACTGTCTCCGCTGCATTAAACATGAAATGGTGTCATTATGTAAAATTGTAATAAATTATGAAAGTGCCATCCATCTTCTACGTAAAATACTCCTTAAATACTGCATGGCCAGCAAAATCCATGTTTTTTGTACACCTGTCTCTGCAATATAACCTTTGTTTTTATATTTAAAAAGAGAATTCACTTATTTGTGTGACACATTTCTGGTATTGACAAGCTGAAGGTAAAAAAAGCATTCAAAGGAATGAAAATGCATGCATTAGGTTCCCCCTCTGGAGTTGATGACTTTGCACTTGCCCTTTTTCCTTGTTTCATTAGTAATGATGCAGCCAATGAAATATTAATTTATTATTTTTAACAAGGACCCATTAGAGCTTTTGGTTGTGTCAAGAGGGTCGAATCAATTGAACAAATATTAATAGTGACCAAGACGTTGGTTACATACCGTGTGTTTGACTGAATCAGCCTTTGCTATAAAGCACTAGTGTGTGTATGTGCGTGTGTCGAGGTGCGACTTTGCAGTGATTAATGTCCTGGGTCCCCACTCTGTGAGAGGGAGATAATACAGGAGGCTGTGGCCTTTGTGTTTTCAGTTTGTGTTAATGCCTGCACCTATCAGGAGATTTTAAAAGGCCTAAAATAATCACATTTGCGAGGATCTGTTCATGGATTGGCTGCTGTGAGCGAGAGCCACAGAATGGGAAAAGAATGATGCACAAATAAAAAGAAAATGCACACTTTATTTGCTACTACATATGTTTATTTGTTGTCTCTTTGGTCATTTGAAATTATATTTGACAGTTCGGGTGCATATCATAATAATATGGTGCTTCTTATAAAAGAGTCTTATAGGCACTGCTCAGGCCGCAATATTATGTCAGTTATTTGAACTCTAACTCTTAATTTATAATAACCTATTCATAATAATTTACATATCATTAATTATTAAATGTGCTGACATTTTTAAATGTCACAGTAGTAAAAGCACAGGTGTGCATATTAAAATCAATGACTTGGACACTAGAATTCAATGGAGCCATCATCATCATCATCATCATCATCATTAGTTATTAGTAACATCTGTGCTTTTCCTACTATGATTTGTCAAAATGTCAGCTGTGAAAAAGGCCTACTATTGTGTCTAAATCTTTGTTCTACCTTTGTTTTTTTGTTTGATTGGAGTTAGAGCCGACTATGCATCTGTGACCAGCGCGATAGCAAACATACAATTACTGCTCTCTTTTTCCACAAAACAAAAACATGAAAACAATTGCCTATGACCCATGGTTGCAATATTTGAACATTTCAAACAAAAGTAACAGGTACAACATAACGGCTGACAACTGAAAGGCACGGACTGTGGACTTAACGACCACTTCCCTTGAGAAATCCTGAATAAACTAAAAAAACACTATTCCCAATCAGAAAAAAAAGACATGCAAGAGGGAAGAAAAAGCAGTCACCTTAAAGGACCAGTGTGGAGGATTTAGTGGCATTTAGTGGTCAAGTTGCAGATAGCAAATAACTGAACACTGCTTGCATCTGTATTCAGCAACCTGAAGTGTGTAAAAAAAAAACACAGAGCACACAAAACTCACTAAAAGCCTGAACTAGTTTTTGGTTTATCTGTTCTGGACTACCGTAGAAATATGGTGGTTCAACATGGCGGCCTCCGTGGAAAGTGACCCTCTGTACGAAGGTTTATTGTAAGTGAGTGATAGTATAGCACAGTGTGGCGACAGAGAAAAGACAGAAAACAACTAGTAAATAACTAAAAATGAAGAAAGTGTGTATATACCACAGTAGTAGAGAAAGTGATCTGGCACTGGATGGGTGAAGAACTGGGGTTGAAGTACTGCAAAGCAGATGAGCTGATGGGAGACAGGTGTGTAGGCATGAGCAAAGCTGGGAGCCAGGAGAGTGAGGAAGGGAGACCACACCCACACCAATACACACAAGCACAGACAGAGAGACAGACAGGGAAACACAGGATAAGCAAACACAAGGGAAATCACTGGGGCGGTGGTCTTGACAAGCTTGGTTTTTACTGTCTCTGGTGTTTTCCATAGGTGGTCCTGCTGTTAAGCGAATTTCCCTCTTAAGAATAATAAAGGTCAACTTGACTCTAAATCTTGACTCTTGTGCAGATAATTTTAATTTTATTGCAGAAATTGTTGGATCCTACCTCTGCATGCATATGCATTGTGGTCAAGTGAATATTCCCACTGCTGCACAAGCACACTAAATGCAAATTTATCTATAAGTCGAATTTATTGGCCAAAAAAGATAATGGAAAAAAATTGGCTCTAATTATTCTGCATACACAAATCTGTGGTGGTGGTTTGTGACTGGTGAAAGAAACTTGAGTTTCTCATCTCAGACTTTGTCCCACAGTGCCAGTTCAGGGAAACATCTCAAGGGCAGCCCTTCTTAACTTAAGAAGTAGGCGTGTTCTGTTTTTTTTCTTCTGTTTTCTTCTCTTCTTTAGCACTTCCACCTACTGAAAGCAAGCATTTCTGCTTGCCTGACAAACGTGCAAGGGAAGAAAATAAGTGGCATTGTACATTACACAGCAACACAATGCATGTCAACAAAAAGAACACCTCCCCAGTCTCCCCAGTATTTACAAACCATTCACTCAAATAGACCAAAGTTAGCTACTACGATGAAGAAGACATCCAGAAATATTTTGGACATGTTGACATATACAGGAAGGTAAAGCTGAAAGTTTATCTTGTAACAGGAGTAAACCTTTTGAAGTCATAAATCCACCACACTCATTCCAAGGAATTAAGTTATCTGATTGCTTTATCCTCTTACCATGTATGTAAAATTACCTAAAAACGCCTAAAAACAACATACCCAAAGTAAATTAAAAGCTGTTCTTCAACCATTTGCA
>NW_023339774.1:6243349-6246737 GCF_004916995.1 Morone saxatilis | reverse complement strand
GGCGGAATGTAAACATGGCGGTATATTAACAGCCCACATACAGGCCGCTGACATAGGAAGAGGTTCCACAATATGTATGTTTTTGTTTAAATTTTTAAAAAATGGTTATGGGCCTTTTTTAGTTGATAACATGCTTTTCAACAAGGCCTGCATGTATGTGGAAATCCAGTTGTAAGTGTGTTTTTTTATAAGAATATATTAAAAAGTCCAATACTTTACGAAATCCATTAATTGACGCTCTTATGTATTTGATTTTGTTCTAGGTTCAGAGATCCCATCAAGCCACCACACTAACAAATTGGGTGGATTGGCAGACTTCCATTCTTGACTTCCAAAGAGGGTGGACAGGTTAGTATTTCCATGTCCAAAGCTTCAGAGAGGGTCTTAGATACAATAGACCAGTAACCATAATTGAGGGCAGGACCAGAACATGTGTTAAGTTGACAGGGGCACTGTGATATCTGAATGCCATATAATACTGAACTACATCAGTATACATTTTAGATAGTTTGGCTTTACTCAAATGAATTCTGCTGAGAACTTTAAATTAAATTATACCAAGCAGTGCACAAGAGTTACTTCCATTTACCCGATCATTTGCATGCAACCACACATCATTCATTTTCTTTTTGGTAGCGACAGTCTTAGAAAGACATGGCAGCATAAAAAAGGGAGACATGACACATTTTGTCCTAAGACAGTCTCTAGAATGCTTATGCTTTTTCTCTGAAGATGATTGGCTATGCTTACAAAAAAAATATCAAAATAAACCTGTACGGGGCAAATTCAATTTCTTTGAAAGGTCACTGAAGTCTGAAAAAAACTCTATTAACATATAGATCTGTAAAAATTAACCAGTCACAGTCACTTCTAAAGCTTTTATCTGCAGTTCAGTAAAGGAAAATGAGCAAAAGGAGAAGAAAGAAAGTAAAACAATTCTGTTCAAAATTACCATATTTGGCTTGAAGTCAACCAGAGAGCCTTCAAACATTTGCTGATTTCACAGCAGAACAGTCCTGATCCCTCCTGGACTTGGACGGGTGTGCGTGTCAAAGTCTGTAAAAGCAGAACTGGACAGAGGAAATAAAGGCAATGGAGAAATAAAAGTGAAGGGGAAAGAACAGTGAAAGAGACAAAGGAACAAAGGAAGGACAGAAGAAGCAAAGACAAGAAAAAAGAACAAATAAAGATAGTGATAACACTGAAAAAGAAGATGAATTTATACTAATAGGAACAGGTAGTCCTAAAGTTAGAAAGTTAAGGTGTAAGAACTACAATTATTTTCCAATTCAGACGAAGGAGAAGAAGAGGAGGGCTGAATGTCTTAGTATGAAAATTAAGTTCCCCAAGGCTTCGGCCTCAGTGCTGAGCTGAGTCTACAGTGTGCCAACACAGAAAAGCACTTTTCTCTTCATTTCTGAATATGGTGGGAGAATGCAGCATAGTGTGTTCGTGAAAACCTGAAATACACTACACTAAGAACTTAATTCAGTGCAATTCACTGCAGCTATCACTGAAGGAGGTTTATTGACGTTAAATAAGTGATAAATTACGATTATAAATTGTATTGAACAGATTGGTGGACATGGAGTAATGTAACATATGTTATAAAAACTTATATGTCAGTAAAGAGGTTTTTGTTGAGCAAATTGAAGCTAACGTATTCTCATCATCTATACCACCAGTTTTACACTATTGATGGTAGTTATGGTTTCTTTAAGGCCTTAACATCCACAAAGGGTCACAGAAGTACAGTGAAATGTACGCAAAGTCTTACAAAATACAGAATTAATGAGATGCATAACATTATTTGACCTAGTGGCAATCCAGTGACCTACAAAATGTTTGGCTGGTGGCTCATGAGTGTAATATTTGCAGTGTCTCTGGCTAGGAGAATTTAATTCCAGGAAAACCAATTGCCAAGAAATGTTGAGCTCCCAGTCCTGACTGCATATAAGAGGCAAGGTCATAATGTTTGTCTTCTGTGCTGCAGGAAATGGGAAGGGTGGCTGGGACAGTTTGAGGTTTTCTAATAAATTCTACTTATAATCTCCAACATGGTGAAATTCAGAAGTAGGCAGAGCTGTCACAGCTCCAGCTCGAAGTTGTTAAATGGTAATAGTCATTATTTTATAATAATAACATAATAAAACAATAGTTATTTATTTTACAGAAATTGGAGATTTTATAAGAAATTTTAAAAGCGAGGCAACACCACAAATGAACAGGGTGGATGGGTGCTGTTTAACTCAAAGAAACAAATAAAACTAAAATAAAGCAAGATCTATCTGAAATAAAGAGATAAATTAAATAAAAGCCCCACTAATAACACTAACCAAATATAAATACAACCAAAACAGCACAATTTTACCCCAAAAGCTCACACATAAATCACAACAATTTTCAACACAGCACTGTAGAGGCACGTGGCATCTGGTACAAACATCTGCCCTGAATGTTGTTCAGAGTAGGCTTTTATGGGCTTTGTCCCAGGTGTGTGGTCTTGATTGGAGATAATTTAGTGCTACGTAAATCAAGACCATAGGCTCTTGAGAAGGTGGTAGTAGAGGGCTAAGGTGGATACGCCTGTTCTGTAGCAGCAGTAGCCAATCGGACACCTTGAACCACACAATGTAATTTACACGTAAGAAACACTTTCATTATGCCCACATGTCCTGAAAACTGACTTTCACGTCCTACAGACAGAACATGCTGATGATAAACAGACGGTACAACTATCTGATAAACAGTACTCCAATCGGAATGGATGGCTACAGAAGGAGACCATTTACACACCAAAATATGTTTGTCAATAAGATAAGTCACCAACACTTGCTTATCGGGACCTACCACATTTGAGAAGCATTTCTTTAGTGTCGGAACGGCTTTTTGAGTGACATAGGAATTGTCGGGTGACTGGGAGGGTCGGGCCATCAGGAGAGGGCATGACTGGGCTGGCGGAGCGCACCAGTTCAGCGGCACTGTCAATAGTAGATTCTCCCTTTCCTCTCTTTTTGGACTCGACATCTTTGGCAGACTAGTTTGCGAAGCCAGCGCATAACGAGGATTCTCAGCAGAGACTGACGGAACAGTCCTGTGAGCCAGCACATACTCATTGGCTAACACAGCAGCAGAGGAGAGTGATTTTGCTATCTGTTCATTCATATACAGCACAATGCGATCAGGCAAACATTTCTTAAAATGAACTCTCGCAGAGAATTTAAAATCAACTGCGTTACAAGAGGTGTTCCACTTATCAAACAATGTTTCCTTTCCCCTTGCAAACTCATTTAGGCTTTTTTTGTGATTTCTGATTTTTTGCCAATATGCCTCAGGGAGCACTTGCAAAATAGCTTTAACAAAGACATATTTTAAACTGTCCTCCAGT
>NW_023339774.1:6198795-6243311 GCF_004916995.1 Morone saxatilis | reverse complement strand
GTATTTTACACCGTAAAAGAGCAGGGCAGATGCAATGCGTTCAAAGGCACCAAATTAGGAATCTACTAAAGTTTCACAAAATGTGGGCATAAAGTAACATGCTTACTTACTAAAGTAAGGTAAAGTGGTGGAAGACGAAGACATACTTACAGCCTCAGCTGATGCACTCAGTGCATGTGCTTCCTTCTGAGATTCAAGTTCCAACTGAGTCAGTCTTATGGCTTTGTCAGCTTCAATTTCCAGCTTTTTAATCTCTTATTAGTATTGCCACTGTGCTTGTCTGTTTTGTGCTTTTTCTTGGGCGTCCATTTTAAGACGAGCAAGGTGGATTTTCAACGGAGCCTCCTCTCTGGACCCAACACTGGCAGAGGAAAGAGAATCATACCGAGGCAGCGTGAATGGCGTTTTCATCCATTTTCTACCTGGATGTCCACTCCTGAAACTGCCTGACCACCTTGAGGTTCCTCCTCACAGCTTGTCCTTGAGCAGCGTGTGGCGTATATGACGCATGATAGCTGTGTTTTACAGGTGCATGGCATTCACACCGAGAGAATGTCAGAAGCTACTGCTGCCAGCCCATGTTTCCACATACACTTTTCCCTGTATGTACATGGCCATGTCCATGTAAAAATCACAATTTTCATATAATTGAATTTACATTGCCATATACACATACACATCTGCCATAACATTATGACCACCTGGGTACGCATAAATGTTATGCAGCCCCATAAGCAACAAACTGCGATGCACTGTTTGTTCTGACACTGTTCTAGTCGAAACAGCGATGGAGCGGAGGCAATTTGAGTACTGAGTAGCTCTTCTGGTTGGGATCAAACCACAGTGGCGGCCAGCCTTCACTCCCCATGTGTATCAATAAGCCTTGGCTGCCCATGTTCGCCAGTTCACTGCTTTTCCTTCCTTGGACCACTTTTGACTGGTACTGACCACTGCAGACCGGTAACACCACACAAGAGCTGCAGTTTTGGTGATGCTCTGACCCAGTCGGCCAACAATTTGGCCCTTGTCAAAGTCCTAACACATCAACTTTGACAACAAAATGTTCACCTGCAGCCTAATATTTTCCACCCACTGACAGGTGCCATGATAAAGACATAATCAGTGTTATTCACTTCACCTGTCAGTGGTCATAATGTTATGGCTGATCGGTTTATATGTAGTTTAAACATAAATGTGAAGAGTGGCAACCAGAAAGCAGTCATGTGAAGTTTGTTTGCCCGAGCAAAAGAGAAAGAGCATGAGAGAGTGCAGTGGAAAGATACTGCCCTTCAAGTGAAGTCATGTTAAATAAAATATTACTACAGTGCTTTTACATTGAAAAGGAAGTTTAAACTGTACTGAAATATGTGAATATGACTACAAACAGATCTTTTTCACTGTCCTCCTTTGCTGGGAGACATCTGCAGTAAAAATAGGCAAGACCTCGACTCTCTAGTGACGCAACGCTGCAGATGGAGCCAAGACGTACGCAAGACACGTGGAAGTGGGACCGCTCGTATCTGTTAACCTGGGCACCAAAATAAAAATCAAGATGTTCCAACACGCATACGCCACACAGACACGGTATGTGTGAACAAGCTATCAAGCTTTTGGCTACCTGCTCCCTCAGTCAGGGTGCCATCCACAAGCACAGTGGGGTCTGATTGCGCAAGCAACACAATAATCTCCCTTTCCACCAATTTACCAACAATTAATCTTAATTAACTGCTTCGGGTATGCAATACTGAAGTAATTGTGCCAAGTCATCTTTATGGCAACTTTCAATCTGACTAATTGTGGGTTTGGCCAAAAATTACTCCAATCTGAATGTTATGTCCAATCCGCACCAATTATTGGTCAGTTGGTCAACCTAGCCCTCTAATCTCTACAAACACTAGTGGCAGTGTGACGCCTCAGTTTTCTGTTTTTGATATTTGAACTAGCATCATAATGTGAAACTATCCTTCACAAGTTTGCACTTGAATACGGATGTGTAGTCTTAGAGGACAAATCCCAGTAACTCCACTTACATCGTTAGTGTAACAGGTCAACCAAGAATGACCTGCCATTTGCATCACTTATCGCTGAGCAGTTGGAGTGTATTGTTAGACACATTGCCTTGCTACAAGACCGACCGACTGCTCCACAGTCCTCTTTTGGTTACAAGAGCGTTTATATGGTATAGTAAGATTTTTTGTTTCCCTGTAGCAGATGCAACATTTTTTTATTATTTTTTTTATTTGATATCCAAAGTACAGCATGTTTGAGTATATGCTGAATAAAAAACACACATGCTGATATTTTTCCTGATCAACCCGCATGTCAAAGACAAAATACACCGTTAATTATGTGGCATTACTGACGTGAATTTCTTGCCCATTTCCAGCTCATAGACAGTCTTAAAACATTAAAATTAAATTAAATCACTCAGAGCTAAAACTCATAAGAATTTACAAGAAGGATATTGTCTCAGTATACTCGGAATAGCAGTTCAGTCAGCTCACATGGAATGGATTTATTGAAAGGTTATTTTCGTCATCTAGAGTTTGGCTTCATCGATTACATGCAAGCATGATCCAAGCTCAGCACAGTGCATAGTTGTGATGATAAGAAAAAAAAGTACCCCCCAGTGTTAAGATGGGTCTGTTTGAGTAGCGGTAGTGAATGCAAATGAGTAGTAGCACAGCAGCGTGGCAGAGCATTGAAAGCTTAGAAGACTTTATAGCAAGGCCACTTGATATCTTGCCATAAATAGAATTCTGCATGTGTCGAAGCAGCAGCACCAGTAATGTTATCTGAAATTCAGCAAAGCCTGCAAGTTCAGGAAGTCCGCAAACTCACTTCGAACAGAGGGTTATTATTGCATGATATTGCAAGTGCACGACAAAACAAAAACGTTCAAAGACATTCATCACAGGGCTTCACAAAACAGTTTAATTCAGATATCTTGAGGTGAGATGTCAAGGGATCCCTTAGAAAATGGCCATGCCAGTTTTTCCATTGGCCTAATTTAGCCTAACTTTGGAGCATTATTTACCCCTCTTCCCAACACGCTTGCATGACATGGACATACCAGTGGATGCATTGGGTCCTCTAGTTAATACCAGTATCTTCACTATCTTAAAAACAAAGCCCGCTACAACTTCTGAAAGACAGTCTGAGTGGAAAGGGAAAGGATAATAGGGTGGCCAATCAGATTTCAGGGGTGAAACTGAGGCATACATCTACTCACAATGTGCATGTTAACAGAACCATCAAATACTTTTTTATGAAAAAAAGGTGGGATCCCTGGCAGACTGTCTGAGATTCCAAGAAGCCAACATTACAGACACACAGGTATTGTGAGATTGTTACTAACAGGTGGTAATACAAACAGCTGATAAGCTCAGTTGTAGAAAGGTGGCAGTGGTAGGAAGAAAGGCTTGCAAACTTAATCATAATTGTTGGCAGGTGAGTATGATGAGCAGCAGTACCGTTGCAGAAGACCACAGAGCGGACGAAGCAGTGTTAGTGAGTGCACATGAACAACAGAAGACCAAAATACTTAGAAAACTGTCTGCTACAGCTGGTATGTGAGAGCACTAATCATCAGCTGGAGCAAAGATGACAGAAAAAGCCTTTCCTCTGTTATCCATAGCTGCAATTCATCTATTATGCTACCAGGGTATAATTTAGTCACACTTAAGAATTTGCCATCTGTAATCATTTCCATTTGTTTGAAAAATGAAGAAATCACTTAGGTTTGAGAACATGGACATGACATCTGACTAGGATGGATTGATCTATTTCATATTTGAATGAGGCGTTGGAAAATGCAGCATTTCCTCATGGTTTCAATGGACTGATGAAATATCATACAATAGCAGAGGACAAAAAACTAAATTGTGTCAGAGGTAGGCTATAGATGCACTGAGAAAGGGAGAGGGAGGAAAGAAAAGGGGATGAAAAACCTAGGGAGGATCTGTTTTGGAAGAAGCTAATAGAATCTTACAATGTGAATGAGTGGAAGGGACAGTAACCAAATGAGAATTCTACATTGATCCTGACACACAAAGGCCTTGTGGGACAAAAGACAGAGGGAGAAATATAACTTGCCACAAAAAAGGAGGAAATTAAAAAGTCATTCTCACAGGGTTGTGAAAGGCGAGGTTTATAAACCCTTGTCACATACTCCCAATAGGCATAACCCCATTTTCATATACAACTAATTTAATCAAGGTGACTTCTCCTTCCCGCCTCTCCCAGGATAAAGGCGGGAGTTTGCTGTTCCCTTGTGCCCACAAGCCAACATATGCTAAGATTTGTGTCTGCAGTTCATCCCCCATATAAGCTCAGAGCGGCACAATCTAATCTGTACTGTGGATAGCCTCTCCTTGCCCATATTCTCCCGAGGAACCTTGTTGTTTTAATGACTGCCCCAAAACTTTTTCTCTGCCATGTCCAATATTTCCTATCATTTGAAGGTCAGAAAATTAGTTTGTAGTTGGTCTGAACTTCTCTTTTACAGAAGTTAAAAAGAAATACTATTTTTAACAATAACTGTTGAAATAAAAACTAAGTTGATTATTTGGGGGGATTTATGTAAGTGAAGTAAAATAATGAGGAGGAGGAAAATGAAAACAATATTTTTCAGGAACATTTTGGAATTGCATATTGGACAATTAATAACACTTACTTACCAAGCATGTCAGTCAGAATCAAAGTTCTTGTTCAATGTTCGTTTGTTCTTTCTTTCCTAGCTTGATTTGAAATTGATGCAATCATCTATGGTAAGACATATTTTCTTCCTTGCGAGCTTTGTTCCCAAAACAACTACGTCATTCATATTAACAATCAAAACTATGCATTAATCATCATCCCTCATTCCATCCGTTATTCAGATTTTCATTTGAATGTTTTCCTGTTCTGATCTTCAAAGACCTATTTTAGGGCACAAATTAGCTGTGACAGAGTCAACCATGTGACTGAGAGGAAAGAGAGCTAAAATGAAATCAAAGTCTGCAGTGTCTGTGGATGCCGTGATGGGGTTTGTGGTTTTGTACAATTAGCTTGGTAAACAGCTGCTCCTCACACATCAAAGAACCAGCAGCACAAGGGTAAAGAATGTTTGAGTGAGGAAGTGCAAGGATCCATTTTTTAATCCCGAACTTAACTGAACTGAACCTGACAAAGGTGGGAAAATAATGCAAAAGTTATGGCAGATATATGATCCAGCAACCGATGCCCTTCTGCACGATAAGTATGAGTGTATATATTGATTTATTCTCTGCTGCTCGAGTGGAAATCAAAATGGATTCCTGGATCGGTGTGACACTTAAACCCAGACACAGAGGATTGTGATTTATAAAGCTGACATTAGGTTACTGAGGTTGCATCTCTGCAGTCCAACATATTAACTGATTTTTAGCTAGTAATTGATTCAGTTGGTCATCTGCAGTGTGTTAGTTTTTACCCATGCTGTAGACAAATATTGGTCTGTTGGTCTGTCATATTGACTTAATACCTGTCAAAGCTAATTACATTCCAATCTGTCTCAGCTGTACTTTGTGTTTAGTGCTAGTTAAAAAAGGATGTTGAACATGGTTAACATGCCACCGAACTTTAGCATGTTAGTATTGTTATTATGAGTGTGTTAGTGTATTGTTAGCGATTAGCTGAAAGCACCACTGTGCTTACATGAAGCCTGACAGAGCCGTTAGTATGGATTTAGACTCTTAATCTTGTTTAGTTTTTCACTGAATGGCCACATTAGTCAGTGTAAAATCATCGTAGTTCCGACTCTTAAGAGAGTACAATACCGTAATTTATTGCTCCATTTTGAGTATTGAAAAGGTTAACCACAAAACTTCCAGTCTATTTACATTTCTAAAAACCTTAATGTGTGAGAGTCAAATGTTTTATTTCTACTAAAAGGTTACCTTTTATCTGGGATGAAAGATTATGGCTTAGTGGAGCAACTGTCTCTAAGGGACATATTCTGCCTACCAAGCCTCATGAATAGTAACCAGTGGTTAATTGCCACCAACAGAGAACTAGCTGAACTTTATTTTCTTCCAAACCCTGGAGCATTTACTACTTTATAGTTTGCATGTATTATTAACCTACTCAAACATACTGATCAGCTAAACAGAGACAGCTCAAAAACAAAGGGGGTTTATCTGTGGTCAGAGCAGACACCAAATATAGGAAAGCTAGTATGGGTATGTGACACCTTTTATGGATTAAAAAACTAAACCAGACAAATTTGGATTATTTATCTGGATGTCCATGTGACAGATCTTTTCAAGTCTTTGTTTGAAGGCAAAATGCAACTACAATATGTTTTGTTAAGTGGCATGATATGCACCAAAGAAAAGATCAGCGTTTTATCCTCAGATGACGGAATACTGATGAAATAGGCCTGCATTGCAGTGGGGACCATAACATACTGGAGTGCTGGAGAGTATAGACTACTTCCATAAAAAGGCAAGTTGTAGTCACTACTTTTTATCTGAAAGGCTGTAACAAAGTCAAAGGTGATTTCACATAATTAAATAGAACTTTCAAGTATGTAATTGAAGGTTTATTATTTTTCAAATAACCATTTCTAATATCTTTTAAAACAATGTTAGGATATTGAGAGCCAACCTGTTCCCATTTACCATCACTTAGTGACACTTTGTCAGATACCATGACACAGAAAGATAGATAGCCAGCCAGCAAGATAGACTGACAGATAGATTATAGCAAATAAATAAATTATGTGCATGAAATCATAGGCATGCAAGTTTTTAGTCCTTGTACTTCCTCCCAGAGGAAGGTGGAGACAAGTGCAGGACTTTAAATTTCAGGCTCCTAACGCACTGATGCAGTTTCACCTCATGGGACCTTATTAGTAGATGGGTCACTACACACTGCACCCCTAACAGAACAGACTCCTGTGCCCATGCCAGAACTTGTCTTGATTAATTATCAACAGAGGCCATATCCAGCTGCCACAGGCAGGAAACGAGACAGAAAGAGAAAGAAAGAGAACATAACTTACCACTATTAATACTTATTCTGCTGCTAATGCTACCAAAGTTATTTGTATAGCAGCCTTTAAAAATCTATTTTACAAGTTGCTTCTCATAAAATGAATAAACAAACACCAAAATGCCAAAGAAGCTATTTAGTTTGATATGTATTTTATAGACTAAATGCACATCAAACTAATATAAGGCAGAGGCTCTGCTTAGTTAGATAATTCTTACTGATAACATTCACACCTGCTTGTAGAATGAATGAGGCCATTTACTTTTAGTTGATTAAATACCTGTAGCCATCATACATCAGCAGGAAGGATATGCACACTCCATCTGCAGTCTCTGTTTTGAGGGAAGCGTAATATTAATACATAATTACATACCAGCATGCTTATAATAAGTTAAATTCTCCAACACAGGACCAGGACGCATCAGAAAAGACATAGGACTATCTTTGCTTTTGTACACTTGCACTTGGCACCTTTTTAGAGTAAACATGGGCCTCTTTGGGCTTTCTGACTTTCAACCACAGTCTGAATCTGTTTCAGCTTCTCTTTATCTCTATTTCAGGCAAAACCTGTCTCCCTGTTTGAGCCTAGATCTAATCCTTTCTTTCTATCTGTGATCGATCCTCAGTCTATCTCTGGGCACGATCCTGTCCCTTGTCTGTACCTGAGGCGGTCCAGCTCCCCAGTTTTCCAGTAGTCAGGTCCTTTAAGGTACAGTGTCTTCAGAGTCTCTTTCTATATCTCAGACTGAGCCTGGCTCTTTCTCTTAGCCTGACACTAAAGCCTTCCAGTTGGGTACTCCAGTTGGGAAACAAGTATCAGGACTCGTAGACGATGGATCACCCTCCTTCGTGTTAGCACCAGGAACTCCCTGCCTTCTTCATTCAGCAGTCTGTATCCCCAAGTGAAGCTGCTGACCCAGGTTGACATCCTCCTTGCCGCAGGCTGCACTGTCAGCTTCCTTCAATCCTCCCCTCTAACTCTGCTTCCTCACCGGACCCTCTGCTCTCTCTCTATATCACTAATAATAAGTGACTCTATTGCCAGAAACCTCAGGACTAAAACAGCTGTCAAACATGGTTTTCCATGCATCATCGTTTTAAGGAAGTTCTCTTGCTTTCTTGACAAACACTTTATGCAAGTATATAACATTATTGTTCCTGTTGGCAGAAATGGACCTAACAGAAAAACAACACTATGGTTATGGTTAAGACCATGGGAAATGGTCATATAGTTATCTAAGGTTATCTGAGGTTTAATCCCAGTTCTTGTGTGGAAAATAATGTGTTTCATATTATTATTACCTCTGTATGTTATTGGGTTTGCTTGTTTGTCAGCAAAATTACAGAAAAATTACTACTACTTTAAATACAACTTAGTGAAAGGTGTATCATGGGGCAAGGAAGAACCCATTATATTCTGGAGTGAATCCAATTTACTGGGCGGATGCATGAATTATTGTTCACTTTCCTATGGCAAAATTAGGTGAATTCATAGCAAAACATAGATTGTATGATAAAAAAACATTGCAACAACAACCCAGTAATAAATCTCTACAAATTCTTAATTTCATGTTTATCTTTTTTTGAGACATGACATGAGGCTGTCTTGACTGTGCTGACCTTTGAGTGAACATAGAACCGGAGAGTTCAAAATGGAGTAAAATCTGCCCCACAAAAAAAGGCTGTTATGAGACAATGTCTGTTATAATGTGTCTTTTGAACAAACAGCATGGACTTATTGTCCCATTAGCAACCAAGCTAACTAGTTTGCAAGAGATGGTCGCCCACCTTTTCAAAGACCACTTTTCATTCCAAAATATAAGCTATATAACAGATATACAGTACATTTGACCGTACCTACTGTCTGTCGAGTGGAAACACAGGATGACATTAAAGACCTGCACATCATCCAAAAAATAACTTAGAGGGCACCTCATTTGAAAATGTTTACAGATATCAAAAAAGCAGCATCTGCAACAGGTCAAAGACTTTTCTAAGAGTCCAAGTTTGTGCCATGCCAGAAGCAAAAGAGATTTTTTGATGCAAGCTCAGCAAGAGTGAGTTAGAGATGTGCTTGTGATCTTTATATGTTAACAGTTGTTCTATTGGAGAATGGGCTTTTTCTCCTTTATGGTACAATGTAGCCTATATTTGTTGCAGAACTAATGGTCTCCAAGTGCATGAAGCAGAGCTTTATCAGAATTTGTTACTTTAGTTTCAAACAAACACGAGCAACCCAGAGATACTGAGGACAACACTGCTCTGCTATATTCACACAAGAATGTATTTCATCTTCATTATATAGAGGCCTGAACAAAGAGGATGGAGACTGAAGTCAGCACTGCCACTCTTGTCAGTACAACCATATAGCATGAAAATACTTATCATAGGCTTATCCTTATTGGATAATCAGTAGTTAGTATGCACATTCTGAGTGACTGAATGTGTAAAAATCAGTCTTTCGAAGTATATTGTTGAGAAACTAATCTTTTTATACTTCTGCATAATGATCTGAACTTTGCTTGAAAGTAAGTGCGGAATGCATACATGCATCTGTTTTGTTTATAATACAGGAGTGGAGACAACAAAGGGTGTGGTACTTGAACTTATTTACACACTGTACAATCTTTGTTGTTTTCATTGCACATTTTTTATTATATATTACTGTGCCACATCACACTTACTGAACACTCTATTTCAATTGTGGCTCCCTTTTGATTTCCTCTGAGAGCTTTGCAATACTTATGGAAATGGAAGAAGATAGATATGTTTTTATTTATTTTTTTCCCTGAAATATTTGCTTCCCAAAAGTATTGTCATTTACAATGACGTATTTGATCCCAGAAGACATAATTGCCAGGCAAATAGGAGCCATTATGTGCTGAGGTTGCTTATATGTGCACTCTGCATGCATGCTTAGATAGAGCCTGACCTAAGCCATTACATTCCTCTCTGGAGGACAGTTCTGCGAGATAGAGGTTGGCTGATGCTAAAGTAGGTCTGAATTAAATTGGGTGCTCTGAAACACGGCATGACAGACAGAACAGTCTCCATCAGGTAAAATTGTGGAAAGCATCCCTCCAGGACCTACACAGCTGCCTCAGGCAATAAAAAGATTAATAATTGAATAAATATACATGCATAATAAAAAGGCCATTAGTTTCAATAGAGGTATGATTAAATTATTCACAAGAATCTGTGGAAAAGAAAAGGCAGTAGTTAAAGCAAACTATCTTAACTATTTCTTGTTTGTAATAAAGACCAAATACAGTTCTGTCTATGTTAGTAGGCGGAACTTAGAGATTCCCTGTTGAATTTTAAAGTAAACAAACACATTATCCTTGTCCTTCCTCATGAAAACAACAACAAAGTCAATTTGATGAATATTTTTTTTCCATCCATCCATGTTTACATTGCTGCACAATCTTCTTTGCTGGTAAATTGACCACTTATTTTACTGCTACCACCTGTTAATATTGTATATAGCATGAAAATTTTGGTAGCAATGTGTTGTCAAATAAGTAGCTTGCCATATGTGAATGCTTGTCCTAGTAGAGCATTACTGTAGATACAAACAGGGACCAGCTCATTAAAAACTTTTAATGAGGATTTCATGAAAGTTCAATAATGAAGATATGTCACGTTTGCCCTTTTACAGTCTTTGTCAAAGTGCTGAGGTCACCATATCTAACCTTCTACCCACATTCCTTGAGCCAGTTGGTCCTTGGATGGACACAGATATTTCACATTAAAAAACTTCTGTGGGGTGCCTGGATAGCTCAGCTGGTAGAGCTGACGCCCCTGTAACATGGTTGAGTCCTTGCTGCAGCGGCCAAAGGTTTGAATTTGACCTGTGGCCCTTTGCTTTATTTCATCGTCTCTCTCCCCCCTTTCCTGTCACTATCAATTAAAGAATTAAAGGCAATAAAAGTCCCCCCTAAACAAACAAAATAAAAAACGTCCTTCAGAACAGGTCAGCTGCTGGTCCCACTCTCTTTCTTATCCATGCCATCAAACCAGACTGATGCTTATATTAGTGGAATATATTAATAATTTCTCAGATTTTTTCATTTTTCTTCAAAAGAAAAGAAAATAGCAATGTATAGTTTAGTCACTGGATAAGGACAGGGTTATTCTAAAACTATGCCAGAGGAGTGGGAGAGCTAAGAAAATATCCATATATGGACAGCAAGAAAGCCCATGACCACTGTTACCATGGAATCAATCTTTGTGCTGCTTCTGACAAATAGAAATCTCTAAAAGATGGAAAAAGATGTTAACTTTGCAACATTTTTAGTCATGCTAGTGGCATGGCTCTTCGTCAATGTATTTGTGCTAGTTAGCAAATGCATGCTAACACACTAAATTATGATAGTAAATATGATCAAATCTACCCTGCTACTTAGGAAGAAAAAAGTTTGCTACTGGAAACATTACATCATTTACCTGTTCCCTTAAAGGAAATATAGTGAGCTTCACTATGCACTGATGCTGCCTCCAGTATGTTCGGTGAAGTTCAACAGAGAGTTTACATCCTACACATCCTAGTTTCAGTCTTGGAAGTTGATGTCTCAACAGGATCTAGGCTCAGGCAAGTCTTGTCCTATCTTCTATCTTCATATCGACCCATGCCTAATGAAAAGCGTCACATCTATGAAGTGTGATTGCCAATGTTTGTCACTAACCTCATCAGCTATTTGTATACACTTCCAATGACCTCTCCTTGTTGAAATTAATTTTCAGGGGTTTCCACAGAAGATAGGCACCTCTATGGACAGTGTTTATATTTCCTCTCTTTTATGAAACATCTGTAGAATGTTAATCAAAAACTATAATAGAATTACTTTTTGAATGTAATTTGCCTCATGGGATGTTATCTCTATTAATATGCAAGATGTAAATGCTGCTTATTAATTTTAATATGAACATTTGTTTAGACCTCACCTAATTTATTGCTAATGTACTAATAATTCACTAAAATAATAAGCCTTAGGGCTACCTAAAGGCAAGTTAGGATTAAATAAGGTTTCATGATGTTTTAGCTACTAATCAAAATAGCCCTAGCTAAGGGTAACTGGTTTGGTCAGCACATAATGATTTGCTCTGCTGTGTTGTTGTGACTGTAAGTACCCCTAACTGTATGCTTGGCTCTATAATTAGCTACCCATGGTGTACCTCACCATTGTAGGCCTACATTTTCTCATAGATAGCTCTTTTGGTGCTATCCTCTGTAAATTATTGAAGCAACAACACTCCTGGCAAACATGTAGAATTATTCATGGGCTGCCGCACAATCAATGGGAGCAATTGATGCAGTCACTGAAATAAGCAGTTTATCATATATATGTAATTAAATATGACACATGCCGACTGCTGACCTTGAAAAAAGCTGTAAGGTGGTGAAGAAAATACCCTTGGGTTTCACCACATCACCTTGAGCACATTTAGATAGATGCACATTTGAACTCCATACAAATCTGCCTTAGGAATAGAAACAGAATCTTGCCCTCTGTGCACTACCTGCTGAGTAACTATTAGGGCAAGGTAGCCTCCTGAGGTTGGCTCCAGTAGAGAGGTGAGCAGGCAAGGACTGAGTCATCAGAGGTTCCACAGCTTGAGTGTGGGTGTGTTGTGGGAAAGTTCAGAAGCATCCTAGCTGTGCTCCCAACGGTGGTGGATGGAGGTCTTGAGGGGGATTCTCCACGCAACGTTCAGCATGTCTGATCTCAGCGGGTAGCCCTTGTATTAACATGTGTCTGTCTGCAGGGGAGGCAGGCAGGGAGGAGAGAAAAGAGCAGATGCAAACCTTCATTATGCTAAGAGTGGAGTATGGTGATGAGGACGACAACAACAGAGCCAGACAGCCACTGACAATCCCTGGATGTCACAGACCACCCAGCTCGTCATATTTTAAAGCATGCCCTCCTCTGGGTAGTGATGGGGCACTGGGACAGTCTTGTAAAAGGCAACGTAATCAATCAAAGCAGGCAGCCTGACATTCAACATAGCAGAACATTTCAAAGGGGAAATCACAGGTCTAGCAGTTTTTCTCTCATTTTGTCTTTGCTGTGCATCAGTGCACAACAAACACACAGGACACTTTGTCTCAATGGCCAGCATGTAGTTTGTTTTATGAAAGCTCAGACCCAACATATAAAAAAAAATGTTTAGTTAGTGGATATATTGCTATACTGTCCATACACTTTTAGACTTCAGATGATCACCATAGTAGTGATCAATACAATCTTGAGTAGCCTGATGAAGGGTTAACCCTCTTCCCCATACAACATGAAGTATAGTTGAGTTCAGAATAATGTTTTCCATTTGAATTAGATTAGCAATATACAATATGAAAGTAGTTTCTTCCTTTTATTTGTCTCTCTAACATTCAAAGTAGATGAAAAAAACTAATCTCAGACTTAAAATCATGTCATACCCTGCTATTTTTTATTATTTTGATGGATTAATTTGGAGTCTTCTTGCTTTTATTTAATAGTTGAACAGAGACATCTAAAGAGTGAGAGGGAATCAACCCGGGGACGTTGCAATTACATGGTATGTTTCTAGACCAGTAGACCATAGGGATACCTTTCATATTTGTATCCCATTTTACCTGTTGTTGTCCACTGCCACCTGTCACCTCTCAGGAAAAATGACAGCGGTTGGAGGTGTGTTCAAACAGATTGTAATGATTATTTTAAATGACAAAGCGAGAAATTATGTGCCATCAACTGTAACCATTATGACAACATTTTCTAACCCCAACTGAAAAAGTGTTTCAGTTGAATAAGCCTAACAATATAATACTTTCACCATATGGCCAGCAGATCAGAAAAACCCTCATGTGAGACATTTTGAAAGGCTGTGACAAACGACCTACTTTTTCATGTAGGACAAATAACAGAAAAACACCAACTTATAAGTATAGAAAACGTGTTTCAACCCGCATCCGGCTAGATTGCTGGAGGGAAGCACACATGCTCTGTCTGGAAACCAGCTGTGCCGTGTTACTTTTAGTCTTATGAGTAATTAGCATGGTTGAAAATATATTACATGCGTACACAGTTGAGTTAAAGAAATTAGATTTCTCATGTTTTCTATGACAAATAACGCAAAATCCCATTTACTTTCTAAATCGGTGGAAAAAGACAAACTCAGACTTAATCTAATGTTTGGAGTCATAAAGATTGAGAAATGTACCCAGAGCTTGGCACAGTAACCACTCCCTGAGAGAGACGACGGGCAGAAAAACCAAAACCTATATTTCATCTTCTCCATATCCCAGAAATTGCTAAACTTAAACCAATTGAAAAGATACAAGAAGAGAGGGCAAGATAGGGACAGGGATGAAAGAAAAATATTAAATGTTCTGAATGTATTACATCCCCAAAAGAATTCATCAACCTGTCTTGATTGTGTGAATAGCCATTACAAGTGAATTTAAAGACCTTCCTGTTCATTATAGTTCCTTTACCAGCTCCCAAATGACCCTCTCATAGCCACTCTCCAAAATAAGGGCATCGTCATCTGTACCACTGACTGTTTATTGGTAACAGAGGACACACACTGAATACCAACTCGTTGAATTAGTGCCTCCATCTAAAGGAGGCCTTGGATATTAGGCACTTATTAGACTTATCTTAATCAGTATATTATTGTTCTAAAAATGAGGAAAAAACAACACAGAAGCTTGCATGATTATCGCTAAATGAATGCTATTTTAATGTAAACATAAGTGATGTTTTTACAAAGGTTTTCTCTGCTAAGTTAGAGCTGATTTGCTTTGGATGCTCTGATTGCTTGTTTGTTCATGTTTTTGTTTGTAAACCTCGGGCTTCCCTCACTCTGTCCTCGGCTCGACTGACAGCTGTTCGGCCCAGCAGGCCCCCGAGGCAGAACACGAGGCTCCATCTGATGTCGGTTTGTCTGGTGTCGGCAGGGCAAGGTGCCTTGTTTTTCCATCAGCACCCTCACCTCTGGGCCGAGAGCATCTTCGACGGGACAGGATTTCGACACCAGTAATGAGACATACTGTATGGTGAGAGTCATGCATGACAACTTTTAACAAGTCCATAAAGACAGTCACATAAGTCTTCACCTTCCCATGTGGCAAACTCTTTATTTTCAGTGCAGAGAAATTGCCATTGACTGCTAGGATTAATGAGTCCCTCTTACAGAAAGTGTAGGTGTACTTGTCAGAGACATTGTCCAGGCAGTAAGTGTTCCCTACAAGTGCATGGCACACAATTCTGTCACATACCTTAGCCTTAATATCTCCTCAGCTCAAACTCATTCAAATTGAAGAGTATATGTTAAAATTGAGTTCTATAAATCGAACTCAGTGTGATGAAAAGTGTAAGAGCGTGAGGTGATGATGTGAATGGTTTCCTGTCCCTAGTGTTGTCTTTCATTGGTCTACATGGGAACAGGTTTGACTGAGCCATAGTCACAGGACTGGACTGTTATCACGTGTTTGATGATTTCTTCCTACAAGGCTTGTGGTGATAGCCATGTGACTTGTGGCCAGCCCTCTCTTTTCTTAATATAGGCAGTTCGGTCTTGTTTTATGGTAAAAGGAGTGGATGACTCAGTTCAGACCCTTTAGTCTCTTCCTACACACTCCCAACCATCAGAATAATGACAACAGAAAAAGACGTGGGGCTACAGTGGGTACACACTAGCTTAAATAGCTGGCAGATTGTATGCTGTGATTTCAAGGCCAAAAGCAAGTACCAAAATTGGAACTTGTATGAATGCAAATATTGTCTAAACAAATACAAATACAAAAGTGAGCCAACTAGGTAGCAAGAAAGCTAGTGTCCAAGTGGCTGCTGTTACAAGTGAGCTGAGGATGTGACAACCAAGTAAAATGTAAGATTTTTGCAATTTAGCTAGTATTATATTATACTACATGTGATAATTAGACCAATCAGCCAGGAAAGTGAAAAAGAGAAGTGGATATGAAATGACAAATGGATGCCAATTTGAAAATGGAAAGTAAATTTAGACTACTGAAATGTTATGATATGATGCTTACATGTAAAACCTCCTATTGAAATGTGTAATGGAAAAGAAAAATTAAAAAAAAAACATATTAGAAGAAAATAAACAGGGCTTACTCCATAGAAGAGGACCCCCCCCCTTCCTCTGTAGATAAAAGCAGCTCATTCTAAAGTAACAAAAAAAAAAAACATAATTACACAATAATTAAAACATACCTATGAGAATTATTTCATTTCAAATAATCCTCCTAAATGTTGAGACTGGGCCTTTAAGTATTTCACATCACAGCTCATTATTTGTAATTATAATGACAGTAAAAAACATCCTAACGCGTGTCAGTACAAAGACATGCTGAATTCATCGTTTTAATATATCTAGTAAATAAAGCACTGAGAAACATAATGCCACAACAATAGGTAATTAGAGAAGACATGGACAATGGAACTCATCAACTGTGTATTCATAACTGTTCTGTAAATGTTTTTTTATTGACTTTCACTTAATGCCTGTTAGGATCCTGTAACAGCCTGTTTTTCTGAGCTGTGGGCTTGTTTCCTGATAAGCAAGTTCACAGATATGTGCCTGGAGCAAGGATAACGTCGTTTTTGATTAGAATCCTTGACACAAATCCCTCGTCCCTTTTGAAGTTGCAGACCCTCTCTCATTCTTGCTGCTTTTTTCTTAGGGCTGCAGGTGTTTGGCCATGATACTGCCTTAGGGATATGAGAAGACATAGATGCAGTAAAGTGAATTTATGAGAACTTTGATCTTGAAGTGTAGTTGAACTGTTCAATCCAATAAGCATCCGTTTGAATAGTTTTCCTGTTTGTGATATTCATTGGTTCTTACTGCCTGGCTGCCTGTCAAACCTGCAAATATATATGTTACCATTGTTTGTAGTAATTGTATCTTTACTGTTTAATGAAAGGTGACCTTTAGTACCTACATGTAAAGTTAATTACAGCTAACGCTAATTAGCTCTAAAGGCAACATAAAGAAGTACAGCACTGTGGCACTCTATAGGGAGTGAAAAACAAAAGGAAAGTAGCATAAATATTCAGTAGGGGATATTATTGGCGACCAGCAACAAGATCATAACACAACCATGTCTCAGCTCAAGTAAAGATCACAGCCACACCCTTACAAAGGATGCTGGCAGCAAAGAGAGAAATTGTGCAGGATCACAGAATTTCCAGCTCAGTCCTCAGAGGTGTGATGGTGTTTCTTATTGATAATGCCAACACCATTTTTCACTCTCAAGCATCCTTTTCCTTGTGAACATTCAAGCTAGGAGCAGTAAATTTGCAAATGCATATTATGCTGTATGCTTTGACAATGCAATTTTGCTTTGTAATATATAAAAATGCATGCTTTGTGTTGTGCTGAAAAGGAGCCATTACCAAGAGGATCAGAGAATGTAGCCACTGTAAGGATGCTTTCTCCTTAATGTCCCCAGCACAGCCATTAAAGTCCACCCAACAACTCAGCTCAGCCTGTATCTCCCATGTCTGATGGCTCCTCTGTGGTCATTTATCAGTCAGGAAATGTTAGAGCCAGAAAATACAAGGGCAACCCGGGTAAGGGACAACTCTGAGCAGAGGTGGCAAAATAATTTTTATCTCTCTGCCAAACTTTGAAAGCAAGAAACTTTGACAGAACATTTCTCAAGGCCAGATGAAATTGCAAACCCTCACTGAGCCTATTCCCATGAATGGGGATATAATTGTGCTATGCACAACAGAAACAAAATCATGAGAGCTATATGATCAGGTAAGAAACTTGTTCAAATCCACAAATGTTGTTTTTCTTGACTCTCTGCACAGGTGAGGCCAGAGGTCAAGATGAGCTACAGAACAACACCCTTCCTTCTGTGATTTTACAAAGACTCTACAGATGCTTCTGGACATGTACTCACTACACCCACCATTTGGCAAAGGAGAGCCTATCTGCTGGCATCAAGTCCAACGCAGCAATGTTACAGACTTTTTTATTCATCGCTTGAATTGTTACACAATTATTAGCTGTTAGTGCTCAAAGTCACAAGTACATTTGTCCCCATTCATTTGTCACTTTCTTAATTCATTTGTTAAATGGCTCATTAGGTTTCAGTTTGACTGTGTGATAAGTTTGAGGGTGCATCATTAGTAACATAGTAAGAAATGTTGTCTTTTTGGTGTGTGAATGATGAAACACAATTGCATATATTGCATTGCATTACTATGTAGAGTCTTTGTGTACTTAGTTGTACTGGTTCATGCAAAGGAGAATCATATTTTCCTCTAAAAGCTAAATTTTTAGACATGCACTGAAACCCTTTCTCAGATGTTACTGGGTATTGAACAAGGGAGTATTGAAGGCTCGCATCTGTATTTGACAACATAGAAATGAGAATGGGCTCTGAAGTGTGTAGGAGAAACTACCACTGTAGTTTCTTGTTTGCACTTGGAAAGGTAGGGTGAAGTGACAGAGTTGCAATCTGCAGATTCCACTAAATACTACACACTGGACCTTTAATTTATAAGAGCAAATTAAAATATTGACAAGAGATTTCTGAATAACAGGTTTATTTTAGCTTAAATTGCTAGTTCACATTCCGAGTTTTATGCACTTACAGTATTTATTCAATTTATGCATGAATTTTTTGTTATCAAAAATATTTAGGTTCAATTTGATTCTTATCAGAAAACAATCTGGGTAGATACCAGGTGCAGATAGAACCTCAAGGCTGTTTTTGTCCACAGAATATGCCCCAGATCTAAGAGAACAATCAGAGAACCGCAGATTTTATTCATTTCCATGGCAAAACAACCTCACAGTGTGAGGCTGGCTGCTGCCAAGCAATCCCACCACCACCAAACCCCCAACCCCCACCCCAGCCTGATGATACAACATGGATGCACCTGTGAACCAGCTGCCCAAAATCAAGGTAGTTCTTCATTTTGAGTTCCTTCTGTTATATATGTTTACTTGAAATCGACGATACAGCGCATGTCTTTCTGTGTACCAGTGGTGTCACTGTCACGCTCTGTTCCTCCTGGTATACACACACAGACCAGATATGCATAAATATATTGTGTGAGCTCACTGAAAAGGTTAGCGTGCTTGTTGGCTATTGTGTTCAAACAAGACAAGAGTAGTGTAGGTGGCAGAAGTTGTGTTTAGTGATGAGTGGGAGTAAAGGAGGTTGCTCAGTGTCAGAAATCACTGAAACATCTGTTACCTTACCCTGTTACCTGTACACTGGCTGGTGAATAATGTTACCTTTGTGATGGCCCTGCAGGTGTATGATGGTGCCGTCCATTTAAAAATAGTATGATTTAGCACATTATTCTTTTGAGATCTGAATGTAGCTTATGTAAATCTGTTTTACAACTGATTAAGAAATTAAGGGAATTTTCTACAGAGTATATCCTGAGCAATACTGAGGCCAAGACAGCTATCAGCCATAACATGATGACCGCCTGGGCACCCTGGTGGTCATAATGTTATGCAGCCTCATACACAACAAACTGCTCTGCATTGTGCTGTCCGACACCATTTCCATCAGAACACCAGCCACTTAATGTTTTCAGCAGTTTGAGCTACCAAGTAGCTCTCGTGCTTGGATCGGACCACACGGGCCAGCCTTCACTCACCACGTACATCCGTGAGCCTTGGCCACCCATGACCCTGTCTCCGGTTTACTGCTTTTTCTTTTCCACTTTTGATAGGTACTGACCTCTGCAGACCGGTAACACCCAAAAAGAGCTCCAGTTTTGGAGGTGCTCTGACCCAGTCGTCTCGCCATCACAATTTGGCCCTTGTCAAAGTCACTAAAATCCTCAGGCTGCCTATTTTTCCTGCTTCTAACACATCTACTTTGAGGACAAAATTTATATGCAATTATATGCAATTGCAATATGCAATTTAGAAAGAAAATTGAGGATATGAATATGTCAGCACAGGGCATTCTTGCAAGACAAATGCTGTAAAGTTGTGTATGTAGGTATGTATGCTTCTAAAACATAACTACTGCAGTAAGTGCTGAAAATATTATGCATAATCAAAGCTTTATTGGATCCAGGCTGACCAAGGTCATCAGGATTAGAAATGCAAAAACTGCCCTTTCATGAGTTTGTCCATCCAGATTTGTTGTTGAGGGTGATCACCTCAGTTAGGGTCCTCATATTAACAGAAACCCCGACTAAGGGCATTGTACAGAAACAATGAGGCTGAGCACATTGAAGCAGTAAAAGCCCTTAATATCATACTTGTTGTGCACACTCACAAGGCTCCATTTTGTTTCCTTTGAGTAGCTTTACGGTTCAGGGACATCATCAATTTTGATCTGCCTCTTTTCTGCCCAGGTGGTCTGCTGCGCCTCCATCGCTCTGTCTGTAAACATCCCAACAAATATGGAAAGATCAAGTGAGGTTTTATCATTATCATCCCTGGCAATGTCATACAGAGCTGGAGTTTCCCCTGCTAGACCATTAGCAGTAAATCAAATGGAACATAAGCACACTAATGAACGGAACTGTGAACACTATTCATATAGCATATCTGGTAGGGCAGACCCGGTGCACTGATTTGACGTGCTGACTGAATGCTTCTCAACATGCTTTTGGAAGGCCATTTATTTAATTTTAGTTTATGTTCAGTATACTTTTAACCCTTTGCAGTACAGCTTCACAGTATGCAATGTCACACATTTTACTTCATATAAACTGTATAGACATTTTGGTGTTGCTGTCCTCTCTAATTAAACTGAAGACAGTCCTTTTGAGGTTTAGATATCAGCCAAAGAGTTCAAATACATTAAATTCAGAACAAAGAGAGACCACCCTTGCCCTCACTGTATCCCTGCTGGAGCCTGCCTCAGCTCTCCCTTAATCTGACAAAAAGATCCCAGCCAAGCACTTTCCTTGGGGTTAATTGTATGTGACATCCATAATACAGCTTTGGTCAATGGTTATCTTCACTTGGGTGCAGAGCAAGTTGTCTCGCTTCTGTTATAAGTTCTTGAAGGCTCTCTTTCTTCCTCTAAAGAAATAAGAAGAAAAACACCTCATTATGCAATTGTTCTAAGGAAAGTTCAAATGCCTAATTAATTTAACAAGAAAATGGATTAGTTTGACCTTTGAAAACTGGTTACAATCTAAGAAACGACATGCTATAAACACAAATCGTGATTAACACTGATTAGAAATGTTTAACATAAAGGAATCATAATACATTTTGACATTTGCTTGTTCTTGGGGGAAAAAAACTTGAAAAAGGAAGGAAAAAATGGAAAATGATCTGAGCTGAATTGTTTCTTCACATATATTAGTTTCATCATGCATCACCCTTTTAATGACTATATAGAAAGATTCAAAACAATATGATCTGTTGAATAAAAATAAGAAGGTGATGCTGCATTGGTTTCCATATTGTACTGCTTGGCTGAACTGCTGCACTAATGATGAGGCACAGGGAAGGCAAACTCCCACGGCTAGCTGTGTCCCTTTTATTAAGATGGAGGGGGTAGACAAATGTGGTTGGGAGAGGAACTGATGGGTTAAGCATCTTCCTCCAGAGGAACTTTATCTGCGGCTGAGAGCCACGGTTGTAAATTTTAATTACCACTCTCACATGCTACAATATAAATGCACTCACTTGGTACACACCTGTTTTCCATCTACGTGGATTTCATATATAATATATATATATATATATATAACCAGGAGGATCATGGTGAGCTTTAGTTTCGGCTTGAAGTTTTTTCCTCTCGAAGCAGTAACATAATTGGGTCAGTCTTAGACTCTTGGTCACTGTGGCTGCTCTGTAAACCTGAAGTATTACTCCCATTAGCTGCAGCTCTGTTCCCTTGGGCCATGGGGAACACATAGAAGGTAATTACAGAACATAATGTTATTAATTACTCTGAGCACTCATGCTACTGTTGGAGCTGAACTCTCTGCAGATGAGGTTCTTGAAGCCAGGCGGGCCACAGCACAATGCCTAAGGTTAAGTGACACACTCGTCTCTGTCACTGGATGCAGAGAATTGTCTCAGCTTTTCTGTTCGTGTGTGATTCTCGGTACTGGGTCTGTTTTCCTGATGCTGATGCCGGCAAGCTAAAAAAAGAAACAAGAAAGATTTATCCACGGTGGTCCCCTCCAGTCATCTGTGTCCTTACGAAGTACACAAAGAGGAAAAAAGGACAGAAGACAGAAGCAAGGGATCAAATGTCATTGTGAGCTTCCATTTCAAAAAAACAAAACCTTAAAAAAAAAACAGTTAAACCACAGCATTTGTTAGAATTATTATTATTATTATTATTATTATTATTATTATTACAGACTGATTTGTCCAGCTAGGTAATGAGAATCCCCTTGCATGTCAGTATTGTCATTAAGCAAACTGCCGCCCCATTATAGGTGTGAAATTTCCCCACCTCCAGCATGATATCCCCATGATCTCCTCCTACATGCAGAGTTTATATATAGCATAATTTAATCTCATTACCCCAGTGAGCCATATGCATCTCTGTAATAATAAAAAATTTTAAAAAGTATGTGTTATGTTGTGGCTCCATGCAATATGGGGACTGGGAAGCTCAAACTAATTGGAGAAAAGCTTCAAGCTGACTCAAACTTGTTTGTCAGTTATTCACACATTCTGTATTTGTGAAATATAGGAAAATATGTTTCCAGATTTTACTCTTTTGCTCTTATCCAACTAACTGTAACATGATCTTTTTTTGCTCTAAAGTATAATTAATTCATAGTGGTTTTTTTTGTTATTGTGGGTTTACTATTAGAGGAATAAAGCAATGGTGCAGCTAAAAACTAAAAATACACACATTTACATATTCCTACAATGGGTCACCAATCCGGGAAGTAATATTCTTCCAGTAAAGTCAACAACTCTATTTCATTAAGACAACAGTTCCTTAGAAGATAAATAATTGTATTAAATAATATCTCTGCAAATGTCACGGTTTGCCTTCATGCATATAAAAAGAGAATATTGGTCCCCCTGCTATATTCTAGTCTTCATGGTATATCAGTTAACACACGGTTTTACTGAATAGGCTTCTTTAAATCTGACCAATAATCAATACATTTGTATAGTAAGTTTGAGACTGGGAAAATGTCTTTACACAGTAAAATAAGATTAACAAGCCCAGGATTTAACTAGTCCTAACACCAGAAGATGTTTTATCTGAAATCCAGTTTGAGCCTTTTAGGTTTTATTTTATGCTGCATGTTGTTTATGTAAGTTGGCGAGAAACTGTCAAGAATTTGAGGATAGGACTGCGTCAACATACCGCATTATCAGACAACCAAAGAATCGGTCTGATTCATACCGCACTGATGTCAAATTCAAAGCAGAACGAAAAAAATACATATATTTAACAGCTTGTCATTCCAGATGTATTGGTCTAGAAGAAAGAAAAAAAAGACAGTATGCTAACAAAGCCTGTGAAGGTCCTCCAGGAGGGAGGAGTGATACCTCCCTTTATTCTCGTGGGACTCTTTGGCAGTTATGATACATTTACTTACTTACCTGAACAGAAATCATTTTCTTTCATCTCTGTTCATGCCTTACAGAGGATCAGTAAGATACATCTCTACCCGTTTGAAGTACTGTTACCTGGAGACACGCTGCTGGGCCGCCGCACTGAGCTTATTTGATATACTGAATTTTATGTCAACTGTGGCAATCCACTCTATGCATCATGTCTAGTTTCAAGTGCAGTAAGAGGATATAAGGACATGATAGTGCTATTCCTTAAAGCTACGGCAGCTGGACTGCCTATTGTTATGATGTATTGTTATAGAGGCACTTTACTGTATGATCAGTCGGAAGGGGAAGTGTAGGAGACCAACAAAGATAAGGTCCACATTACATAATCATCACTCAAAGCGTCATTACATTGTGACCACCACTATCAAGATCATCTGAACATCAAACAGAATCAAAAACTTTTTATCACCAACACATTCATTTATATAAGTATAAAAAGCAAGGACTGGTGAAAACAAATGTCTAAGTTATGGTTTACAGTCATTGCTACAGTTATTTGCTAAAATATCTCTGAACAGTGTCCCCTTACTGCCCAGCTGCCTTAAGCCATTTCTCTCTACCAAAAATCTGGAAACAGTCATTCATCTCACCTAGATTACTGCAACTCCCTTTTCTCCATCTGCACTAAAAAGTCTCTCTCCTCCTTACAGCTGATTGTAAATGCAGCCACCAGAATTTTAACCAGGTACCAGAAAAAGAGAACAAATATACCTATCCTTTCATCTCTGCCCTGGTTGCCTGTTAGTTTTAGACTAGATTTTTAAATTTTAATTATCAGTTTTAAGGCATGAAATGGGCTGGCCCCAAGCTATATCTCGAACCTTTTAATCACCCATATGCCTCCACCGGCCCTGAGGTCAAGTCAACAAGATGGTCTGGTGTCTGGGAAGAGCACAGCGCAACTTTGTCCTCCAGCTTCAGCTTCACTGGACAATAAAACTAGGCTTTTCCAGCTTTATCCACCACAACTGATGACTTCACAACGCAGCTCACTACAGCGGCACAGCGCACTGCTTCAGCCCCCCTTGAGGGCCAGGTCATATGCTGTGCCTGCTCCCTCTGGCTGATTTGTCTCGATTTCCTCTTCTTCTACCTCTGCGCATACATTCCTCCATCCTCAAATCTTTTCTTCTTTTCCTTCCTTCAGCTGTAGCTGTCTGACTACACTAATACCTCAAAATGCCCATAAACATTCACGCCTGAAGTCCACTCTGAAAGACCATCCGCAGTTCATCCCCTACCTCATTCATGGTTTCACTTTTGGTTTCCACCCAGGCATGGAGGTTATCCCAGAATAACCATTAGCTTGCAATAATTCCGTCTGCTCTTGCTGAGTGTAAAGTGGATGGGATCCTAGTGAAAGATGTTAAAGACAGCTTCACAAGGTCCTTTCACTAGCCTATCCATTCCAACATTCCATCAGTCTCATCCATCTTGTTGATTGGGTAAAGCCGACATTACCAGCACATTTAAGGTTTTGCCTGTTCTGGACATTCTTTGGTATTTTTTAGAAGGTTCTTAGTCCCGTCTGTCTTACTTTTGAGCAACCCCAAGAAATTTGATTCACTCAACAACCACAAACTTTCATATGTCATTCACTTTCTGGGTGACTTCCTCGCCGTCACACAATCATCCTCACCCTCATCATAAGGTCTATCCACCCTCAAGTCTGCCTTCCTTCACTGTTCCCCTTTACAGGACCCTGTTAGTCCTTTTGTATTCCTTGGCATTACCCTGGATTCACTCACCTCACAGCGTGCCAACTAAGAAACTCAACCGTACCTCCTTGCCCATCAGTGTACTAAACTGCTGCTCCTCTCCCCATTGGGACACATGCATTTTGCCATTCGCAACATCTCCCAAGGTTGATCCTTCCTCTTCCACTTACTGTTACCGCTGTCCCGTCCCTCTATGATTATGTAATCTTGGATGACGCCTATTAAATGGAGCTGTTCCAACCCCCTCTCCAGTCCTAATCCAAACCTACGATTTAGCCTAAATCCAAAGTGATTAGCTGCTACATGTGAGTTGATTTTCTTTCAAAATCTTGCATGTCCCTGTGAATGAGATGTTAATCGCCCTGAGAAAACACTGGGAAGATAATAATCCAAAAATCCTACTCATCAGTGTATGACCATCTGAGCTGCTAACAGGTAAGAGCAGGTTTAATGTGTAATAGTAGCACTTTATTCTAGTGCAATCAAAGTGTCAGACATTATTGTCGAGTGTGTTTGGCAGTTTGCAAACATTGTTGTAATGTTTCAATACCTGGTAGCAGAGAATTGTTCCCCGTAGGCTTATTGTGTACCACCTCCTCACAGGCATTACTTTTTTCTAACAAAGGTGGGTGTTTAATAGTGTGAAAAAGAAGGATGAAAGACAACTGTGAAGATGATTGTAACACACTCAGGAACAGAGGGTCCTTAAATTGGATTCTTAAGAGGGTTCTCTATCAGCAAATGATGTTTTCATACAGCTTCCCTTGAAAGGCTCCTGTAGAATTACAGCGTCAGAAATCTTTTTTGATGAAACTGCAAGGCTACAGGCTGCAAGGTCAGTCAGGCAATTAAAGGAAGCTGTTAAGGTGCGCCATCTCATTTTCATTTGTTACATAACATGGCCCATTTCACACCCGTCATGCATCTTATATGTCAATATTGTCTGCATATTTGTAAATAAAAGCATGGCTCTCTATTCCTCGGAGCCATTATTGGCACTGCAGGTCCACTTGAAGGAAGCGGTGAGTCTCCAAAGGTCAGCCTGCTCTTGAGCTTTGTACCTCACTCACCGGCCGGTTTATTCTCCGACAAAGGGCCGAGGGGAGAGTGGAGCGCTCTCAGTGTGAGCCAATTAGGGCTTGTTTATTTTCCTCTGCTGTCTAATAAACGTCACTTTCTAGTTTTAATGGCTTGGAAAGAGAGTGTGATTAAAATTCAGGCCCGTGGTGTGACCAAACGTGAAACAGAGCCACATCTTCTGCAGAGGCCCTTCATCATGTAGAATGGCTCTCGGCACAGCATTGTTATGGGAGGTTATGATAATAGAAATATTTATAACACCCTGCTGACCTCTGTGTACAAGTACAACAGCCACCGTGAGGACAGCACTCCTCACAAATAAAAGCAGAGAAAACAAACACTACACCTTCAGGAGCTCACTGCTTGCATTATTTATTCAAAGGCCAGTGCAATACAGATTTCAAGACCCAATATGTAGAAATTTAAGTATGTTTTATTCCAAAAATGTGTTCTTGCCAGCTTAGGTTTCTTTAGACTACTTCTTATTTTAAATGTGTTACCAACTGCTGTACTTATATTGGTTGTCGATATATATTGCACAAGGATTTTCATACATCAAATATGACAACATTTTCCAAAAAAATACAAGACTTGGTAATGTCATAATGGCAAAAAAAGCACCATAATCACATATTGCTGACTACTAAAGCTCACAAATTTACCTGCATTTAAAATTTCTGACATGACCCTCTCTCTCTAACAACGTTCATGCTTGAAGCATTGCATTCCAGTCTCATTATAATTGTTGCTGTTGTTGTTGTTTTTCATCTGTGACATTTAGAAATGTCAATAGAATGCACTGCGCCTAAAACATATGATAATTTAGCAGATGATTGGCTCACACTTATTGGGAGTTCTCTGTAGCTCAGCAGTTTACTTAATCATGTTGTTGTTTTGACCAACTTGTATTCTAAAAAATCCATACACTCAGCAGATGAAAAAAAGGCATCTATAAATAGAATAAAGTTTGTTAGTATTTCTTTCTCTTTTTTTCATTCTTTAGGATCCAGTCCTTGAGTGCTCCGTCTGATGTTTTTAAAGGTAGGCTGACACTACTCCCTGGATTTGGTGAGATTAGATTTATGCATTATATACTCAAGAAAATGTCAAAGCAACCTTTATAAACATTTTAAGGCATGTCACATTGTTATATTAGAGTTACAGCATTATACACACTATTAACATAAAGATAAGAGTGACAAATGTATTGCAAAATGTATGTGTGTATGTCAATGCATTTTCATGAATGTTTTTGTGACTGCTTAAACCATGAAAGAAGCTAGTCTGATGTCAGGAAGCTTGTTTCACCAGTGCCCATACTGAGAAGCCTCAATTACCGTTCTTTTCAGCCTGGACTCCGGAAAGACTAACAACCCATGCCCAAAGATTACCAGCTGTGATTTGGGGGATAAAAAGGCCATAGATACAGCATGGGGATAGTTGAAAACAAGCCCTGTATGTGATCAGTAAAACCTTGACAAAGGTTCTAAAATTTATTTACAAGCAGTGTACGGTGGAAAAGCTTGAAAAGGTCTAATACGGTCACGTCTATTAGATTTAGATAAAAGCCTAGTCTAGATAATGTGAATTGTTTAATTTCTGTGATTAAACGAGCCTCACTAAAACTGTTTCCAAGAGCTGCTATCCATAACAATGAGCTGGTGATGTACTATCTGCAAAATTAAATCATGGTATTGTAAGCCAGAGTGAAAATGACCTCAAAGTCAGAATGAGAGCACCGCTGAATGCTTAATTAGGCAGTTAGTGTTGGCAAGCTTGCTGGCTAAATAATGGTGATGGTGTAAATCCAAAACAGGAGCAAACATTATGCAGAGCTTTCAGCTAAACCTTGCCGGGGCTGCCAAAGGGCTTTTTGGACCAAAAAGTCTAACTGCTGGCTACAACACCACATGCTGTACCACCCCCATACTGACTAACTATCTCTCTGTGTCTTTCTCTGGCTTTCAACTCAAATCAATTCAATAAAACTTTACTGACATGATGTTTTGATTAAAAAATAAAGCAAACCAAACATGAATGTGTCAATTTGCTCAGTCTACTTTGGGTTTTCCAACCCAGCTAGAGAGCACATTCACGTCAAAGAGGCATAATTCTGCAAGACAGCATCAGAACTGTGAGTGGAGTACTTAACATGATATGAAGTATTGGAATGATAGTTACCCCTGGGAGTAAAATGGGATTCGAGCAAGGACAAATACTGTACATTGAATATACCATGTTAGCACTAAACACAACTAAGGCTTCTTACTAAAAGAAGCTGTAGAAATATTTGCAAAAAATAAATTATTTCCTGATGATTATCTCTGAGTCTAAAATCAGATTTGATACTTGCAAAGTGGCTCATGTTATCATGAGCTGCAGAATAAGTGTGTAAAAAGAAATTCATAAAATAAACCCAGCACAATTAATATGCAGCTATAATTGCTGTTGTTAGAGAACA
Source organism: Morone saxatilis (assembly GCF_004916995.1). Lineage (NCBI taxonomy): Eukaryota > Metazoa > Chordata > Actinopteri > Moronidae > Morone > Morone saxatilis. The sequence goes on along the minus strand of NW_023339774.1, from coordinate 6,214,481 downwards.
TAGGTTACCACGGTGACTTACTCTGGTTGAAAGTGAGCCAAGGTAGAAAACCAACATTAATTTAAAGGCCAGAAATAGTTGTCTAATGTACTAATATTGGACCCTTTTTGAACCCATGTTCTCCACCACCATATCCAATCACCTGATGATGATGATATCTTTTGAAGGAATGGTGTTCATCCCTCCAGTGGAGTTCCACAGACTCAGACAGAATCTTTGACAAGGAGCAATAAAGCTGTTCTGAGGAATAAGATGGAACAACACTTTAATAAGACACTTTCCTTTTGTTTTATGACAAGCAGGTTTATATTTTCCAGCTAGTTCTGCCTCATGACCAGGGGGAGTAAGAATAAGCTCTTTTTCTGAAAGGGAAGCACTGACAGCATTTTTAGTGGGGAATCTGATACTTTTTACCATTTCATTTTCTGTCTTTGTTAGGGGGGACAGATTCACTTTCTCTTTGTAAGAACCTTTTGCACTTTTCTATGATGACCTGTTTCAGTAGCCATTTGGTAATTATCTGTATTTAGTCCATATTATTTGCTCCATATCCAAGTCAGGGCCATAGCAAGAATTTTAGAAAAGACTGAGGTGTCCAAACACACACATAAAACACAGACACCAAGCACAGGGTGTGAGATATTGCACACGTTTTCTGAATGTTGCTTGTCAGTGAGCCATGCCTGTTCCATTCTGTGTGAATGGTATGAAAGTCAATTAAAAAGCTTGTGGCAGGAAGAAGTTTATATATAAAGATATCTGAGGGCCTTTAAGCTTCTGAAAAGATTAAAAATGCAACCTCTATATTCCCAGCAGTAACTCAGGTCATGAGAGAAGAAAGGGATAAACTATGTCAAACCTTTCACGTGTGAAATATTCACATATAGAAGTAAAGTTAGGCTGGTGTGTGTTAGCATGTACTCTATGTGTGTGTGTGTGCGTGTGTGTGTGTGTGTGTATGCCTTTATATCTGAGCTTATTTTTACAGCCCACATGCTCTGTAGGGAGCACTCCTCAATATGTTTTTAGTGAGGCTCTGTCAGCTGGCTGGAGCCTCCAGATAAGGGCTGTTATGTGTTGTGTAGTTAGTGGTTAAGTGTTGGTGTTCTCCACCGCTCCCTGTGTCATTGTGTTATCTGAAGGGTCCCAGCAAGCTCCTCAGGCTCAGCTCTCCAGGTCGCAGTAATGAGAGGGGATAATTACTGATCACACTTTGCAAATGGAACAGCGAGACGATAGAGGACGTCTAATGAAGCCTTCCACTCCCCCCACATCATATATACACAAACACAGTCAAGAGCATGATAATGACAAACACTAAAACAACTACAGGTCTCCTTGGACCTTAGCGAGCAGAGAATATTCACCCTATATATTATGATTCAAGACTCCATGACCAAGACTTCAATCTTTCCTTGAGCTTTTTTAGTTGCGTAAACATAAACAGGAATATAGGATAGGAACAGAGATAACAGGAAAACAAAGAAAATGCATTTACATTTTGCAGGTATTTTTGATCATCATTCCTATCAGAACAACATTCTACTTAGCAGATAAATGCTGAGCTATGGGGTTACAGGGACTCCATTCAAAAAGGTAAAGTTAGTTTTCTATTTGCATACATATATATGTATGTATATATATATACATACATATATAGACATATATATTATACTGCTAAGTCCTCATGAATAAAGAGTCTGAATGAAGAATCAGTCAGGAGGACAAAGTAGATGGATAGGTCGGTCACAGTGGGTTTCTTTTAACCATGATCATTCCTGAACCATAACCAAGTGTTAATTATTGTAACAGTGAATGCAAAAAAACCTTAGCCATAGCCAGGAGCATCAGATCAGAAAAAGTTTTTGTGTCGTTCTTTAGGGCAGTTAGAAACATTGCATTTTGTGCTTTTTATTGCTGAGGTATTGGGTCACAATGACCCCATTTAGGACAGGAACATTTTTGTTTTAATAAGTACCTGCCTTTTTTTCCTACTTTTTATCATCATTCATGGAGTCGCAGGTTGAGCCAGCATCACTCATTACAACTGGAATGATTACAAGTTTAGTTTATTCAAATTACTAAACCATTTCTATCATAATAAAAACTAAGATGTATGCACCCAAAATGTCCTTTACTATTATTGTATTGCTCACTTTTTATATATTGTGTTAAAGCAAAGTCTTATCAATAATGTTAGCAAAGCCCCATGGACTCTGTTGTGTAGCTCTCTTAACCCAAGAAATCTTGTCCAAAGCGGTCGAAATAGCTTTGGCTATCACCCAAGATATAAAACAAGTGAATTTCACTTTAGGGATTAATTTCAAATAGTGGACTTTTTTACAAGCAGGACTCCCTGCAGCCTCATATCCCGGTAATTAAGTTGGTGAGTAAAATATCATCATAGCCAAAACTCTGATAATTAGGCCTGGGCTGTAAAAAAACGGAACTCCTTTCAATAAAGTCCTATCTCATTACATTTAATTGATGGTAACAATCAATTATAGAGAATGAGCTTGAAAACTACCTCTTTGACCTTGAGCCCTGATCACACCTGCACCCTTTCTCCTTCTCCTCTACCTATAAGTTGAGGACAAACATTGTACCAAGCCAGAAAAAACAAAGGCGGAGGGGAGACGGAGCACTTTGTCAGATCAGCTAATTGAGTATTTGGCCCAAAGCAGGAGCCATTTATAAGACCCCTCCTCCCTCTAGGCCTGCCCAACTGACTCCCATTCCTCTGCCCCTCTCCAACTGTGTGCTACTGTGACACAGGGCTTTGTCACCCCTGTTCCTGTATACCCCCCGCATCTTCCTCATTCATCACAGCAGAATGATTCCTGGGTTTAAGGGAAGGTGATAAAGATGCTTGCAGGCCCACTGTGGACACAGCTGGACCCTCCAGGCTAAAGTGCCCTGATCAATCAAAAGCCCCTCTGGGTCAACCTGCCCTTCTGGTATCAGACTCAAGGAAACTTGACAGAAAACTAGCAAAAACATTTAAAGCTACAAGACATAAACACACTTTCACACACACACAGTGATGCACAAAAACAATTTCCAACCCTCGAGTTTGTCACTAATCTCAGTTGATGTACCCATTTTGGCCAACTCAACTCTTTTATTATGTGTGATGCAGCAGGCAACTACTTCATCTTTGTTGAGGATGACAATTAGGGGGCCACCAATGTGTAATCAGAATGAGTGTCCCAGAATCATAATAAGTGTCTGCACTATCTCCCACTCCTTCCCATTTGAACAGCTGTGACTCCAGCAGTGCTCTTGGCAGGCTTCATCCCCTGTTGCCTCATTTACTTGCAGCCTCTGAAGTATTTGTTTGGAACAGTCTGTACCTCAAACAACTGGAGATATTTGTAGACTTGTTTCTAAACCATGTCTTCTGGATTTTGTGTTCGTGAGATAAAAAAAAAGCAGGTCACTTGGTTGTCAACCCAGACCTATTGGCTCTTGTCTGATGATGACTGAGCATCTATGGGCAGCAACTAATGTTTACAGTGTGGCCAGCAGATATCCTGAAAACAGTCAATGGATATCCGGGCCATGACATCCTCTGCAGTCCGATTAGCAACTTTATACACGATAATGAAAATCTCTATAAACATATATGTGTATATGAATGCAGATCATTTCTTTTTAAAAAGCTAATACAAAGCTAAATCTTTACCAGACGATAGCCGATGGGTTTCAAGATTGCATTTCGGCCATTGCGTTTCATAGTCCATACAATGCCTGCTAAAACGCGGGCGCAACCAATTTTCATGAGTGGTCAAAAATACTCAGCATAATTCAATCTTTGAGGCTTTTTTTTAATGCATATTCTGCTATAGTAGAGGAAAAGTCACTATCAGGTTGGTGAGATAACATCACTCAACAAAACAGAGGCTGAAAAGGCACGCTAAAAATCATTTGCTCTATGTTGGATGCTTCTGCATTTCCAGCTCAGCATGGCTCAATGACAAGCAACATTGAGAAACAATTGTGTGTCTGCCTTAATGCTTTGGTTTTTATTTTCCTTAAAGCATGGCTTGAACCAGTTCTTATTATAGTATACATCATGTTAACATTAGTTTAATGACATCATATTACAGCCTCAGTTTTCTTGTCATTTCAGACTTTGCTATTCCTTCCCTGCTCTGCAGTAGAGTTCAATGTTCATTGCCATCTTCAGCAACCCCCTGTCTCCCAGACCCACATGGACACCTGTTTCCAATCCCCCATTCAGCTCCCCAGCACATATAGTGGCTTTTTGCCTTTGTTGCCCAACACATTGTCTATTTTGCATTCTATTCAGTTCCATTAGAATGAATTGATTCAGCCTCAAAATGAATGTTTTTTTATTTCTGGTGTCACCAGGCCTTTAGTGTCAAGCCTTTTTGTTTGTTACCTGCCTTCACTTTGGGAATTTCTGCAAGCTTTGCCCCTTTTGCTTTGATTACTATAACACAGTAGACTTGGATTTCATTCAATCTGCCTACCTCTGAGCACTTGATTAATTACTTGCTGCACTTAGCCTTTACATATAGAGCCCCTTATGCTGAAGCAAGCTTTGTGTTGGCTTGTTTTTTTGTGTTTGTTTTTTTGGGGGGTGGGTGGTGGTAGGGGGTTCTTTTGCTGGCATCGAAGAAATCAGTGTGGATACTTGTTTATTCATTCATTAAATCCGGTACCGTTAAAGCAGCACTGCATATTATTTTAATAGATCTCCATCTCTAAGACATGTCTTAAATGGGAAGTCATTCTCTCAAGTTTCAATGAACAGTACCTTCCTGCACTGAATTTTCATCAAAATGGTCGCTGCTGTCAATGTCATTACATAGTGTTTTTCATTGTCATTTTTGCATAAAATCTGCCCAATAGTCAATAGTGAGGCCCAGGAAAGACCTGATCAGCATAATAGATGTCTGAAGAGGTACAGTATTTCTGCTGAGTGCAGCACGATGTCCACACCAGTAAAACTGATTTTCAGTAGCCCTTTCCATTTTCTCACTCACCATCTATTCTCCTCTTCACTTCAGGCAAAGTAACTGTTACTATTCTCAGTTTTTCCATTTTATATTAAGACTTGTACAATTGATTGCCAATTATTATATCCGCAAACCAAGCAATTATAGTTGTATAAATGTAACTAGTTTGCATGCAAAGCAAAACACCATGTTTGTTTAATTTAATTACATTAACCAGCCATGCTAAACCCATTCCCCAGTGGCTAATGAATGGGAATAGTAGCTTTAGAAAGTCATTGCTCTGGTATCCAGGCCCTCAGTCCATTTCACAGGCCAAATCTCAAACATCATCTGACAAAATGAGTCAGTACTCTCAGTGGGGAGATGCAGTGAGGAATCAGGACAAGACAATGTCTCTTGTTCCCTCCACTGTGCTGTCTTCAGTGGCTAAAGCTTTGCCAGTCTCTGTAATCTGCCCTTGTGCCATAAAGTCAGCATGGTAGCAACTCTGCATCATTTCTCAAAATGCACAAAATGCAGTTTCAAATGTTGTTGAGATTTCAATTTACATTTTGTGTTAAACTTGAAATGGTTGTGTTCGCTTTTGGCACCCCAACGATAATGTGTCCTCATGTATTATCTACACTGCAATTTGCACCTCTTTTCATTAATATGGATATTTTTGAGTGCATAGCTGGATCTTTATGGTCCTATAGCCCAATGCCAGGATTAAGAGTTTGGTCCACAAGGTGTCAAGATGCGGAAAATTTATTCACATTTTGCAATAATATTATTTTACAGTATTCTGGAGACCAGGGAAAGTCAGACAACTGCTGATCATGTTCAACTGCATTTCAGTTGGGAAAAGCCCTGGAAAAATATATTAGATAGATAAATTAGAAAAATACTAATCTATGTACACAGGTACACTGTCTATCCAATCAATACAGTACATCCAATCATATCATAAACTCAGATAGAGCTGTGTGGCTCTGCAGGGAACAAATAACTAGTTTGGACGAACTAGATACAAAAATGTAAACTAACTTTTCTGCTGTACTTGACCTTTACTGCCTGACCTTGGCTGTCCTTTGAGAATAATGTAGTACATTATATTGTAACATATTAGCATTTTTGTTTCGAGTGCAACTCCTTGAAAAATAAACATAGAGTGGCCAAAAGGGCAGAGCCTTACGGAGACCGAGGTTTAAAGCTTTTTCAACAAAGGAGATGAATTTGCTTCTCGTTTGTACTGGCATCTGACATCGGTGATTCCAACAAAAATCGGAAAAAAATGTTTCCATGTTCATGACTCACTGCTGAGCACAAGGTCCTTCTGCAAAGTGAGGGCAGTCATATTTTCTTATCTCATTAACAGTCATTTTAGCAGATGTCTTAGCAGGCCAGAGCAGAGCAACAGCACTGAGTGTGCCTGTGGTAGAAGAAAGGCTTCTTCTCCTTGAGAACCCTGAGGACCTCCCGTCTAATGAAATGCTGTCAAGGTCCAGTGAGCTGAGCTGCCAGAAGAAAGCTACACAATGGAGAAAAGCCTGACAACTAGCACAAAGCGAGAGGCAGATAGCAACCCCAACTCCTCATACACTTATTACATTTTGGGAACCACTCAGGCAGATAACAGTGGGATGCCGCCTCGTGCACAAAAACAGAAATCTGTTGCTTCCTCTCGACCAGATAGGTTATTTACTGTATACTGTAACGGCAACTGCTGACAACAGTAATTAATTTAGATAAGTAACTATCCTTCGAGATGAAATAATTTGTCCAACAAACTATTGTAGGGAAGCAGAGAAAAGGATTCTCAAAGGACTCGGGATAAGGGCTTTTATAAGTCCAGTGTGTAACATTTAGGAGGATCTGTTGGCAGAAATGGAATATAATATTCATAGCAATGTTTTCATTAGTGTATAATCACCTGAAAACAGGAATGGTTGTGTTTTTGTTACCTTAGGAGCTGTTTGTTTGTTGGGTTGCTTTACATGGAGGCTGGCATGTTGAAAAGACATGTTTCTATGGTAGCCCAGAATGGACAAATCAAACACAGACAGGAGACAGGGCCTTTCAAATTTTTTGCAACCTGAAACTTCACCGCTAGATGCCATGCAACACACTGATCATTTAAAGGTAAAACGTATGCCATTAGCCATAAAGTTTTGCAGTACAGTATATTGAGGGGTGAGTGTGGGGGGGGGATCAGATAAAAAATATGATAATTGTTTTGTTTTGGAACAAGTTGCAGTATTCAGGAAATTCTTAGTTTGCTGCCCCTCTGCTATTGCCATCCATAGACAGAGTAATAAAAAAAAAACAGAGGAAAGAATAAAACAAATTCTTACAGTGAGAGGGAGAGAGAGAAAGAAAACATTTTTTTCTTGTAATTCCATCTACACATGTTTTGTTGTTCTAAAAAGACAAATTCAAGCAAAAAATCCCAAAACAGAACAGAGATAAAACATTAAGAACTAATGAGTTCTCACTGAACACAGCACAACCTGCACTAGTGATCCTTCCACAGGAGAGACAGCGAGAGAGAGAAAAAGAGCCTACACACACAATGTGATGTGATCTGTTGAAATGGGAACATGGCTACTGAGTGAATTACTCTTTTCTTACATGCAATCAATAACATTACTATTAACTGGGGATTCATTTCAGTATGGCTACCCATACACATATCCACACACCTTCATGCATAGGATATGTAATTAATATAGATCAATGTTGATCTTCTAATCTATGTTCATACTGTGTTGCCGTTATTGTGTGCTTTCAAATTATAGTTTGATGCTTTGACATGCCAGTAAAGCTTTGAATTGAACTAAATTGAACTGAGAGAGAGAAAGAGAGAGATAGTTGGATGTGCACCAGTAGTGCGAATCTGTACTGTAAACAGGAGTGCCCCCAGGCATCTATCATTTTTAACTGAAGAGAAAAGTAACATGGAAGGATAAATAATATGGATAAATAGTATGAACTGACTAAGGAGTCACATGTTAAGAGTACTGGTGGCTCCGGCTATCTGGATAAATTAAATCATTCAAACAAACCATCTTCTGCGGAAGCAAGAGGGCTGTATTTCATGAGCTGCACGCCTCATACTGACTTTTCCAGCTAATTAAACAAGAAGCCGAGACAGACAGAGAAAGATGAGGATTGCAAGGGGGAACCGACCTGCAGCTGGTGTAACAACTGGTGGAATAAAAAAGATTACTCTGTCATAAATGAGAGAAGGAAAGATAAGGTGCTGTTATTTATAACCCTGTTTTAATCTGTTGCAATAGTCAGGGTAGCATTTTCAATCTCGTTAAAGAAAAGCTTTACACTGAGACGGCCAAGGCCACTGTCGTAGCGGTTTGTGTTTCTGACAGCAATGAAACATCACCTCCAGTTGTCCCCTCTGTGTCCCTGTGACTATCAGTCGTTTCCACTGCTGTGTTTTTCTATTTCAGGTTTGAGCAGATTAGCGAATAGCGCAGTACGAGGGACCTGTGGTGCAATCAGTTTCATGGTTGGACTGCAAAAATCGCACAAAGGAAACACACATGAAAGACGCTGTTTCACCCACAGAAGGTAATGATAATTGTTCAACTCAGTCACACAAAATAAAGAAATAAACAACAAGAAAAATACTGAGTATTCATAGGAAGGCAGAGCATTGTGAAAAACTAAATATGTTTGAGATGTGTTTGTATTTTTTGTATTGTATTGATTTAAATGGTTAAAGAGACGTATCTTAGCCTATGAGACACTACCATCAACTTACTCAAAAGCACCTTTTTTTATCATGAAAAAAAAACATTGAGCTTTAAACTCAAAAAAGAGAGAAGTTTTGAAGCCTTGGACAGACACAGAAAAAGGATGGGGCTGGACTGGACATCAACCATCAGAGACAGCCATAAGCTAAACTGACCAAAAGCATAAAACTAACTCCAACCTGCAACTTCACCCACTTCCAAGGTTTACAGAGAAAGGAAAAAGTCTGTAGAGTTCAAAACTCCAGCAACACTGTAGTATAGAGAACTTTATTATTAGACCAACACACTTTGACTTGGCCTTCATTATGGTGATAACTAACTAACTCCAACCTAACAAGAGCCTTTTCCTCCTGGGAGCTAGCCTGCCTCTCCCTTGTAGTTGTAGTTGACTGATCCTAACTAATGTCAATTCCACTATAAAATGTCATAAAATAGCGACATTTCCACCAAACTTACCCAAAGCCCCAGCCGAGCTTCAGCATCTAACCTCGCCAGAGCTAACAGTTACAGATCATAAAGTGAGATTGTTTTGTGTGTGTGTGTGTGTTTCCTTTTTGGAACACACATTTGGGTTAAGGCACTGACAAACAGCTGATAAGTAAGTTAGATGTTGCTAAGTTGGAGTTACCATTGTTTTTACGACTGATATTTGACTTTGACTATGTAACCAGAGTTTCTGGAGATTTCAGGCACTTGAGAGATCAATTATTCCTAAGGATTGTTATGAAAATATGTTAATCTTAAGGATCTATCAATTATATGGTAGCAAAACATTGTCAAATGAGTCATAGAAGGCAATACATGGGACTGTAGTGATGGTGTTTCTTCTTTTGTGGTAGATTCAAGAAAACTGCTGTGGGCATTTCCTGTAAACATAATAAACATTTATTAGATTCTATAGGTTGAATTATGGCAGAACAGCATGTGTCTGTAAAATAATTGGTGCGACTAAACTCTACCAGAAATGCAAAATTAGATCAAGTTCAAAGCCTGGGGATGACACATACAGGACATGTTATCGAGTTCTGCGATTAAGACTGCAACACAAACCCCCAGAGGAGTGGGTTGTTTCTTCATCTTACAGTCGTCTTCGTTAGCTGGATTGTCTGGTCCAGTGCATAGGATGATTACAGCTCTCATTAAGGATGGACTCGGACTGTGCAAATCCCAGGACAGTCTTGTGAACAAGGAGGAGAACTGACAGAGCGTGCTGCCATGATGCATACTGTCTGTCTCTAGAGTTTACTGCCATGGTGAAGACACAGTCTGGTAAAACAGCTTAATTTCACTGCCTTTGCCTTTGTGCACCATGGGTTTTTTCCATTCTGAAAATAAGTATGTGAATGTGTATCACAATATGATAGAGGGCTTTTATGTAACATATCAAAGTATCATTTTAGTTTGGCTATCATTAATATGCTGTTTTTCTTGTTACACTGTTGAAAACTAGACTTCAGTCAGAAATGCTTATGTCAAGGTAGTGACATTTATAGCAAATGGTTTTACACTTAGATCTGGCAGAAGGCTCCACTTGGAGTAGGCTCTGAAAGAATCCAAGCTAATGGCTTTGGCATGAGTGTATCAGAAAAATAAGTAAGAGAGAAGTGTCAGGTTATAATGGCTGCTCACCTGCATGAATATAATTGAACATTACTAGTCAGCTGATAGCTACAGAGCTCTGAATAAGCCAGTGAATCTGAGGCATTAATTTCACAGCTGATGTTAATACCCCAGCCTTGCAATCCAAGCCTGATTTTATGTGCTTAAAGGTCCTGTGTGTAACATTTAGGAGGCTCAATCGGCATAAATGGAATATAATGTGCATAGGTATGTTTTCGAAGTTAATAATCAGCTGAATATAAGAATAGTTGTGTTTACATTACCTTAGAATGAGCTTTTTATATTTCAAGATACTGTGGGGTGCCTTCCATGGAGTCTGCCATGTTGAACTGCTATGTTTCTACAGGTTGGTTCATTGAAAGCAATAAAAACAAATTCATAAAAGGATAGATACTCTGCAGACAGACTTTGTTCTGTTTATACTGTATTGGGTGTTTAAGTGTGGGGTTGTGTTTTCACATGTGTAGAAATCACTATGGTTCTACTTTGACATAACTTTCTTGGGCATCTGCACAGAGGTATGCAGGGACTGTGCTTTCATCCGATGGCAAAAATTATGTTGCAAGGACCCTCAAAACAATGCCATGTTGCTTAGTCATGTGATATGTGGTGGCTATCTGTCATCTTGTTTTGGTGATTTTCTGCCCCTTAGTGGCAAAATAATGAATTAATGTGGCTTTAACTCAGTTGTCAGAGAATACGGTGCAAAAAGATTGAACAAAGATGAACTTTTCCAGATCCTTATAATTGCTGACTTTCAAAACTCTCCATCCAGGTTGTTCTCTGTTTTGAAATAAAACTTCTTTCCCCGTTCCACCATGAGAATAATCTGATAGAGAGTACGGGAATTCAAGTATATCTTTCAAGAAGTCTTTCTGGCCCACCGACTATCCCTCTCCATTGAGTCAGAGAGGACATGGTAGGTGCCCTCATGGTGACGGTCCATCTGTCCATCAGATCTCATTAACAGTTCAATTGTCTGCAGGGAATCCGTGGTAGTCAGGGAGAGGCTCGCTGGTTGGAATGACAGAGAGGCTCGCTGGTTGGAATGACAATTAGCATACAAAGCAAACACATTGCAAATAGAAGTAGCCTTGGCAAAAGAGTCCAGAAGTATGGAAGTCACTGCAGACAATATGCAGTTATTACAGCACACAATATATATTAATACAGGGAGGAAACAAAGGTCACAACTTACAATTGATGTGCAAAATACATCAGTTTTCTTTGACTATGTCGGGGACAAGGCTGTTCTTACTTAAAAGTTATGTATTTATAATATTCTCATACAATGAATACATGTAGAATAAAATATAAGAATACGTGTAAAATTAAAAAAATACATATTGACAAAAGGTCACATCATTGTGTTAAATATAAAGCTGCTACACTTAATTTATATATATATATATATATTAATAAACATCTGGATACTTATTTTTTAAACACAAATGTGTACTATTGTATATAGAAATGGTCTCTTTAGAATTCACTTTTTAAAACACAAACAAATGTATTTAATGGTGAGTACTTAACTAAGGGGGGGTACTGTATGTACACAGCAACTGTTTTTTTGGTGCAGCTTTTGTTCCTTTGGAAGAGTTGTTTATTATATTATATTAAATAATATGATATCAAAGAAGAGTTTGATACTATTTTACAGACTATAATTTATCAAAACAATACTTATAAGTGATCTCTGTGGTGAATGTAGGCTTGTTTACCTGCATTTGACGCCCATTCTTCAACTTCAGTGACTAATAGACATTTCACAGACCCAGCGCTTCTTAAGCCACTGCAAACTCAACCATTTTACAAAGCTGTCAACCTGCAAACCTCCTTGGCATGGCTCAGTCTGGCTGGATCCAAACACAGAACATAGAGAGCCACCCAGACAGTGCAGTGATGGATGATATTGTCTGATCATCGGGAAACTTGAGTGTATATACATAGGCAGGCTGTCTGCAGGACCACTGGACCTCTGGCAAACGACATAACAACTAGTTCTCAACCTACTGAACATTGAGGGTATAGAAAGTCCTGCAAACTGTCTTTGCAAAGACTGATTGCAAAAGTGAACCTTTTAGTGAATTTATTGGTAAGGTACCAATGAGCTTGCGAATCAGTCCAATTATACAGACATAAATTTAAAAAAATAACAAATCAACCAATTGACCAAGCTAATTGAAGATTAGCATATCTAAAACAATACACATTGTTTTAAAATAAAAAAAAGTGGTTCATTTATTTTTATCCTGACTTTCCGGAAATGTTTTGCAATGTGTTCGTGTTTACTTGGCAAAACTAAATTTAACTCTTTCACAAACAACATATGTTTTCAAACAGTACTCATATCCATATGTCTTCTGCTTGCTCCAGCAATCCGGCTAATTTATCGCATGTATATCTGCAGCCAAATGGCAACAGCCAAGATTAGCCTGTCACAAAAAGAAAAAAAACATCTAATATCTGAGGGATGTCTAAGTTGCGTCATTTAAACAAAAAAACTGATACAATTAAGTTCTTTCAGGCAGATTCTCACATACACATTTGCACATACAGTATCTTGGCAATTACCAAGCAACACCTGACCCCTCTTATTCCTCCATTACCTTTCATAGGAAATTATCAGCTCCATTGCAGACAGCAGACAAACCTGGTGGAGGAGTTGTTATTTGTGTCTCCCACACATAAAATCACAAACTGTGACTGAAACTGTATCTGATTCAACATATGCCTATATTTTAAATGCAGTTTTTAACTAGTTTCAAACTGCCATACATTATGCACAACCAGGATGAAAATATTATGGGCATCAAGGATGAAATATTTTTCAGGCAAAATAAACAAATTCAGAGGAGAAATCTCGCAAAGAAGATCTAGCAACACCAATGAAGTGTACTTCAAGATATTGAATATAAGGTTACAACTGGGATTTTAAGAATGCCCTCGTGGTAGGGAGGAATCTAACAGGATAATTTGCTGTAATGGGCATCAAGGGTGCTCCAAGGGAAAAAGGGAAAGTCTTAACCACATCATAGGGTCTTAACATTACTCCAACTTCAAAGTGATATGGTCCAATCTCTTTAGAATCATAAAACTATAATCAGTCAAAGAGAAATCAAAGTGGGTTTTAGACTAAGGGCTCTTGATAAAATTTGAACTTTTTGTCCTTGCATAATCTGCTCTCCTATGCGCTGGAGTTCAAAAAGGGTGCAGTGTCAGTTTTCTTTGTAATTTCATATAGACTGACTTATGATGGTGTCATGTCAGGCCAATTCGCTTAATAAAATATGGAATTAGGAACAATATAGATGTGAAAAATGCATTCATATTTTCACATGGCAGTATTGCATGTAATCCTGATTTGTTACAGTCTTGTTCGGGTATGGGTTTCAGAACCAGGAAAGATGGTGGTATTTCTAAAATACAGGATCTCTTTTTATATAGGCATCTTAAATCCTTTTCACAAGGGCTGCATTTTGAGTCCCATCTTGATGAAGAAATCTGGTGAAAAGTTTTTTTGAATGTAGAGAAAATTACATGTAATAACAAATTCTATGAGACTCAATACAAGATTCTTCACAGACTACATGTTACCCGAGCTATTCGATGTAAATATGACCCTTTGTCCTTCCCATTATGTCTGAAATATAAAAAAAAAAATCAGTGATACATATACTAAGCTCATGTAGCCGTGCCCTACATTTTTTGGCTGGCAGTCCAAGGTGAGATTAAGAAAGCATTTGGAGTATAAATAATGCTAAATCCATATAATTATTTCCTGGGATCAGACTTTGTGTGCTGAACACTTCACAAATTTACAAAAATGGCTAGACGAGGAGTCCTGATATTTTAGTTTGGCATGAAAAATGTATCACATGTGTTAAGAGGTACTCTCGATGAGTTCATGAGGGACTCTTCCCCAATAGCAATATACTTGAAAAAGGAATGATTAAGATTAATAGGTTTGGAATTTACTGCTATGATGAAAAAAGCAGTGGTTTTAACTACTACTACCACCTGGTTGTGACTCTTGCTACTCACTTTTTGTTAGGGTTTTTGTAGTGTGGCTACAAACATGATGCAGTGACATGCAGCTGCATCTGTGTTCATGAAAATTATGTATTCCAAAGAAAATGACTGTTAAGGATATTTGAGGTCACTCCCACTTGAATTGAACTATTATGCTTGCAGTAGTGGGACAGACAGAACATTTGGAACACATGGAAAAGACTTACATAGATTTAGCCTTTTGTTCTTTTTATTTGTTTTTAAATAGAGTCTAACTGAATATAGCAAAGGAAAAACACTAATTACCTTGATAGTGTACTAAGAGAGGTGGTCTTTGGTGAGCAGATCTTGCTTCTGATCCTCAGTTAATTTCAAATGAGGGTAAAATCCAATTAATTGGATTCTGACTTCGGGGTCGGTAGTCATGCAGTAGTTGCTTTTTGATGGAAATTACACCTCCAAGGATAATAGCTGAATCTATTTTGGGAGGATATAATCAGGCATAAAGCCCTAGCACAATCTAAAGCACACAGGATGTATGCTCCTTGTTTGGATCTGTATAGTAACAGTTTTGGTGTCTCAAGCCTACACTACACTCAAGTCTGATCCACTAAATGAAATCAAGCCTGAATGAATTATTCTTGATATTGGAAAACAGCCCTTTGCCCTTAATTTTTAGAAAAGAAAATTGATTAGATTGCTTCACGTATAATTGCTTTCACTCCCACAGTCAAACTAGAATCTAGATGTAAACTTTAATCCATTTCCTACCATTCAATTAAGTGAGAGATTTCAATCTTCCCTTCTCACATCGTGATCATTCTTTTTTTATTTAGGGGTGAAGGACTATTTATTTTCCGGATAAGAAGGGGGTGGGATATTAGAGAAAGGATGAGTAGAAAAGTTTTATTTCCTATCTTGTTGACATATCGGCTCGGAAAAGAGAAATCTCAAGTGTACTGACTCGCTGTTATAAAAATCTCCCAACACAATACAGGGCTCGTTCAAGGGCAGTTTTTTGGTTTATATCCTAAAACAACATATTAGAGTTAAAGTGCAGAGTGAAAAGGGCATCATGGTCCATGTTGATGTCGGTGCACAGTTGTTTCACACTGAGTGAAAAGAAGCGATTTCAAGGTTGGGTTATGTCCAATGGGGCAAACAGATTTATTTTCCTCTTGTTCTAAATTTGGTTGTGTGTGTATTCAGTGAGCTGCTAAGATTATTGTGGGTTTATTGGCACAACTCTACACAACATAAATGTTTTACCAATAGTATATATTCACACTTAATCATACAATAGCCTATTCTTTAA
>NW_023339774.1:6177263-6198695 GCF_004916995.1 Morone saxatilis | reverse complement strand
GACAAATTGAAAATTTTACCCAATGATGGCACAAGATAAAAGGTCAGGGGGTCACCACAGTGTGGAGGACAAGAATGTGTGTATCAAATTTCATGGCAATCCATTTAATAGATCTTGAGAAATTTAGCTCAGTTTTACAAAACATGCTAGTGGCAGCACTAGAGGAAAAGTCATTTTAGGAATAAATTAATCCTATTCATTTTAGGATACACCATGGAATGTAAAATTTCATGGCAATCCATTATATAGAAGCTGTGATATGTGGGCCAAAGTGGTGAACTGACTCCCTGCCATCACACCGACAGACCAACATTGCAACCCATAGATCAGTGCTGGTCAAAAACACATATTAATTTGTATGAATAAGCTCTTAGCCCCCCTTAGCCAGTGTTACAATATTCATCATTTTGTAACATTTTGGAGTTGGCCTGAACAAGTGCAGTCGTACTTTAATTGGCTCTGTGTATCTGATGTAGCTACAACTCTGTCTTGCATTTCAAAGAAAGAAATTCATGAACACCAGCCTCCCAATGATATGAAATCATGCTGTCATTTTAGGCTAATAAGAATCCTAAAATAAGAGTCCCGAAATCAGGCTCCATGTTATTTTTGGTGTTGCTCCCCTGTGCTTCATCAGAAGTAACTATCCATGCATGGATAGCTGCATAAAATTAGCATATAGTAAAAGTCTGCCATGAGAACAGATGAACTGTGTTTCGATAATGGGTGATCCCACAGTTCAAGTTCAAAAAGGATTGAGTTGACCTTAATTTATGTTGATGGAGGAGCAGACATTTTTCATCATTTTTAGGAGTTTGTGCTAGAGTTATATCCGTAAGATGAACATCTATCTTTATCTGTATCTACTTGAGAACTGAGAACTTGACATCTATGCATCCTTGCATGTCACTCCTGATCTCTGATAAAGCCAACACGGTCTGATAAACCTTATGTATGTGTTTCTCTGTTATGTGTTGTTTTGGCAAAGTAAGAAAGACAACAATCTAGGTGTATTTTTTTTTCATAGGCATTGGTAGAGACCAAAAACTAAGGTAAAAGGACAGTAAATACTGGACTTGGATTGGTCAAGTGGCCAGGAACATGATCTCACTTTACAATGAGATATTATGTCAGGGTTGTGGATGTGTTAGCTAGTGAGTCTTTTTGCCCCAAATTGCCAAAATTCAATTAAAAGCTTTAAACTAGTCTGTTGATTTGTGAACATAAGTCCAGTATATGGCTCTTTTTAGGGCTTGTATTCAACCACTGTCTCTATTCAATGCCAGCACTATAATGATAAAAGAGAGTAAGATGCAGAGCAGGTGGGTATAGGCTGCAGGTGGGGACAAATTAAACTGCGACATTCCCTGAAGAGGTGATGATGGGTGAAAAAGAGGAAGTACGAACATTGATTTACCTAGTGAAAAGGGTTGCCTGTCCTTCCCTGTGCTCGACTAATGTCCACCGAGAAGTCGAAAATTAAGCACGCCCTCTCACCCAAATGATACAGCATATTGATTGGCCTGAAGGAAGGTTGTTCTTTAATGTGTTTGTCCGGAGCTGACCTTGCTGTTAGTGTAACGGTGTCTTGCCACAGGCAGGCACACCACACAGAGGTAATTTTACTTCAAGTTTACACAGGGGGCTACATCACACAGGACCAACCAATTACTTCTCCCATAGACAAATCATAATTCTGGTTGGTCATGTGGTTGTGCTTAAGTTTTAAATGGTTACTCCTGCCTCTTACTGTCTGACTTTTTGACATGAGAATGACATTGTATGTATTTCATTACATACTTTATTGTAGAGCTTTATGCAGCTTCCGATTGCCTGATGAAATACAGTACAGTAAATACAGTAAAAACCTGCAATAGAACATCCAACCTAGTCTTTTATGAGGTTGAGTAATCTTCATTATTAGATACATGTGGGGAGTGTATTTACTATTATAAATTTAAAGACAAGCCACTCAGTAGTTCTTGAGACATTTCAATCTGAACCAAAAAAATAATAATAAAAGGACTCATGATGGCACATGAAGAAAAGCTAGGGGATCACCAAGATTGGTATACTTAACAGTCTGAGAACCATTGATGCCTGTACCAACAATTCATCAAGATGTGTTTGGATGGATAGTTGACAACATTGACCTGTTGGTGGCACAAGACGGAATAGATCACCAAAGTCATGCATGGATGCATCCTATGGAGACCCTGAATATCTCTACCAAACCTCATGATAAATTATCAAATTGTTGAAGATATATTTTATCCTGAACAAAAGTGGTGAACTGATGCATCAATATTACCATACCTGGAGCCACACTGCTAATGTGACTAAAAATAAAAACTGAAATGCAACGAAGTGGAAATTCCAAGTAATACAATCCAGACACTACAATTTAAATCCTACACAGCATGACATTTAACACATTGTATTCCTCAAAATAGACCCCCCCCCCCTTAACTTTAAATCCATCAAACTAGCTCAATGTGTAAACTTTAACATACTGTTTCTAACTCTTGACTTCTTGACTTCAAAACTAGCTAGGGCCAAACCAGAGAGAGTGTATAAGTAGAATTGATGTAAGAGACTGTTTTCTTGTCCTTATCTCGCATGATGATATTTACTCATCTGACAAGATGCTATGTACTCATCTCGCAAGATGATATGGTTCATAAGACTTGTTTGTTGCATTTCATTTAAAATGAATGAATCACAGATATTCTACTGTCTCTTATAGAGAGAAAACACCAGGATACGCAATGAAAAAGATGAGTTTAATGTACTGTAAATAACATTCAATTTGCACCCGCTTTCTATATCATACTCTGAATATTTACTGTAAACTATAAAATGCAAATGATGATCATGAAACAGGACCCTAATATTCACAGATTGAGTCTTTCATAACTATACAGCATAATGACAGTATTATGTTTTCTCAGAGTTGCACTGACCAAAAGATTTCAGCGTTTAAGTGGATGATCACTGCAAATACGAGAGGGAAAGGTCAATGTTTCAACCTGTTTCTATGGTATCGTGAAGAAAAGCAAGAGACTTAATGGTTAATTTGGACTGGTGACACAATAATGCAACAAGAACAAGCTAGTAGAAGAAATGCTCAATTGACACTGAGTTAAAACATTATTTCCCCGTTGTTTGATTAAAAGCAATGCCCTTATCAAATGAATGGCTTTGATTATATGCAATTATACCCTTATCAAACTAATGGTAGTAATACTGTTGTCCTGTTTGTACTTGTACTTTGTTGCTTCTTAATTTGTTTCCGTCAAATAAACCTATGCACAATTACCATTAGTGATACAAACTGTAATGTGTGTGTGTGTGTGTCCAGTAAGTGTAAGTCTTGTGTAGTGAAGTGTAAGTAGGCAATTACGAATAAAGTAAAAAAAAATAAAAAGTAAAATAAAACTACACACACTATGGTGATAATATCATGCCCATTTTCTGATCAATTTCACCCTACGTCACATCCCTCTCGTTTTTGGAATCCCTTTCATTCTGTTCAGTCCAGATAGCTGGAACTCATTAAACTGCTGGATGAAACGCAAGCAAGGGAGGTCACGGTTTGTCTAACAGAACAATTATCAGAGGCAGACGACCCTTATCTGACTTATCATAGTCAGGATACCTTTCTACAAAAGGCGAAAAACAAACAGTCAGAGCAAGATCCAGCGGTGCAGTCAGGCTCTTTAATGTCCTCATGTCATTCGTTCCTGAGCACAGAGGATGTGGCACAGAGTGGGCTTTGATAAGCTCCGAAGCAAAATTACATCTAATTAAATATGCTGCTGGCATGGTCTCTCAGTACTCATAACTGTATAGCCAGTGAACAACAAAAACAGTTTGTCAGTGTGGTCTTACACAGTATGGACACAGTCCCTTAGGAGGGCAGTAAATGAGACTCTCATGTGAAATACAAAACGGATACTAATGAGACAATACATTACTCTCTGCATCAACAAATGTGCTACCAAACTCTTGTTTGTGTCTTGGGATTATCTATTGTTTTAATTAAAAAGCAGGGCACTAATACAGTTCCCTGTGGACAACAAGTAGCCAAGACATTGTAATGAGAGCAACCATGATACTCCAGTGCTTTACCACCCTGCATCATTCAGTAGCCACAAGAGAAACAACCAGTGTCATGCATTTCCTATATCTATCATTGGACCAAAAGGAAATTTAAGAATGACACCCAATTTAGTTAAAATTACATATCAGGAAAATGCTTTCGGCGGATGAAGTGATTTCTGTGCCCTCCCTTCCAGTGTCCTGTCTGCAATGCAGACTTTGTCAGTAGTCTATATCGTTGTTTGTGTTACCTAAATGATGAAAATGATCTCAGTGATCAAGGGGAATCCAACTGGAATAACTATAGTTATATAAATAGCCAATCTTCTTGCTAATTGTTTAGTTCGTTTATATAGAGGCATCAATATTAATTTGAGGCACGTTCATCACTAGTTAAAAACTTGTAAGTACTTGTAGTACTACTGAACAAAATTCCCCATGTACAGCTAGTAAGTCAGGTGCTGGTAGGTTGCAGGAATATCTGTGTGTGGTGGTTTATTTTGATCTACTCTTTGTTGTAAATTTAAGTAAAGGTCACAGTTACAATGACAATGAAAGTTAGAAAGAGGAAAAATAAAGTTCAGCTACACAATACTCTTTAATAGAATTGTCATAGACAATGTACATAGACAAGTGATGTGACAAGGTCACGTCACTGTAGACTGCTTTTTTGTAAGGGGTCACCAGCTAAAAATGATGGAGACTGCTGGTTTAGTCTTTAACTAAATGTATTTTATAAAGTACTATACTCTAGTAAATGTATTAAGGTGCTTTGTACCACTGTAACTCTGGATTATACCTGTTTTTTTTTTATATGCAATGATTATGGATAAATAATTTGCTATAGTATGGCAGTATACTCAGTCCCCTGCAGCTGAGGCCTGGAATCTTTAAAACCTTCCTCTATATCTCACAGGATCTGAGAAGCGGAAAAAAGTGTCAGAGACAGTGATTGGATTGGTGTCTCATGTCTCCTAGGCATGGTGTCTGAAATGTTATGTAATTGTTGTCTTTTAATAATTTTAAAAATGGGTCAAAAGAAGTGTATATTGTCTTATACTACAATATATCAAAATCAAATGGGACCAAAACACTGAAAAGAATATAAAGGCATTTAATAAAAGGCTTGAGGCTTTTATTACACATCATTTTTTAGCACATCAGTTTAATATTGTGAGGTAGGAAACTACAACTCTTACAAAGCTTTGCAAAAGGATATGGACAAGTAAAAATAAAGGCTCATACATGTGAGATGAATGCTTAAAGAATAACCATGATGCCTATACATGAAGATAAAGCAAGGTTTACCATGCTTTGCTATTCTTCTGTGGTACAGTGCCAGCACAGTGGCACAAAAGGTCAGATAGCATGGATAAAGGTACCCATTTTGTAATATGGGTACCTTTTGTAATGTAATTATGCTAGCAGGAGTACCTTCAATGTATATCAACTCAACGATACTCTCTGAAAATAAAACCAAATAATTAATTTTTAAGCAACCCAAGAATCAACATTACCCAGCACTCTCCTAAGATGAATTTAAACATTTTTTGATAAAAAATATCATCATAAATCATCAAAACAAATATGACAAACAACAGAAGATGAAATTATCATATGACGATATTGACACAGATAATGTGAAAATATTTATTATTCTAGTCTCATAGGAGCACTTCCATGACCTATATGTCCTTCATTTCCAATGAGTCCACTTTTTTCATCTTTCTTTAATATCCCAAGACCAGTTTGCTGTTCAAACAGCATCTGTCTAGCAGAGCATTTGTCTCCTCAAGGCTTAAGCCTATTTCTAATTAATCTGTCCCTCTAACAGTAGAGTAAGGAGGTCAGAAAACAGGCTGAAGGTGACTGAGATTAGGTCTAGGTTTTTTCAAAGAAAACATATTTCACCTAAAGGGAAAGCCAGGGAAATTATGTTTATTTGTTTACAGTTAATCTATAGTTCACACCATGATCCCCATTTAATTTAGCTGTGTTTAAAAGTGCTTAAGATTTTGAATGTTAATGGACATATCAGATTTTTTTTTCTACAACAGCAAAGAGTGCTCAATGATCTAACATTAACTTGCCTGGAAATTCACTAGCATCATAATTAACAATTAGTTTACCTAATTCACCAAATATGCAAAAAAGTTGCTCTTGAGAAATTAGATCCTGGAGATAAAATGAAAGCATAGCTGAGTCTAATTTCCTTGTTTATACAGCAAATGTTTTCTAATTATACATCTAAGCAACGTTATCGGCATGAATATAAGATAATTGTGCTGACTATGGGTGCTACAAATAGCTAATTCCAGTGAATACCATTCTTGAACCCTAATAAGAGATTTGTGCAAGCTCCCTTGTCCCAGAAATGGTTCTATTGTTCACAAGATAATAGCTTGTGCAAGACAGATATCATCTTTTGAAAGGTTACATTATGTACAATTAGTATTTTTACTTTTGATAGTGTAAGTTAATTTTGTTGATAATACTTTTGTAGTAATTTAATTGTAGAATTTTGAATCCAGGATTTGTAGTGTAGTATTTTCACAATGTTGGATTACTTACTTAAGTAAATAATCTGAGAACTTATTCCACCACTGGTAAAATAAAAAAATAAGTTAATCAAAACATGACACTTATATTTCTGACAATAGTGAACCATGTTGAAAAGAAGTTTAAACCCAGCTGAAATACCGCTTGAGCCAGTGCCAACAGTTAACAGCATGATAATGTACTTGTAGTGGCCACTGGGGGTGCTGTCACCTGCCACTCATGTCCTTCAAGACCATGATAGGAATAGATTACATCAAATTTAACAAAAATCTTCACCATCACCATCTTTCAGGAGTTTGTTTCAGGATGTACCTCTTTCAAATATTCTTACTGTGAAGAAACATTGGGTCAGCACTTCCTAAGTAGCAGAGGAGAAAGACATTTCTGACCAAGCAGACCATGTCACCATGGCAACACCTGACCCTGTGGATTCATCTCTGTGAATATTGTGCTTGATCAACCATAGATGGTCAAGGATGATGGGCATGACAGGTAAATCATAGAGGTGTAACAGGAGTAACACAAGACAGTTTCATAATGTGCAGATCCATACGCATCTTTGATCCATGGCTTTGTCCTTGACTGGAGTCTCAAGACAGAAAGTGAATATGTGTGATGTGACATAATACACTCTTAATAGTTGACTCTATAGTGAATAGTAAATTTGCTTTGAATAGTTCACAGGACTATAATCAGAAAAAACAAAGGGCTTGCAGGTTATTTCCAATGCATTTAGGACAAACAACAACTACAAAGCCCAGAATTAAACCTGTCACTCATATACCTGTGCTTTAAGGTAATAAGTCCCTTTCATGATTTTAAGACCATGCTTGAACAACGATCTCTCCCATGTTTATCTTTACTGCAAATTCCAAGTTAAAGAAGGAATTTGTAATAGAGGGTTTCAAATTAAAGATGAATTACGTGTCTAATCTTGACCTTAATTGTAAAACTTGATATTTTATAGAGACCTGCAGAGGGAACTAAAACAAACCTAAGAACTGATTACCTGCAGATTCTGCTTCCCACACAGCTATGATGATTGGCATGCTATGTGAGTCCATTATATTACATCACAGTGAGACAAATGTAGCTGCCTTAATGAAATACCAGCAGATATTCTTGTATGCAATTTCTAGTAAAAAAAATCCAGCAACTATTATTTCTTTAAAACAAAACTTGCAAATTGCTCGAAGTCAGTGGCGAATGGTCAAGCAACTGAGTTAATTTTCTGAGAATATCTTTATTGATTGTCTTGTTGATTTCTGAGTAATTTTGTGGAAGAGTGATAGTGTGAGAGAAATAGCTGGCAACAATTTTCCTCCAATTTTGATGACAAAAGTGTTGTGATGTGTTTTATGTCGATATTCATCAGTCTACGAGCCTTGACCCTTTAAACTTGAACCTTTACAGAGACCTGTTGTGACAACTAAAATAACACTGAGCAGTTTCTGACCTACTGTTTCTATTTACTTGTAGAACAGTGCAGTAGTAGTCTGAAAATCCATTGACTTCATGTTATGTGTTTATGTATCTGTGATTCTGTACATTGCACATCTTTCCCATGTGAACACAGTAAAGAATTCCCTCTATCTGCATAGTTTGAATTGTAAATGGAAGGGCTGTCTTAAATTACCATCTTTAGATAATACGATTTCAAGACATCACTCATCTGAAATCTTACAATGGACCTGGTCCTGCATGTGCAAGCTTTACATTAATATGGATGTCATGTTAATCCTCCCAAGCATAACAATGCTATTCTGCAGCAAGGATATATCAGGATGACACATACAAAGATGTGGTGAAGGTTCCCTCATTATATATTGTGTGCCCGTTGAGCAGTATAATTGCTGCAACCAAGGGAGCAATAGCCAACTTCTGTCACTAAGTGTTCATCCACTCACATGAAATGTAACAGCTCGATGGTACCTGCTGCCGTCCTTTCATTTCTAATTCATGGTATTAATATTGCTCGAGGCCAACTCTAGGGAACTTCATGACAAAGAGTGTAATGGACTTCCCTCTCAAACAAGTGTGGCTGTGGAATATTGATTAGGCCTCTATCGTCTCATCACACACAGAATAACAATCAAACATATTTATTCTCTTTATTTTCTTTCTGTCTCCACACTTGATTGAGTAGGCATCTACTCCAGAATGCCAGATAATAACTGCTATGCCTTTTGATCTAACCATTTTAAAAGAGAAGCTGAAACTATGATTAACCTAATAAAAGCATGATTCTCCCTTGGCTAAAGAAAAGGCAAATGCTGTTTGTTTTTCGATCTCAGTGATCAAGATAAATCGTGTGTGAGTGAAATGCAGCAACCTTTACTAATTACAGCAACAACAAAAAATATTTTTGCGTCAAAATGGGCAGATCCACCTGAAGTGGATACTTGATATGTATAATTAGAATGTGTTCACAAGAAATATATATTATAATATATTACAACAGATCTTCTGTTACTATAAATATGCACATTGTTGAAGGCATAATTGCTTTTTTGGCGTTCTGTAACTTGTGCTACAAACTGAAGGGTGGATGAGGATAAAGAGAAACAGGCAACAGGAACCAGCAGCTGCAAGGCTGCAAAGCTTGCAGGACTGGTGGTGGTCCTGTGGGTTCTGAGATCCTACGCCCACAGAGGTGATTTCAGAACGAGACTTTACACAGACTGTGAAAGGTAATGAAACCATTCATTTCTCCATAGGGTCCTTTCCATAATATTGTCAGCCACTTATAATGACAATCTGAGCCATTCAGTGGCAAAAACAAGCAATTTTAATGGTCATACTTTAACAATGAGAAACTGCCCACAAGGATACGGGAACCTAATTCAAAAGGTGTTGTCCCAATTACTCATATTGACAGAAAAACATGTTAAAATAAGGTCCATGTTGAATTTTGATCTGTCAAAAAGTTATTCACGGAAAATAACGTTAATTAGTGTCAGCCGTGTGTTTTCCTCCATTCGGTGTTGGACCAGTGTGCCAAAATAATTGTTCATATTCCCACACTCTAATTTTCACTCACATGTGCATCAAAATGCTCGCACTTGAAGTCAAAATATTTGTCAGTTTCAACCTGTGTTTCATGCTTTCTTGCATTTTGGTCTGAGAGCCACCCACTTTATTTGATCTCTCTCCTTGTCTTAATCCTGAGGGTGTGGGTTTTTTTTAATGCAGTGTGCTGACAAATCACATCAAAATGATCAGTAACATACTTAAACAAAGTTGATTACTAGGGTTATATAAGGATGCTGGAAAGGAGGCTATGACCGATTCATATCCAGGAGTCCTGTGGGGGTTACTGCAGAGGTATGGGGTACCCAGGCCATTGCTACAAGCCATCCAGTCCTTATATAGCTGAAGTGAGAGCTGTATCCATTATCTCAACAGAAAATAAAATACATTTTCAGTGAGTGTTTAGCTCTGCCAGGTTTGTCACTGATTCTGTTTGTGATCTTCATGGTTAGACACAGCTGTAAACTGTAACCTTTAGCATGCAATTGAGTGTCAGGAAGGAGCAGGTGTAGCTCAGGAGGTCGAGTGGGTCATCGACTAATCAGAAGGTTGGCGGTTTGATCCCCAGTTTGATCATCCTGTTAACGTGGATGTGTCCTTGAGCAAGATACTGAACCCCAAATTGCTCCTATATGGCGGTGGATGAATGTGTATAAATGTTAGTTTCTGCATCGCTGTATGAATGTGTGTGAAGGGCTGAATATGGCATGTAGCGTAAAAGTGCTTTGAGTGGTTGGAAGACTGGAAAGGCGCTATACAAGTAGTACAGTCTATTTACCATTTAGCTCTAGCCAGTTAAGGTTGTTCCTGCATGTGATCAGAAGGTTAACGCAGACAGAAGCCAACCTACAGCCAGAGTCTGCTCAAGGTTTCTACCTTTCAAAAGGTGGTTTTTCCTCGCCATTGTCACCAAGTGCTTGCTCATGGTGTTAGGTCTCTGTAAATAATTTTATAAGAAGTATGGTCTAGACATGCTTGATTTGAAAAGTGTCCTGAGATAACTACATTATGATTTGGTGCTATACAAATAAAATGTATTTGAATTGAATTGATTATGATGCTTTCAACCGCCCGGGTAGACCAATAATACTTATCTGGCTTTGGAACACCTTGGGATCCCCCAGGAGGACCTGGAAAATATTGCTCTGGACTACATTGCTTAGCCTTCTGCCACTGCAACCCAGCCCCAGTTAACCATCAGTGAAATTGATGAATGAACTGATGAATTGACAAATGGATGGATTGTAGTCAAATTTATTATGTCAATATTTTGATAGGTAATTATACAAACTAAAAGAATACATGCTTGATATAAGTTTAAATCTAAGTACTATTTGCACAACTTGAAAAACTGTAAGGAAGTTTTGTCTTTTTTATATTGTATTTTAATAGCATCAGTAAACTGACTTTCAAAGGCGTAATAAACCAAAGGAATAGTCTGCAAAAGCCTGAAAAACTAAGGATGCAACTAAGGAAGTAAGATGACTCATAGATAGATAACAGGGTACAGACTCAAGGAGGAAACAATGAATTGAAAGGGCACATTACTAGCAACTACTAGAACAGCTTTGAGGGAAGGAAGCTTTACATCTAGTCACTGCTGACAGAGTAACATTTCTGGAGGACTGTTAAATATGGTCCTCCACTGATTGATACTTTTTCAAGCCTTTCATATGAAGAACAGCTATTAATGAAACTCAGCAAGGGGGTTTCATGTTGACGACTGAGTGAGGGAGAGAACTATTAATCATTTATAGAGAGCGAAAGTCACAGTCCAGTTCCTGACTAAATTTTATACTTCATCTACATCTGAACTTTATCACTTTCTTTTTTAAAACTTTTAGCTCTAAAGCCTACTAGAAAACATTTCACAGCTGACTGAAACACTATTAAATGAAGTGACTCCAGAACCAATATATCAGTGTGAGTAGGAACATAAGTTCTAACAGGGAGACTCAACTTGCATGTCTGTCACCAAATTATATTGCACATCTTAAACTCATACTGTACCTCCAGCTTTTCACATTCTTTTGTCATTAAAGGACGTCCTCCACCTCCTCACAGACACCACCAGGGGACCACATTACAAAGTTTATATTAAAAGATCCTGCCATTTCCTATTCCAAGATCCAAGGTCTATCTCTGGCAAGCCACACAGGTTCTGTTTACTCAGTTTTTCTATCTGAATTCTTTGGGAATTATACCACTTTGCCCTGTAGAAAAAATATTGTACAGCTACAACATGTTGTTGTCTTCTAGATGCAGGTTTCCTGAGACATAGAATCTCATCTCTTTCTTTTCATATCCTGGTTCCTACCAACAGTCAGTATTGGTTTAATTTAACCAGGGACCACAATCAGGTCAGAAAATGCTCATACGTAGTGTTCTGCATGGCAATCACAAACACTGCATTTTGTTGTTTTATTTGGAGAACTGATTAGATTGGAATTCTGCATACTAAGTATAAAGCTATAACACCAAGACTGGATATAGCTAAGCTACAGCTGCAATTTGCAAGACACAATGTAGGCTTCAGAGGTAATGATTAGTGTTTTTTAACCTTTGGATCAGCTGCACAGTGAGATTTCAAGTCTTTGTGTATCTAATATATGTATGGTAAAAGCTACATGCTAAATTAGTGTAGCACAATTTAGGCTACCTCTTTTCTAGCATGAACACAGTACACAGTTGAAAAATATTTAGGGTGTGTGGTATGGAATTTGAGATGCATAGTACGAGTCAGGGATTGTGTATGTGTCACTTTCACTATGAATTTTATATCATCATTCATCATTTCTTTTATACCAGAACCTTTCTTTTATACCATAATCACAGTGTCAGTTTTACTCATATTGCCATATTACCTGAGTGACAAAAATCTGTATATATTATGTAGACATACTGTATACAGATAAATGTACAGACTGGCAGAGATAAAGGGAAAACTAATCCTTTCTCTCTGCGAGGCTTGTTTTAAAACACAGCAATATTTTAGCTGAGTCAAAGTGCTAGCTGGGGAACATGGAGGTTCTGTATTTCAGACTATAATGAATACACAAAGGAGTGACACAGCCAGTAGCAAGGCAAATGAGACACCTTGTGGTGAATTTCCCAGTCATATAGGCCCTCCTGTGTTTTTCCAAAAGTCATAGAGATACGGGAGGAGAAAAAGCCATTTTACTTATAGAGTAAGGCAGTATAATAGGGCTGAGAAAGTTTGTTGTTGTGAGAATGTCACTTGATGGTTATTTACCCAGGAAAAATTGCTCCTTGACACAGGAAAGTTTTTAAGTGAGGACCGAGACAGGGAGGTGAGCTAGAATAATGAATTTTATCAGACCACACAGTCACAATACTTAAAATGACAGATGCCAATTCAGAAGGCCACTTCTGAATATGATGACATATTCACTTTCTAAACGACTGACTCAGGTTCTCTTAAATCTTCTGTAGGAACAGAAGGGTAAAAATTAACACAGCATGACATCAAATAGGCCTCCATTAAAGTCAGATACCTTTTCTCAGGTCTGTGTAAGAGAGCAGGCCAAACACACAATCACATGTAATCTGATCTTTTCAATTCTGCTTTTGGCCACTTTCATGTGTGGTCCTTAGTGTAAACAGTCACAAAATTCACATGACTTTTACATCCCTCTAGACTGACATTCATCATGCAGGTCACTTTAGGACTGTGACTTGTTCACACTGGAATCAGATCTGATCAATAAATCAGAATTGAGCGTAGGCTAGCAGTGTAATGTAGTGTGTAATGTAGCCTAAGCTTTTCATAAGCACAGCAGTGGTTTGAGCTAAATGTTAACATGCTCAACATACTAATGTTTAGCAGATGTTTTCCATTAGTATATTAGCATGGTAAAATGTTCTAATTACTACTAAACACACAGGTCAGCTGAGGCTGATGACAATGTTGTTTGTTGACATTAATATTGGACATCTCTGCACAACTTTATTTTACTAATTATTTCTACAATATCTGTACATGGATACTACTGAACAGTTAAGATCAACCTCTAGACCACCCACATTCCACCTTCCAATATTAAAGGACACTCTCTAATGCATTGGCACAAAACAATCGCACTGGAGAGAGTGAGGTGCGGAATAGTCCAATCTGAATATAAATTCTAGTCTACTTTAGATTTAAATTATAATTAAGAAGAAATAAAAATGTAAATAATCCAAATTAGACACGTTTTTGCACTCTAACATAAGCTCCATCGGGGGTAGGCTGGCCATTGGAAAGACTCCGGAATGACCGATCCATTCCAGGTCAAACCGGAGTTTCTGCATTATACTAAGTTAGCAAAAATGGCACATGCTTGTTTTTATTTCCTATACATATACACAAATTTTTTATTTGCTCTGTTTTTATGAGACTGCATTGTAGTCTTTAATTATATATTGAAGAAATGTCTGATATGCATGTATGTATGTATGAGTGTGCATGTATGTGTCAGACTTTGAAATTGTTTTTTTGCACTGAAATTGCCACTCTACTAAACGACGTTTTGCGTACAGAAGTTAGATAGTAGTTGGCAGTAACTTCTAGGAGCTTGCCTGGCCTGGTCTTGTTTAATTAACTGCAGTGGCGATGTGCCATACAAACGCCAGGAGCGCATCCTAAATTTCTTCAAAGGCGTCTTCAGCACCATCAGATTATATATTTTATATCACAAAAAACTGTACTAGGTTAAAATACTGACAAAACAGTCCTGGGGCGCAATTTCAGCCCCAGTACAGCCATGAGCTCCACCCTCCTAATGTACAGTGATTAACAGCAGGCAAGTGGCACCATGTGGCCCTCTAAAACTGAAAATGAAAGAAGGGTGCACCATCCATTTGCCCTTAAACCGTAAGCTGCCTTTGTGAATTTAGATGCTGTTCTGATATGCACCTCCACACGATAGCATTTCCCTGACATCAAAAAGACTGACAGCCTTCCCACACTTCTCATGGTGCTCATCACATCGTCAAACACCTCAGTAAGCAAAGAGGGGGGGGATTTGTTTCAGCTGAATACCTCATTTTGTGGTTTATAGAGTGGTATTTGGACTCCATCACTAATATGCAATGTACTGTACAGTATATTCCACAGCCACATGATTCTGCCCACAGGATGTAAAGGCTGTTGTGGCAAGAAAAGCCTCCAAATATGCAGGCCAAATAAAAGCAAACAATTATTTTCCGGGGTTTTTGTGCTTTGAAGTCTCAGCATTTAGCCATGGCCACCTTACACATAGCCTCGGACCACCTACAGATTTTGAGCATTTCCTGCCCTCAATTAACCACACTGAATAATTTAAATCGTGCTGAATTCTGAGAGACCAGATTTGCTCGAGAGGAGGTGGATAATTCAACAGACTTTAGGAGTGGAATCAATGAATTACACACAGTGTATAATTAGGATTTGGTACCTTTGCATATCTCATTTAGACACACACATACATTATGTACCCATTTTAAAACTTGCCATGCGCAGCAAGGTGAAGAATTCAATGTTTTTCCCAAGATAATTTTGACAGGAATATTCTGGCAGCCCACTAGAATTTGAAATTATGATCCTGCCTTACCACCAGATATGAGTCAAATATTAGATTTTTTTTTATGATATGATTTGTTCACATTGTTTTGTTATGGCTGTTATTGTACCTGTAACTTCAATTTCCTGCCTTTTGACTATATTGTTACTGTGAAAGAGAATGTGTTTTAGGATCTTTATTTGGTATACATTTAATTTCATTATGTTAATTTAACCATTTACTATTAATCCCACATCTATTACTACTGCTACTACTATAAGAAAAATGACTAAATGAACTGTTAAAAAAATAATACTGCAAAAATCCTAAAATTACATAGAAGAAAGAAAGGAAGTGTTCCGTCTTGAGCCAAAATTACTAAGAAAAATAATATTTTGACTCAATACAAGAATTATTGGTTCAATACTACATTTTCATATTATCATTATGCCATCTGGCCGATATAGAACAAACTTTAACCTATTTTTTTATGTACAAATCCTTTTAAGGCTGAAAAGACAAAAACAACAGATTTTCTGCAGCTGCACTGCTAGGACACTTTCATGGCCAACTGCCAGAAATAAAAAGTGCGAAACCAGTTTGCAACTTTTAAAGCTGGTCACTCTCATTAAAGTGACACTAATTTGAAAGATTTTAAGAATCTGTTTAACTCAGTTCCACATTTTTCTTCAGATTTTATTCCTTTCTCTATTTTCTCTTTTCCTCTAACTATGTTCTCTCTCTCATCATTCACCCTAACTATGCCTTCAGTAGAGAATCTGTCTTAGGCCAAAGAGAAACACAACACTGCTCTATCTGAAGAGACAGCAATGGGAACATGTCCAGCGAAAATGGGTGCAATTAGTGTCTCGGAGATGGTACAACAGCTGCAGGACAGCAACATTTTTCAAAGTTGTCCCCCAAAGCCTGAACACCACAAATCCAAAAGGAACTGTGGAAAGTACTAACTACTAGTGCAATTGTTGCACAAATAAAATTACATTGTGATTATGCAGACGCATGCGGAGAGTAGTGGCAAACAAGAGCTAAGGCACTTGTTAGCACATCCTTGTGCTTCTCGATTATTCTCCGTGTGAAAAATGAAGTCAGCACTGGCTGTGACAGAATCCATTCCATGTACTTTTCTAAAGAGGAAAATACTAGATGAACTTGCTATTTTGCAGACAGCAGGGAGACAGAAAATACAATGAATTGTGAAGCACAGCTTGAAATTAGAAGGTAAATGTGAGCTGGCCGGGCCTTGAGGAGTCTACACCAAGACTAGAAAAACCAAGCTGAGGCCTCAGAGATAAGGATACTTTCATTCAAGATGATGAAAGGATGATAGAGAGCATGAAACAATGTTTTATCATGACAAGTGGTTGATGCATATTATTGTAAACTTATTAGATGTTTATAGACTTATAAACTCAAGTTGTAAAACTTCCTAAAATAATGTAATATATAGTCTTTATAATGAAACACTACACAGAAATATCATGCTTTTCACTTTATTACTTGTAAGTAAATAGCAAGCCACATAATTACTTGTAAAACAACCAAAATGACACCACAAATAGACTATAGAATATACAGTATAAGTGCATATTTCATTGATATTCTTCTATTATTTCAAATAACCAGTGTTTGAGGTTCAACTCAGCTCACAGAAGTCAGCTCAAAGGACTCTTTGGGTAGAATAGAAAATGAGTCATGATGTCTGATAGAGTAGAAAAGTAGCAGAGAAACTTTCCCCCCACAACATAATGGGGATCTTATTAGAAAGAAAAGAAAAGAAAAGAAAAGAAAAGAAAAGAAAAACATTCAGTTTTTTCTTTGAATTATGTAACTGAGTAGCCTCTATTTTGCCTTTCCCTCTGTGCACTGGCATCAGATATTCAGACACAAGAGACCTGTTCTTGAAAAGAACTACAAATCAGCTAAGGGTGCTGTTAAATATTGTATAATAAATAGTTTCATTTTTGTGTTACTGGAAGAATATCTATTTTATTAAGCTGTTTTCAGCAATGAGAAAAGCAATTTTACAATCTCATTAATTAACTGACAGCTAATTGTGCCATTATATTTTCAATTAAACTGGTTGATATAATGGCAGTGTCCCTGAGGACTACTGAGTAATGTCTAACATAAACCACATATGCAGACATATTTTAAATAGGCTAATGTATTGGAATCAGATGTAATTACTACTGATCTACATTTTCAGTAGTACAGACGTTCTTTTGGGTTTTGGGGCATTTAGGATCACATGCAACATCTAATTATATCATCTTGCAAAAAATATGCTGTAAATGCTTAACCCTTTTCAGTAATCTAGACACATCTATATTATGACCAAGGCTTGCGAATTTGACAGTATTTACTTAAATAAACGGTTCTTGGTTCTATACAGCATTTACCACCACAAATACAGGAACTTGCTGGCATGTGTCAGTTAAAATCACCTAACAGGACACTTCGAACCAAGATCCGGTCCTTAGTTCAACAACTGTTCTAAATGAGGCTACATAACCTGCAGGCAACTACAGCTTTGACAAAATGCTGAATGTATCCTGTTGAAAAAGAATGCAGTTTGGATGACAACTGTCATGAAATCAAACCTTGATTGTTAACAGCCAGTCTGTAACACCAGTAAGATGTGTGTAAGTGTAATAGAGGATCAACAAAGTAGAGTACATTTCAGGAAAGAAAATCTCCCCTGCTGCCTCAATCAAGCCTTCTGCAGCTCTGTTCCAAAGAGAACTGTCTGTGATGCAGTGGGCATCAGACTGGGGTATTATTATTGGGTTTTTTGTAGTTTAAAATGGATTCCAGTCGCGCTGGGAAATGTGACCTCCATGTCAGAAACCACTTATCAACACAGTGTGTCAAGTTTTAGGGAGTTGATAAAAAGCAGTCAGGCTGTTATACAGAAAGCTGAAGTTGAAAGTTCAAAATGTCTCACTTGCTCTGGGATTGTAGTTGTGAGATGAGTCTTGCAGGATAGAGCACTGCATGTAAGTGAGACGCAATGCAGAAGAATAGTAAACAACAATGACATTGATGGAGTAGTAGCTTTGAGAGTTAATGAAACTGTATATATATATAAATTCCCCATTCAGCTATAGGCGAATGATAGAGACAAGTATGACAATTAATGCAACTGAAATATTATGACAATTACTGGGTGCTCATCCGGGACCTTCATCCTTAGAGATATAAGATCTAGGCCCTGCAAATGTGTAACACTTTGTTGGACTATAGAAGAAGACTATCAATGAATATGAATATAGTTTCAAATGATTAATTGAATACATGTTAAGTGAAAAACACATGGATTTCATTGCAGGGGCGAGTTTAGAAACTTTTTAATTGGGGGGCTAGATTTGTGAAATGAAGGGTAGTTGTAGTTGTTTTGCAACATTTTGTGGTCATTTTACACCACTTTGCGGTTGTTTTGTCATTCTTGTAGTTGTTTGGTGTCACTTTGTTGTAATTTTGTGCCCCTTTGTCACCAAATTTGTAATTGTATCACTTTGTGGTCGTTTTTTTAATCTCTTTTTGTTTTTTTGATTGATTTTCTAAGAAGAAGTGTTAACAGTCACTTCATAGGGAGGTTTTGATCCTAACAAGCCAACCACCTATCACCTGCTTTCTCTGGTTTTGGCGGCACTAGAGTTGACTCATCACATTCCAAAGCTGTCTGAACCACAACTGACCACCCTTATGACCCCACCTCCATCTTCATACATTCATTGCTGTCTTTGTTGACCATTAAACAGTTTCTATGATTCCATCAGTTTGTGTACTTGAGTTGTTGTGCATGTGTCTAGAATTGCTGGGCCTGCTGGTGGCAGGGGGCACCATGATCTACACATTTAACCTTAGTTTTACTTATTCTGATTATGCAGTACACTGAGCCTAAATCATTTTTGCTGACACCCACTGCCATTGTGTAAATAGACCAAATATACTTGCGTGTTCAGCTCAAAGTAAAAAAATAAATAAACAAAAGGTCATGCATTATAAATAAAAAGATAGTGAAGTAATAATAAATAATTGAATTATGTTCATTGGCACTCTTTCTATAGTTCAGAAAGTAGTCTGGATGATTTGTGGCCTGTGTCTAATATTAAAAGTTAGACATTAAGATTTCAGTCCTGGTTGGTTGTCAACACTTGTTACTGGTGGTAACAGCAAGAGAGGGCAGCAAAACATTCCTCAAACAGCTACTTTGTCAGAAATAACTACAAGGTAAGAGCAACTGGTGTTGCCAAACAAACTACTGTCATTTTAATAAAGAAGTCAGACAATAATTGGCCTGTTTCCATCATTCTGTGAGCGACCTTGATTGGATTTTATGCTGCACACGGCGTGAGTCTGTGAACAGCAGGGCACAGTGAAAGGAGTTTGTTTCCTCGCTGAGACATTGGAGGTGTGCAGCCTGTCGCCTGCAGCTCTTCATCTAACAGCTCACTGTGGCTTTTTCTTGTTCCAATATTTCAAACTGATCCACTGTCAGAAAATGCCAAAAATGGCCATTGTCTTGTTTTGTAGACATATTTTTGATGAATGATAGTGGTCAGTGCTAATCTCACTGAAAAATGCATTGCATTCAGTCAGTTAATTGCTTTTAATGTGAAGCTACAGCTGAAGGAATTGCTCTGTTTTTTGTTTTTGTACTAATACTGAAAATGCAGAAGATTTGTAGGATCAGTGTGGCAGACTGGATTAAGCAAAAGCTTGGTCCAGTGTGTAGTCTTTACTGGCATCTAGCAGTGTAGTTGCAGAACGCAACTCCCTCGCTTTGCCTCCTCTATCAAGCGCCAAGAAGAAACTAGAGCTAGGGCCAGTTTGGTTTGTCCCTTCTGGGCTGTTGTATGCACATAATGGCTCAACATGGTGGACTCAGTGGAAGGCAATCCGCAGCTAGAAAAGTCTCACTAAAGGGCAACAAAAAAATTCCTACAATTCCTATATTCTGGTGATTATATACTAATAAAAACATAGTTATGCATATTATATTCCAATTCTGCTGATAGATCCTACTAAATGTCACACACTGGACCTTTCAGCAGCATAATTTTAATATTAAATGCAAAACAGTGAACAAAAATAAATGCTAAACTATTGTAAGTGTTACTCAATGCGCTAATAATTCTAAGAATCCATTTGGCTACTGGCCAAAATGTGAATATGCCAGGATAACATGGGAATTTTTTTTTTTCTGTTGGCAAGACATATACCCGCACTATTCAATGGTGCACATCATTATGGCAATAAAAACAAAAGAAAATCTTGGCTCATTATTTAGAGAACTGTTTTTACATAATTTAGAGTACACACTATTTATCACACTTATTTTTCGGACGGTTATTGTTACCATGAGAAAACATGATGTATGAAAGAGAAACCAATACCAAGAGAGTATTATTTCCACAAAATACCAGACTGCTGAAACTCACACTGCAGGCTAGAAATGCCCAGAGGCATCAGACCTGCCTGTAGTAAACTGCATTGATGTCTGCATTCACTGCAACAAAAACAACACATACTGTGTATTTAGATTGGTAGAAAATATAATAAATACATTTTTTATTGTTTCTTACACCTAATGTTCATATTATTCTACTGATAAAAAAGAACAGACATTTTTTCTGATTGAAAAAAGGGATGACTGAATGGGATTTCCATTGGACTTTGAAGTAAAGTAAAAGATTATCACATTGTCACAATTTTAAACTCTTTTGAAGAGGTGTCTTTTAGGATCCTTAGTTCTTACAAAAAATTAGACACCTTTCTCCAAGGGTTTTCTCAACCTTGAGGCTCTGTCTAAATGTGTTTTTCTCACGACCATGTCCTGTGATTCTCCTCCTGAGTTTAAGTTTCTTCTTCCTCCTGCGTACTGTCTCTCCCTGCATGTCCAGATTGTTCATTTCTGCAGCTCCCAGGCTGCTTGGTTTTGGCGAGGCCGTGCTATCTGGTTCTTTGTCTTCCCCGTGGCTCTGTCTATCTCCTCCAGGACTCCTGGTGCTCTCTGTCTCTCAAGTGTCCTTCCTTCTTTCTAAAAACTTCCTCCCGTTCCTCTACCAACAGGGCCGCCCTTATTATGAGTCTCCCAGACTCTACTGTCTATCCCTATACCATATACTACATATTAATTCAAAACAGGTTTTAAGTATATTCACACTAGAAAAAAAAA
>NW_023339774.1:6175182-6177182 GCF_004916995.1 Morone saxatilis | reverse complement strand
TGAAACCCAATGAGTCTCATACAGACCCTAAAGGGTACCCTCTGCATCTGTAGTATTTGACAACCTGGGAAAAAGAACAGCCTGGTTAACACCAAATGAGTATGAAGATTACTATACTGTACATGCTGCATACTACTAACATGTAGCAAACCCGCCACTAGGCCTTACCAGCTGTACCTCGTCAGCCTGTTTGTTTCAACATAGTCTATATAGAGGGCTTTTCCCTTCTGCTTTTTGTTTGATTTGATGTTGATTTATCTGTCTTGCCTCCCTGGCTGCCTACCCACTTGTTTTCTATCCATCTACTATTCACGTTCCCCCTGCTTTTCGGTTTCCAGTTAAGTTAAACTATTTCAGTCTCTTGTGTTTGTCCACAGTGGCATTGCCAAAACTGTTAAAGTAAATGCAAACAAGTATAGCTTAAAGGTTCAGTGTATAGGATTAAGGGGCATCTAGTGGTGAGGTTGCAGATTGCCATCAACTGAATACCCCTTGTTCCACCATCTTCTTCATAGCATGTAGGAAAAACTACAGTGGTTGCTACAGTGGCAGTTCAACATGTTCTGCCAATAGAGCCCCCTAAATCTTTAAACATGCATTAAAAATACAATATATTAGCAAATTTATTATTTAGGTTGTAGAACATGAAATGTATTCATTACAAACCCTGTGAAGAACATACTGTACAATATTATCAAATATTAATTGGTGGTACCACATTTTTCATCACAGACATCAAGTTCAAAAATTCTATCTGCATTGCATCCCTTTAGAAATATTCACTGACCTCGGGTTGGGGAATATGGGCTGTTCAGATATCAATTGGTTTGGCTTCCCTCTCTAGTCCCCTCATAGTGACAACCCAATTTATCAGCCTGAGAGCACAAAGAAGAAAGTGATTACATCATAGGCCAATGAAGATAACACAAAGACATTGATGGGCCTGATATTGAGAAGTGATTACTGCCAGCGTTAGTTTTCATAGTCAGACCTGTGAACATTTTCTTTTCTCAGTTCACTCAACTCTTGTCCCCTGCAGGTCCCTCACTTTAATTGGAAAAAAAAAGATAATCAATCTGAGAGTCTTTGGTCTTCTCTTATATGAGCACTAAGAACTATGGATTGATCTCCATCCAGTGCAGAATTTGTAGAATATGTAAAGGCCATTACATGGGGATTATTTTATTAACTGCATTTACAGCACAAAGGAAGTTGAATTATATAAAATTAAAAGCATTCTTGCATTTTTTCAGTTTTTCATTAAAACCAAAATGTGGGAATTTGTCATTAAAGAGGTTATATTTTTGTGTCTTTGTTTCTTTGTTTGCAGGGCTTATACAACTGAAATTTAGTATAATTTTAGGATGTTAGAGCAACTTTTCTTTTTTCTGTAGTTTCTGTAGTTTTTCTTAGACTGTTTTCCTCATTTTAAGAAAACTTTTGCAGTGTAAGCCATACACATGTCTTTTTCTTTTTTCCTGGAACATACAGCACATTTACATATTTGGATGAGCTTTACGTTTTGACATTCCCTACCATTTTCCCATCTTTGTTACCACACATGCACACACTTTTATACCGTGGACCTGAAAGAAACAATATTTCATTTCAGCTGTAATATTTTAGTGATACATGATAAATGTGTTTAATTGGACAAAACTTAAGATCACGACTCTGACTCATTTTACATTTTAAATCATCCTTGTACAAAGCATAGCCACAGTGTCCATGGAACAATCAGATCTAGATTTTGCAACCTGAGAGTACTCAAAATGTATTGTCACACTTCCAGTTCTGTGAAATGTAATTTTTTTTTGCAAAGGTAAAGATATTGGGTGCTGTTGAAATTATACATCAGAATCAGAATCAGAATCAGAAATACTTTAATAATCCCAGAGGGAATTTTTTTCGTTACACACTCCAGATATACAAATGACATATTATACAAACAACATATATATATATATATATATACAACATTCAACACAAAAAAATAATAA
>NW_023339774.1:6174579-6175082 GCF_004916995.1 Morone saxatilis | reverse complement strand
TTCAACACAAAAAAATATAAATATATACATATGTAACTATATATATATATATATATATATACAACGAGATGCATAAGTCGTTGCATTTCTGATAGAGTAGCTGCTCAAGGCATGTTTTCCTGTCTCAAGTGGTCTTTGTACATGTCATTTAATGTGTCTGAGGAATATCTTGCTTTTTAGCTGCTAAATGTTTACCAGCTAATTGCTAACTTTGTCTTTCTGTGGTTTGATGCCGGGCAGGTAGTGGACAGTGGCATTGATAGGAAAACCAAAAACCAAAACAATTAGCTTAAAGATGCTAAAACGCCACGTAAAGCTGAGGGAATTTGTAGAGTAGGGTGATAATTATCTGTGGGTTTGTCAATATGAGCGATCCCTTTTGATATTCGGCCTTGAGCTGTGTTGGAAGTGTGACGAGGTTCGAGTGCAGTCGTGACTTTTACTGAAATGCAAAATGCACATTTATGTAACAATGTGCATGTCTGAAAGGGGCTAGAGAGAGA
>NW_023339774.1:6169232-6174529 GCF_004916995.1 Morone saxatilis | reverse complement strand
AGAGAGAGAAAAAGAGAGAAGGAACGTCTTTACTTCCTCTCCCAGTGGTGCCAACAGCCCCAGTTAACTCACCTACATGGAGAAAGAGAACAGAAGAAGAGAGAGAGAGGAGGGAGGGACTGCGACATAAGAGGGAAGCAGAGGGGAGGGGAAAGTTTGCAGGTGTGACAGAGGCAGAGAAGTAGGAGGAGGGAGGCGTCAGGCTATCTGGGTAAGAGAGGAGGAGGACTGGAGAAAAGACAGAAGAGATGAGCAGGCAAGGACACAGCAGCAAAACAGAAGGCTGGGGGTAGAGGAAAAGCAAGGAGCGAGTGGGAGAGAGGGAAAGAAAAGAGTGAGTGGGAGACGGAGAGACAGAAAGAGAGAGAGAAAGAGAGAGGGGAAAAGAAAAGAAACAAAGCTAGTAAGCAAGCGAGGAAGAGTGACAGGGACAGAGGCCAGCAGAGGAGGAGGAGGAGGTGGAAGAGGGGAGGGGAGGAAGGGGTATTGGCATGGCAGACAGAGCGAGCGGGGGCAGAGAGAGGGAGATTTTGAATCTGTGAGACAGACAAGAGAGACTGAGCTGGTGAGGTGACACAGGCTCTGAGAGAGGGAGAGAAAGCGAGGCAGCGTGAGAAGAGGAAAGGCGAGAGAGAGAGGAGAGCGACAACAGTTTGAGTTGTTGCACAGAATACGATGATGGGACTGTACTATCCTTCCGTGTTGTCGGTGAGTGTTTATCTCGATCTTTTCATATCCTCCTCTGTGTACAACGTCTGCTGTATCTCTTCGGCTCGGGCTCCACTGTACATGAAACGGCATCAGAGCGGGGAAGCACTGTCAATGAGCATGAAATGTTAATTAGCTACTAACAGATGAGGACTCTACTTGACCCCTTTACTAGAGTGGTCCAGTCAGGGCATTTCAGACTCTCGTTAGGACTCACGCACCCGGTCGCTGTGAGGGATATAAACAACTGAAACTAGTGTAGTAGGCGTAGATGACAGCAAGATTCAGGCTGGAGATTGTATCGCTACAATTATAATTCGCTGTGGTGAAAGGCACGAGCAGGCGATGTATTATATGCACGCCGTTGTGGCATCTGTTCTCCTGCCCAGAGCTAGAAGCGCACGCAATCTGAACATCAAGAGCTGCCACTGCCAGAAACTGTGCTCTGCCATGTATTATGTATGCTCAGAAGAATCCATGTGAACATACAGTTCAGCATGTTAGTGTGTGCAGCTGGATGTAGCAGTTGAGCAGTGAAGTCTTTAGGCATTTCTGAGTCGAAAGAGTGGAAACAGGGAAAGGAATAGGGGGAGGAGAGGTAAGTAAAAAGTCTTTCTTCTTTATTGCCTCTGCAGCTGTCTCTGTACATCGCTCAAGCCTGTGAGTGAAAGGGACAGGTGTCCCCAGAACAGTTGTCTCTGTCTTTTTTTTTTTTCTTACTCTCTTTTTCTTTTCTCTTCCTCCCATCTCCCTACTGCATCTCTTGTATTCAGCTAACAACACCTCCTCACTGTAATTTCTGTGTCACACATTTCACAAACACACAGAAGCTCAAACACACAGTGGGCTGCAAAGTTGGTGCATGAAGTGTCACGTTCATATCATTTCATTTGGTGTGAGTCAGGCTGTGTGTGTGTGTGTGAAACCCAGATAAGTTAGTTACTAAAAAAATTCTGAGGCAAAACCGGTTGCCTTGAAAAAAATTAAGTAAATGTTTGAGAAAACTGAGTGAGATTTAACTTAAAAACATGAGCTAACTTAAATTGGTTATTTTAATTCAATGCCCACTAACCTTCCTCACTAACTATAAATGTATTTGCCCTCATTTATCACTTCAAATTGAAAGCCCAATGCACTACACCTCCAAGGTGTTTCACTTGAAATTCACTTCGTAATTTAGATGCTAGGTAATATGTAAAATATCGTGTTTACCCAATTACTCCACCTAGTATCTTCTATTCATTAAACTGTTTAAACCAAAATTCTAAATTAAGATGAAAAAAATAACAAACCATCAAAAGACATTGTTTTCATGTTTATTTAACTTGGGACACGAGGAAACATTTTTAAAACCCATATTATTGTTCTTGGTTGACCCTGGTGGTATATAACATATTTTAGGAAGGGAAAGAAGAAAGAACTGCCTCCTCTCTGTTAACTT
This sequence comes from Morone saxatilis, assembly GCF_004916995.1. NCBI lineage: Eukaryota > Metazoa > Chordata > Actinopteri > Moronidae > Morone > Morone saxatilis. The sequence goes on along the minus strand of NW_023339774.1, from coordinate 6,172,380 downwards.
CTGCTGCTCTCTACATGCACGGCAATTGTGAAAGTGGAACCACAGCTGTTAGCTCTGATGTGCACAATGCCACGTCTTCCATGTCCACTATGACAGGGATTGCTGGACGCATACAAGACTTAAGTCCTGCTAATAATAAAACCAAATAAAACCATAAAACATGCTCGCAATACGGATGGGAACCAAATAACTGCTGCATCGTACAAAAATACATCAATCATATCATCTGATCATCATCAGAAAGATCAGCTGCGAAATACTTAAAAACATTATCACAACAGTGCAAAACAGTAAACATGTTGATTTAGACGCTGCAACGAACCAAGCACTGGATATTTGGAACACGTGGTTACACTTCAGCAGAACACTGTTTTAGACAGAGCAGTTGATTTTTCAGCGTTCTGGATTTTTGCGTTAAAGCTCACCTCTGCCCATGGTTGAGCTTTACCTGCTGAATGGAACTGGGGAAGGTGTTATGCCACTTAGGGTAGATCTTAAGTGCAAAGCGCATAAATCAGGTCCAGAAAAGGTCTGTGGTAGCCGGTTGGCCAGCTCCTCCATGACCACAACCCTCCCAAGACGATGCTACTCTGGATGGGTTGAGCTGAGGATTTTCGTCAATGCAGAATTCCCATCTGAGCTGAAGTCCTTGTCACTTGCGTTCCTGACAGAAAGAAACAGACAAGGAAATAAATATCAACTTCAAATAACAAAACACAACAAGTTAGCCATTAGCAACTAGTAAACATCGGTCCTCCGGCCTCCTACGTCACACCGCCTTCTTCTTCACTTGGCAAAGTAGCGCGGAAGATGCCTCCGTTGTACGGGCACCCGCGAGTATAGTTACTTACACTTACATTGCCTAAAAGCAAGTATTGTATAATTTACTTCTTAATATATGCCATTGTTATGAACTAGCTCCTGTAATGTGTCATTATTTTCCAAGTGTCTATGGAAATTTTTAGCTGTCTTGTCATTCTTACCTTGTTTAATGACAGTTAACGTAGCTTAGCATTGAAAATCGAAGCTTCATCAGTAAATAACTCCATTGTTGGTTGTGTATTGTTAATTCTACCATTCTACTAATAACAGTCCATCATGCAGTCGAATCCAACTAGTTCCATGTTTAGTCTGGTTAAATCGTTGGTTTAAAACCTGTAATTGTTTAAAAATGGTTTTCAAGGATAATGTATAAACAAGGGGGGAAAAAAACTTCAAAATTCTGAATCTCTTATTGAAATTCTCATGACAATAATCGTTTTTTAATCGCAAAGCGCTGTATTCATAACAAAGAAGACCCTCAAGGTGACCCCTGGTGAAAATGTCCGCGCTTTGACTCCATTTCCAAGAAAAGCAGTGCGAAGGTTGTAACGTATTTAATCTCCGACAAACGATACGGCCGTACCGCACGACAAGTTTGGCCGAGTGAAAACACCGCGTAAAGATTCGTTTTACCTTAAAACTGAGGAGCCCGAAGCTCATAAGGACTTTGTTTTTTGGTTTGTTAGTCGACCGGGAGTTGCAACTTAAAGGTAAGTTATTCGCTATTCAAGCGTTTAGTAACCTGGCCAACGGGCGTCCGTCAGGCTAACGTTTGCAACGCGGAGCTAGCTGTCTAGCTAACGATGGCAACAAAAACTCTTCATAAACATCTTTCTCAAGTAACTAACACAGCTCAGTTTCCTATCTGTCTCTTACATTATCCTGTGTGTACAATTTATGGCTGTTTGTTTGAGAGGCTAACAGGCCGTGAAACCCGGAACCATTCGTCACTGTTTAAATTCTTATTTCTACAACAACCCATTTGTTTACACATGATCGGATCACGTTTTGGACTTAAACGCGAGTTCTAAAGCTATAAAACTTGGACGATATTCACACTTGTGACGTGTATTGCCTGTACTCGCGGGGGCCGGTGGGCCGTGCGGGGTCGCTGTTGTAAAAAAGACTAATGGGCGGATGTCCTGCTAATGTTGACCCTAATTAACCCATAGATTCATGTTTCCTCACTAATATACCCTTCCTTTCTATTTTTCAACAAAAAACACACAATACCTTTGTGCGCTTGGTTTTCGTACCCTCTTCTAACGAGGTATTGCATCTACCATGTTTTCCGCGAATTGGACTGATGTATAATGAACGTAGGATTCCATATATAGGAGCTTCGGCTCTGGACGAACAATGTATAATTGACAATAGCCTAGGCCTGGCCCTGTTTTCAGCGCCCACCATCGTTTGGATTTTGCCAGATACTTATGCCAACTGCGGTACTGGCGCCTAACCAACAGGTTAGACTCACTCTCTTACACCTGCTGGTCTTCTTTGTCTTTTTGCAAAACTTCCCTTCCCAACCCAGCCTGTTGTTATATATATCTGGGAGTCTCAGGTAACTTACCTCTGAACTTCTAACACCATGCAACAAGAGATATCAGAATCTTTAACTTCCAAGGTGGTTTTACGCTCATGTTCTCGTCACAACTCTAACAGTATATAAAATGAAGATCGGGCTTTTTGATCTCAAGTAAAACTCTATATGAAACTTCTACTGATAGACTAGATGACATGAATATAATGAAGTTAAATGACTTTTATATGTGCTCATACTCTTTTTTTATGACGCTCTCAGCAAGTGACTAACGACAAACATAATGCATTCAAACTGGTGGTGCTTACTTATGAGAGGTAAGAAGATACAGAAGCAAAGGCAAAAACATATTGCAGAGACTGAATCCAAACAGCAGGAGAATGAAATACAGTCTCAATGCTATTAACAAAAACGATACACACAATAGCTGCAACAGGAAAAGTCGATGGGCTGTTTGTTAATCAGGAAAACCGCCTCCAATACAGAGACAATGTCAAAATGCAAGAATAAACTAACAACTGAAGAGTCGTATTAGGTCAAATCGTTTCATCATGGTAACCCACTTGTGGATTAAATCTATTGCAAGAAGCCCCCGAGATCCGTTAACACTCATGAAAGCCCAGGTTAGCTCCAATGTTCCTCAACTTTTATGCTCAATTCTAAGACTGACAGTTATTTGTAGCACCTTGTCCCGTTGACGCGGAATCGAGTTGCACTACCTGTGCTGATCCTTGGAAGGAGGGCTTGAGATGAAGTGGAAGACGGTTGTTATCGCTGAGAGAA
>NW_023339774.1:6156054-6169207 GCF_004916995.1 Morone saxatilis | reverse complement strand
GGGTTTACAGTGAAAAATGCTAATTGCAAGTTAGGAAGGATATTTCATATTAGAACTTCATGTTTGCCAGAATAAATAAATAAATAGTAAAATCAGTTTGAGGATGTGACTGAGAAAGTTGATTGTTATGTGTAGTGAAACTCAGTTTTTCATAAGATAAGTAAGGGGGGAGTGAGAGTCTCAGTAATACTTTAAATTTTGGAAGCTGGAATCCATTCCATCTGTATAAAGCCTAATTTTATTAACTTTATCTTTCTAGAGAATATTTTGTTTTTGTATTATTTGTCAAAACAACTGCTTGAGAGTGACTTTAACTTATTGGCAACGTCTAGACAATAATTTTCCAGCTTACTGCTGAGACATTAAACCCGTGACAGCCTGAATTGAAGAACTAATCGTGGAATTAATAAGATGTGATGTGGGCTGCTTTTACGTTGTTGAGTGCCGAACAATCTGTTTAGCAGACCAAAATCACTGTGTCACAAGCCTCCTCCTGCTGTTTACTTATTCACGATTCTTGCACATTAACTGCAGTTGTGAGATTCTCCTGACTCACTGATTTTAGAGCATGAAGCCTCAGTGAAAACTAGGCCTTGTAACTGGGCCAACTCTGTCAGATTGTAGACTCTGGGGTGTTAGGGTTGCATCTCTGTTGTTCTCGAGGTTAAGTTGCAGCTGAATCTCAGTAAATTAGTTGCTTAAATGTATTCAGCCTTCGCCTGAATTTTGAGCTTTTTTTTTTAAATTGACTGATTTGAATCTACTGCATATCTGCGTTCTCTGTGGAGAGTACATGGAGATGTGCTCACTCTGTGATGGGTCTGCTAATGATCCAAATAAGTAATTTGAATTCCGGTGGATACCAAGAAATCAGGGTACTCAGGGTAAGCTAGAGTTAAATTAGGTCCTGAAACAAAATGTTCATATTACATGAAGATATAAAGATTTATATTCGATGTCCTCAATCATTTCCTTACAAAAATGGAGAAACATTAAGCTGTGTCAGATACCATCATTCTCATTTTTGTCTTGCCCAAAAGCATTACAAGGTTGTTTATACAGATTGTGGTACCTAATGATAACAGTGCAGTCATAAATATTAAAGTGTAATACTGGAGGTCACAAAATCAATCAGATGACCTATGCTTTAGAATTGTGCTTTTTTTTAGTCCTGCTAGATTTATCAGACCAATGTGACCTGCAGCCTGACCAATATGGTAAAGAGCCATTCAACCCAAAATAGCCCAAAAAAAATGGGTTTCCTTCGCAGTGGCTCATTCTCATAGACTGGGTGAGAATCTTAGACATCCAGAGGGAGCTCCAGATTAAACCTCTTCTCCTTTGGTGTTTGCAAAGAGACAGATGAGGCAGTTCAAGATGCCTCCTGGACATCTTCCTATAGAGGTATTTCAGGAATGTCCAACTGGGAAAAAACCCCAGGGCACTTCCAGAATAAACTGGAGGGATTGTATATTCTATCTGCCCTGAAAACGCCTTGGGACTCCCCAGGAGGAGCTGGAGGACAGGTCTGGGGAGAAGGACGTCTCTTTAGCCTGCTGCCATTATGACCTGGACCCAGATAAGCAGCCAAGAATAGGTAATACTTTATAAGGTGGCATTTACTTGTAATAATTTGTAATAATTATGATTAACAATGGAAATATAATGCTAGGCACATTTTGTGTAGGTAATTTAAAAATGCATTTATAAATATTTCAAACAAAACCTTATTTATGACCAGATATTATAGCTGTATATCACATTTATGATGGTTTTGTGTTGCAGTCACCTTTCATGTAAGATGATCACATCTCCATCTGGTGTCATGTCACAACAAGGCACAGTGTGACTCACTTGATTAGCAAGGTAATTGTTAACGTGAAGTTCAAAATATTAAAATCTTGTGAGCAACACCCTCACGAAAGGACTTGGCTTATGCAACAGCAATGGTATTCTAACAATTCATCGTCTTTCACTTCCACTACATGACATGACAAGGTGTGTTTGTGTGTGTGTGTTGTCGGGTGCATGGTTGAACAGTGTATACCTGGACAAAGATACACTGATACACTGGATTTAGTGCATTAGTGGATAAATAGATCATTATTCCCTCGGTGATAACATTATTCAACAGGATTAGTCATCTGTTGATAATGTTTATCAAGTGTTTATCCAGATTAATTCTGGACTGGAATGGTCTATTCATTCATTATTTTTGATCAAAAGTGTTCATGAATTGGAGAGAATCAGCAGGGTTTCTCCCTAGATTGCAAATCTTGGGGATTTAGACACCGCTAAAGCACATCCAAATGTCAGCTGCTTTCCTCTGTCCAGCCACTTGTTGCTTCCTCTGCCTTCCTTGCTCATATAAGACAGATATCTGGGCCATGTTTTGGTCCCTCTGGGAGAGATAGCTCTCCCTCAGCACCCAAACCATGTGTGGGGGCATTATTCTCTCAGTGGCCTTTTCATCTCTGGCTTCCCATGGGCAGTTCTTCCTAGCTGGGACAGATTGGTGGCAGCGAGGGCCAACAAATCTTATCACACTTTCCTATCATCTGCCCTGCAGTTGACTGTTTGGCCCTTCATAGATTTTTATCAGGAGTGGTAGCACTGCAGCTTGCTCATGGAGCGGATGTTTGAGCAGTCCTTTTCTGTGAGCAGACTGTGTGATAACACCAATGGTTACAAAGTGCATATCTGTATTAATACACAGTCTTGGTCAAGCAAATAATGTCCTGGCCTGATTCCTCTGGATCACATATCTTCGGTCAGTGATTCAAGTAGGTTCAATGTTGTGCCCACTGACGAAAGAAACGGTTGACCAATCAGAGCTTTGTAGGTGAAAATAAGAATGGAGATGTCATCAGAAGGATAAATATGTAACTTGCTACTGACCAACCTATACCAAACAGATATCAGCTAACATGCATAACAAACGAATAACGTGAAATGCAAATTAGTCTCTCTCTGGCTTTAATAGAACAGTACTGTAGACAGTCAAATCAGACTATCATACTGCATTGGTAAACAGCCATCCCCTAAGCAATTAACCTATTGGTTATATTAGTTTGCTGTAACTCCTACAAACACTGCTTTATCCTTGCTGTAGCTAGTAGATGCCTTGTCCTGTGAGATTCAAAAACAGCTTAAAGAGGCATAATTTTTTTACTTTTTCTGGCTCCCAAAACAAGAGATATGAGACTCATTCTAGATCTTATTGTATCTGCACTGCATGCAAATGTAAGGCTGCCAAATTTTCACCTCTGGGAATTTGATGGGCCCCTATGACACTCATTGTGTGCCTCCGACTGTATAGGTAAAAAACTGAATCATGGAACAAACAAGCCCACTGATACTGGAAGGACACAGGACCTTATTTTATGGATGCTAATCAGTTCTTCCATATTAGCTCATTGATAAGTACAGAAGTCCTAAGCCTATGTTTAGTTAAGTCAGCACAACTATGGCCCCCACTACGAGGAGCGTACAGGTGTGTGTGTGACAGATGGTAAACTGTGTAGAGTTGCGGGGGATGGAATACAGAGGGGCTTACCTGCACACCTATGATGCATCACCAGTGAGGTCCAGCCACAGAGCAGAGAGACACAGTAGGGAGCAATAAAGCTACACACCATATGGTTTATTATTTCTTGCCCTTCCGTCTTATTTCCCTGTCTATCAGTTTGTAGTGACAGGCTGATGATGTTGTACAGGGCAGTATCCAGACCCACAGGAGAAAGTCTGCCTGACAAAGACCATCTGGCATCCCATCATTATTCAGAGCAACCCCCAGACCCTCAGGACAGAGCCTGCCTGTTATGTAGAGTAGTATGAAATCCTAAGACAAAACAATGCCACATACTTTTGCAAATGAGAACAATAATGTTTATCAGTACTGCAAACCATAGGAATCCTGAAAAAACATTAAATGTGGATAAGCACAAGTTCAGTGCTTCAAGTTTTTTCATTCAACCACCACATTCCCCAGCTAACAGCAAGAACATAAATTGATGTTCTTGCTGTACTATGGATAATATGTGAGATTGCAGTAATACTAGAGCTTAGAGGATCTCAGCACCCCACATCAATGAAAAAACTGCCCTCGAAATAGTCTTTATTCAGTTTTTGCAGCAGATTATGGTAAGTGGTTTATGCTGTACATGTAGATATCATGTATCCACCTCCTCATGCATCCATTCAGGGTTTGTTAATCTTTATCTTCAAGAGCAAATACAACTGAACTTTCTCTGTCGATCTTTGTTCTAATTTTTTTTCCCCTTTAATTCAGGTTAGCCAGCTAATTTTAATTTAGATGGCCTTTTGTACTTTGCGGTCAAACTTTCCGTTGCATAGCAACAAGACTGACCTGATGTCGCTCGAATTCTTTGATTTCTTGCTCTCTCGCTTACTTGTAACATTTGCAGCTGTGCTCTGCATATGAGCTGGAGAAGAAAGCCCATACAATCAAAAGCCTTATCGTCGACAGACTCACAAACAGGCACTAGGAGGGCAGAAAGAGAACAGAAAGTTCCATCTGATGGCAGCGTGTTTTCATCATTATCCAGTGTTATCTCTGAGGAGACATCTAAAATCTGATTGCAAACTATGGTATTATTAGAATGAAAGTTCATTATGAGGTGATTTGCAAACTACCATCTGTTCTAGTTAGTTTGTAATTACAAATTGGAAGTTGCTCTATAATTTTGAGGGGGTCACTGACACTCAGGTACACATTAGCTGACCTTCCTATTACATTCAAATTTGATTTGAGGATAATATGAAGAAAGTATAGCATGTGTTTTAACAATTTAATTGATATCAAAACCAAGGGAAGTTCAACTAAGCCAAGTGTTAGAATGCAGGTTGGAAGTAAGAGATTAAAGCACAATCAGTGGTATACTTCCTATGTCCTTTTTACACAGACAGGTTAATGGTGCTCTAAGGGAGACTTTAGCATTAGTACCTTCATTAAAGTCTGACCTGCACTGGTTTATCTGGTGTGTGAGTGAGGCTGACGAAGCAGTGAGATTTAATCACAAGGTCAATAATGTTTGTAGAGTTGGTCCCAAATCCTAAGGGTCCCCGCTGTCTGAGCCTCATTGCTTAAGAGAATATTACTCTGGGCTTAATATTTGACATAAACTGTCTCAAACTTAAGCAAGTACTGCACACTTAAAGGTTCAATGCGCAGGATTTAGTGGCATCTAGCTGTGTATTGGCAGATTTCAGCTCACTCGCTTCACCCTCCCTTTCCGAGCGAGGAAAAAACTACGGTGGCCACAAAATGTGTGCAATACGCGAATCTGTCTCACTTTATCAACAGCCAGCGTTTTGTTTGTCCCTTCTAGGCTATTGCCGAAACATGCATGGCAGCCTCCGTGGAAGGCAAGAGGAAAATTTGCTTTTGAGGTGTGTAGTTACATTTTGATAAGAACATTTGCTGCCTTCTAAATCAACTCTCCTCCTCAGCATTGTTCACCAATGCACAAATGAATGTAATGAGATGCATTTATTTTTTTGTCTTCTACCCATAAAATACCCATGGGGTTTGTGTTTGTCAAAATTAAAGCAAAAATTAACTATACTCACGTTGTATTGTCGAGTTATAAAAACAACCTTACCCTTTTTTTGTTTTTTTTAACAGTGTAGACAAAATTCTAACACTTTATACTTTATACACATAAAAGAAAAAGAGGGGTGGGGAGGTTAGGAAACTGGAGTTACAGCTTCACACATAAGGTTTTCTCATGCAACTCAAGAGTGACAGTCAAAATCAATGAAAAGCCATAACCTTTACTGAGAAGCCAGGGAAATGACATAATTGCACTTCATGAAGACAGGTGTTATTGTGTGCTAGTTTTTAGTGTATATGGCAGACTGAAGACTGAAAGAGCAGAGAAGCCAGAGATGATGAGTCTACTTTGATCAGGGAACACAGACGTACTGTGGCAGGAGAGCCATTCGCTTCACCCACCCTTTTTATCTTGAATGTGCGTGGGAGGAAGAACACAGTTGCCTGAACCATGTGTTGAGACTGAGAGACATGAATGTTGAAAACATACTGGACGAATTGTCAAAGATAAAGCAGGTTAAAGACAAGCACATCACACTACAGGCACCACTTTTAAAGAGATTAGACATGTTTAAAGTGGGAAGATCAGTGTGGTTGTCCTGCTCAAATCAATAGATTTAAATTCACAATGGATCAAAAGACTGTGTGATATCAAAGGGGTGCTCCATAGTGATGAACTCACAGAGAATTATCACTCTACTTTGCAGTTCCCCTCAGCTCTATGGAGCGTTTTATTGTCGCTCAGCTCATTGTTTTGGTTTTATGGCCTGCAAATTTACTGTTCTGGTATATTCTCACCACTTTCATCAACCTCTTTTCTAGGAGCAGGCAGCTGTTTTCATTCAAAAAAGCTCCCTGTATGCTACCTGCCCTGCACCCAAAAGCAAAGAGATGAGGCTGGCGATGAACTTGGTAAACATATTGGAGCATTTAGCAAATAAAGAGCTAGCTACTTCCCTCAAGAGTTGGTTAGCTTAAAGGAGAGTGAATATTGGACTTATATTTGCTAGGTGGCCAGAAACACAACTCCAAATTAATACTAATTTGGCTCCATGTCTTCCAGATGTGCACATACTGTAGGTTATTTTGTATGTTGTGTTTATAGCTTGTTACGCTGACTCTAAATGTCCTAGGTGGGAAGGATAATTTTGCATTTGAGCTATGTTTCTGTCCACCTCATAAATGTGAGTCCAATATTCAGTGCCCTTTTAGCTCTGGTTTGAGCTCAATAATTACAGAGAAAAATAAAAAAAATAATGTTTAGCTTTCTTCACCAGCTAGTTTCCTAGCTATGTAGAGCTGCACCGTTTGCTGATCATTTTCTATGAAGGTTTGTCAGTGCAAGCCACTTTTATACCACGTTTTCATGTGATTCCTTGTTGCAAACCTAGATACATGAAGCATATTCAGAAATTACAGAGACAATGCAAAAATTACCTCACAAAGCAATATAAAAAACACAAAAATCCAAAACGTAAGACAAAATATGAAGTACATCAAAGTACCATCCAACCCACTGACCAATAGTTAGTCATTATTGATATCATCACCTCACATGACCGCTAACCCATCATTTTTGTATATGAAAGGACCATCATCAGCTGTATGTCAGATTGGTCACTGAGCTTCAGAGGGGAGAAACTCCAACTCTCCAGAGATGAAGAGGACACTCAAAAATCTTTGAAACCTTTGAAATCATTCTTTTGGTTAAAATGTGGGGCAGCTCAGGCAGTGTAACACCAATGATCCTATTTGCCACTTTACTTTTACTGTTACCCAACCTGTTTTTGTCACATGTGGAGGGATTTTCATACACTGTAATGATAAAAACCTAAATGCTGTATCTACCAGGGAGATGTTTACTGCATCATAAGCTTGTCATGAATACCAAACCAGATAAGCTTAGTTTCCTTTCATCAGAATACAGTGGTAGTGATATATCACAAAATGGTAGTGGATTATGGTACCTGGTTATTTATTACTTTTAACATCTCAAGTGACCTGTCTCCCTGATTAAAGTCTTGGCTTCCTTCTAAAATCAGAACATGCATCTTTAGTTTTCATTACATTAAGCTGTAAGAATTAATAAATATAACACAAATACATATACATAAAAATAACCTACTGCAAGTAGAGAAAATAAATGCACTCTCAAGTTTTGACATTCATCAAGCCCCATAAGTCATACATTTTTATTTTTACGTCTCATTGCTTTTCAACCATGACTGTTCAACATTAAAACTAATAAATGTTTTACTCTCCAGTCTATACGACAAGGCTTCAAATTGCAGCAGCATTGATTTGCTTTAATACCATAGATACATGTAAATAGAATTGAGTAGCATCAAACTGCCTGAGGCCTGTAAGGTTGAACTCGTTTTAATACTATCCATGCTGACACCCTACAGTACTTATTGTGAAATTTAATTGGTAAATTGATTGATGAGTGAATGTGGAAACTCTTTATCCAAATTATGGATGTAAAATATACTGTGATTTTTTTTCTTAAAACATAATTTCTCTCGAAAGCTTTTTCCCAAATGTCCTTATTACCTTAAACCAACAGAAAAAAATGATAACGTATAAAGTTTGTGGAAGTGAAAAGCCACTTCTTTGGAAAGGTGTTTGAATGCATGAAATATCTCCAGCCCCAACGCCCCGCCCCACCTGCCCCTAGCTAAGCAGGTGTTCCTGTGTTGTTCAAGTGAGGGAACATGGGGTTGCCCTGTCCTCGACCCGGTGCTGTGAATGATGGATGTTTTAACAGAGGGGGCAAAGGTCAATGCTGAAGCAGGTCACAGAAGAAGATCAAAGTAGTTCTAGTTAACAACACAGGTTTGCTCTTTATAATTTTACTCTCTTCAACTCCCTCTCTCCAAATGAAATATGAGGACATCCCTGGATAAAATTCTCTCTTTCCCTTACTCCCTTTCAATCGCTCTGTCTCTCCTCTACTCTGCAATTGCCTGGCCTTCCCCACCCACCTCCTCACATGCATCTCATTCCCGAATCAACCACTCTCCACATTCACCCCTCCACTTCCTTTCTCTGTCAGTTAGCCAAAGGGGCTGTGTTTTCTCTGTTGTTTCAAACCAGTACAGCATTTTTTCAACCTGTACTTGTCTGCCTGCTAGCCTCATGGCCCACAAGCTTAGTATAATCAGATTTTTGTAAAAAATCCTTGATTTCCCCCATCGTCCGCATTTGGGTCCTACTCCTGCAGTCCTGATCACTAGTTGTGATAAAGATATCCAAATCAGTCAGGATGTTTCCTTAAACTTGTATGTAGGTTATGTCATATATTACCATTACATTAGAAAGCGTGAATGCCAAATAAATTCATATCTCTTACTCACTTTACACATTGAAATGTTAACATTTCCAGTGCAGGTGGACCCGTAGACATTATAAATATTGTTTTTAGTGATCACAAAATGTAATTTCCAATACATAATAATTTATTTAAAAAAACATTTAAAAAACAAGGCTGGATCAGTACAAATGGGAACACAATCTCTCATACTGATTCAGTGCTCTGCTCAGGATTGTTGAGCAAATGGTAATGAACACCACACAATAAGGAAGCTGCACATGTCTTTCTGGCTGTAAAACATCAGCGATCAATGTCCAATCGTTAAAAAAGAGGAGTTTAGTCTGTCCTCTCATCAGCAGAACCGATTCAGTTATACAATAGCAGCAGCTTTTTAAAGTCTTAATTGTGAATGGCATCCTATTGTTGAGGAGGAGGATGCATTTATGGTATACATGAGGTACATCATGTGTCACTGTCTTTGTGGAAGTGACCATAAACACACAGAACCCTATCGAATCCTTCTGTATTCTGAACAAAACTCCTCAAATGAGATGAGATATACTTTGTAGTTGATAGTCAGTATTTTATTTTGTCTTTAAATCTGAATCACGTCACAAAGCCTGTGACCCACAAGTGACTGTTTCATGAAGCTCAAATCCTAATTCATATCAGCATCGCTATGTCAGTGGGCAATGAGGACTGTAGGATGGATGTGACATCCCTTGTCATTCTTGCACTGTGCAGGCATGTCTTTCTGACATTGCTGTCAGGTCAGATTGGTATATGGGTTATATTCTTGGACAATATTACCAACTATCAAAACAACTTTGATATAAACATAGATTTTAAATTTCTTATGAATGCCCTATGGTGTGAATGCTGCTTTAACAACTCCAAAGTTGAAAAATGAATGATAGACTAGTCAGTCATGTTGAAAAATTATTACTTAGAACTATTGACAAAAGGAATGTGTCTCATTGTCGTGCCAGGCAATAAACATCAGACAGGGACAGTGCACACAATGTGTGTCACGGCTGCACACTTTGCTTGTACAAATGCTCTCAATGTTCCATCTCTCTTGAGATTTACACACTCCAGCTCCACTCTTAATGAGAGTGCTAATCATCCAATGCACTGGACCAGTCAGACAATACTTTATCTATCCTCGGGGTACAGACGTGAAAATAATGATTCATTAACTCAGGTGAAGAAGGGTATGTGATTAAATCAATATTTTTATTACGGCACCCTCTATTTAAACACGAGAGCCATTTCTTGTGTTTGTTCTCGTCACTGGAGATTATATTATTGACATGTCAAACTGAAGGTTGCCCTTTCATCCAGTTTTGTTTTTCACAGTGTAAACTATTTTATGAACCAGACAGTATGATAATTATCCTTGTCAAACAGCTGGAAAAGACCTTTAACTGGGACTTCAGAGTCACTTTCTATTTCCAACCCTTTAGAGAACTTACTTTTTTTATTGCAGTATTTGCCATTGGTAACATGTACAAATAAGCCCTCTCCAGACATTGAGTCTGTAACATGGCTAGCTTCATATATTGCTTTAAAAAAAGCCTCATGGGCTTTTAAAAATAGGTCTCTGTAATGTTTGTTTTATAGTGTCTGTGTTCACCAATGACAGGACTGTTACAGATCTGCAGGGCTTGCACGATATTTAACACCTGTTTCACAAGAGGAAGCGTTGGCACGGCTGGAGAACAGTGGTGAGTCGGACTAAAGGTAAAAGAGTGTTCTCAATTATCTCACAGGCTGCATCAGAGATGGCAGTAGCTCAGTCTGTAGGGGACTTGGCTTGGGAACCAGAGGGTCGCCGGGTTTCAATCCACAGACGTACCAAAATTTATGGAGTGTGGACTGGTGAGGCTGGAGACGGGTGCCAGTTTCACTCCTGTGCACTGCCGAGTGTGCCCTTGAGAAGCAACTAACCCCAAAACTGCTCATAGCCTGTAACCGCGGCAGCCCCATCAACTCCACCATCTCTCCCCTTGCATGTCCACATGTGGGCATGAAGTGTGGTGTACTAAAAAACAATTTCCTGTTAGGGGATCAATAAAGTATATCATCTTCTTCTTCTTTATATCAATGGGGTGTAATCGCCAAAGCCACCTCAATTAATATTCTTATTTACTTCCAACTGATTTTTCATTATTGAAATTCCGTTTTGCTAAATGTTGCTACTGCTGGATATTTATACTGTAAACAGTATGTCGGCATAGATGGAAGTTGAACATCTGGGGAGAGCGATGGACTGATGATTATCATGGTTTTCTGAGGGTTTTTAGGGAAAGAAATGTCAGTTGGTTGGTCAATCCATTACTTTGGTCCAGGCTAAAATATCTCAACAACTATCAGATGATGAAATTTTTGAACAAACATTCATGGTGCCCAGCGGATGAAGCCTTTACTACATTTAGAGATCCCATACTTTTCATCTAGAGAAGGGGTCTTAAAGTCTGACACTTTGGGCCTCCCCTCAGAGAAAGCTTGGAAAAAGGCACGCCCTCACCTACCCTTAGTTCGCTTGCTTAGGTTTGCTCAATTCATATTTGATTTAATAGACACATATTTGACATTCAGTACCTTCAGACTAAACCAAATACATAAAACAATGTCTGTCCTGGTCTGTAAAATCCCCCAAAGTTACTGTGTCTCTGAACTATCTCCTTAACCAAATTACACTCATGTAGGCTATTGTATATGTTTTCCTATTGATAACAATTTATTTTTACTTCCAACATGCTGGAGTAAGATGGTGAACATGACAAACATAATATCTGCTAAACATCATGTTTGCATTGATACTGTGAGCAGGTTAGCATGCTGACGGCATTTAGGTCAAAGTGTTGTGTCTAAATGAAATGCGAACCTAACGTGATGTCACCCATTGGTTTGTGGAGTACTGCCATTACGGTTAGACGAAACCAGCGTGAGCCAGCGGACATGACGTTGGCGGCTCGCCTGGTCACACACAATCTCATATTACAGCTAAACAATATACTAAAATATGTTTCTGAAATGATTTTAGGTGAGAAACAGGCAACGCAGTAACAAAACCTAGCTTCATATTTGATCAGCACTGCCTAGTTTGACAGTTTGATCTGAGTTGGACAGACTGGCTGAGAGTGACCTGTCAATCATAAGTTAGCCACACCCGAAAGCATATGCGGCTTTCTTGTCTATTTTACTCTCAATTAGATCATAATTTACAAAATGAACATCATAATGTATGGTAGAACACTTGAAACTAGCAACTGCATTTTTACTTTCTTTGTCCATAAGAAATTATATTCAAATGACAAATGTATTAGAGTTAAGAAGGTGGAACAAGACATGCATTTAATATATCTCACTGCATATTTAACCTTGTCTATATTGTCTTTCCATCATTGAGATGATTTTCAAATTGGACATAAGCTGTTACTAGGTCAGACCTAGTAAAATTGCCATTGTGACTTTTGCAGAAAAGGTAAAGGTGACTAAATTCTAAAATTGCCAGCACATTTATTAATGTAGTTAATGTCTGAAAGGCTCTTTTCACCTATGGTTATGCCACAGAATGTAACATGTTACTCTGTAATGCTATTTAGAAACATAAAAACAGGGAAAGAAGCCCTTGGGACAGCTGCATGGATGAGTGACAAATTTCATGAGGATGTATATGTGAGACTGTCAGTCCCTGCAGTGGAATAACTTAGTGACTCAACTTGAAGCCGTCAGTGGATGACACGGCGATGAGGACACAGGAGGGACGCAGTCCACTCCATCACACCTTGGCAAAGCAAACAATCCTGACAGAAGCTTCTCATGGCTGTTTCTCCAGCGTTTGAAGGATATTTGTCCTGGTGAAGAACGATAGGCCTTCTCAAGAACAAAATCAAGAAGCCAGATATAAAACCCCTCCAGCTGCGGTTGAAGACAGCGTAACTGATCGAGACCTGCCCGCAACAACTGGCGCCTTTGAAATTCAACACTACCTTATAAACCCAGGGAACCATAACTGCATGTGATATACATCTGTATCCATTTCCTTTTTTCATGTTGCAAGGTCTTCAAGCCAAGGCAATAATCAAAAGGAACAGCGCTGACGCTGACTGGCTGTGCCCTTGATCCTTGTTGTCTCAGGTAGACCGAAGATTGTGCATCTGTACAAATAATGTGGATCTAAACTGCCATTCTCCTTCAGAATCTGTTCAACTGAATGAGGTTTTGCAATTAAAATATAACAATAGTTTATATTTTAT
>NW_023339774.1:6155153-6155875 GCF_004916995.1 Morone saxatilis | reverse complement strand
GGCAGCAGTGCAGAGCTTCTGCAGCTGCTAAGGATTCAGTATCTTGCTCAAGGACACCTGGATGGTTTCTTAAAGAAGCATTTTTTTAAAGCCCTGATTCTCCTTACTTAGTGCAATATCCTGCTGCCCTGATGGTTTGTTAGTTTACTATTAAGTGCCGTGAAAGTTTTCCCCTTTTAAAAGTCCCTGGACACATGGTGCGACCCCCTCAGCATTACAGGGAGACTCGAGGAACAGCTGAATAGGTGTACTGATGCTTGGCTCTGTAAAGGGCAACCTTTAAGGATCACCAGACATAGCATTTGTCACCACACTCACTGTGCATTACAATAGTTCTCAGAGAAGAGTGTCGCCTCAGGATTCTACATGTTTTGGAGTAATCCGTTTTGTTCACTGTGACTATATTGGTGGCCTACTGTAAAGTTGCATTAGAAAGTACTGATACCCCTCAACCTATTCTACATTTTACAGACTTGATTTTCAGTCTCTAAATTATGACAAAGTAAAAACACGTATACAAAATATGGAAAGTTTAAAGTCTTCATATTTCCTTTTGTCATTTTGTGCCATGCTAGCGTGGCTCGAGGGGTGACAATGGCTGCTGGTCTGTCAGTCAGTTCTCAACTTTTGTCCAGATTGAATCACAACTATTCTAAGGACATTTTCCCGAGATGATGAGGCCTATTGACTTTGGTGATCCTCTGACTTTATAGTACCACTCT
>NW_023339774.1:6150449-6155128 GCF_004916995.1 Morone saxatilis | reverse complement strand
GGTAGATCGATTGGTGCGGGCGGTACTGTAAAAGGTTGGCATCTAGAAAGGTAGGCGGCTGAGCGTACCCTCAGAACCTGGATTCGTAAACCATTTTACAGACGTTTGGGATTGGTTTGCAGGTGCTTCCTTTAAAGTTCATTGACAAGGGGTAAAGAACCCGTAATCCCGGCAAGGTACTGAGAGTTTGAGGAGTGCGGGCCCGTTCAGCTGCAGGTGTGTGTCTCTTGTGTCATTTCGTGTTGCCTATGCTTGCAGCGTGGCTGCGAGGCGGTGGACACATGGCTGGGCTGGTCTGTCTCAGTTTCCTGCAACTCTTGTCCAGATTGACATCACAAACCTCACGTTCTAAAGGACAGTGGGTTTTTTCCGAGCATGGATGAGGGCTACTTTGGACTTTGGTGATTCCTCTGACATTTAATAGTTTAACCACTCCTTGGAGGTTTTTTGAACCATGTCGAGGGTCCTTAAAAACTGTCAGTTGTGAGATATTTGCTCATTATCAACCAGGTTTGGGCATGGGATCTGCCATAGGAACAGTATTCAGGCTACCGGAGTGCGCCACTTTGCGGCATGTTCTCATAAGGATAAATTGCAATTTTGCTCATCTCTTCACTTTTCATGTATAGCTATCATCAGGTCACCCGCAGACCTAATATCAAATCCATTTTTGTGTTTACATTATACCTGCTAACATAAGCATATTTGCACTGTTAGCATTCAGCTCAATGTCCAGCCTCACAGAGGTGCTAGTGAAACTGTCGACTATAATTATTGTTGTATCAATACGATTAGAAGATCAACCAGTTAGGATTTCAGAACAAGCTATTTTTGCAGTTCTAGTTAAGCAACCTTCCTCTTTCTGTTTTCTTCAATGGTACTAATTTACTACAAAATTCTTGAAACAAGTTGTATTGGAAAGAGGTTGAAATACTACTGGCTCATTTAATTTTCACTTATTTTATGAGAGGACTTTTTAGACTCAATAACAGACAATGTACATGATCAGATGGATATTTTAAAACAATAGAAACATCTCATTCATCTACACATTTACAAGCTTTGGTATTTGCTGTCCACGTTGGACTAAAATGTATCGTGCTTAGTTTGATCAACCTCTGCAATGAATTTGAGTAGATTTGTAGCATCTTCATTTGTAATATATACCTCATTTATGCATATTCCCTTTATTGGTGCTGAGCCAAAAGAAAAAAATAAAAAAAAAGTAAAGCTCACAACCTTTCCTACAAAAAAAATGTATTCAGACAACTTGTCAGTAACTGTGAATGAAGGGCCTTAGTTAAAAAAAAAACTAAAAAAAAACATAACTGAAAGCCCAATGGACCAGCGTCAAAGTTTCTCTGCAGAGATGGCACAACCTTACAGAAGAACAGCCCTCTCTGCAGCACTCCATCCATCATGCCCTTATGGTACAGTGGCTAGACGGAAACTGCTGCTGAATAAATGGCATATGACAGCTTGCCTGGAGTTTGCCAAATGGCACCTAAAGGACTCTAACAGCATGAGGAATAAATATTCTCTGGTCTTCTGAGAGAAAAAAGGAATTCTCTGGCCTGAATGCCAAGCACTACATCTGGCAAAAAAATAAAATCAGGTAAGACTTATAGCATGCTTAATGCCATTCCTTTGGTGGAGACTTAGTGGCAGCAACATGCTCGGGGGTTGAACGAGCATTGAGGATTGCCCCTTTCAGCAAACCACTACAATTTCTGTGTGGCTTTGGAATTAGTCTAAATGTCCTTGACTTCCCATAAAAAGACCCCATTGAAACTCGTGAGACCTGTCATTCTGTGTATGAAGCCAAAGGGGAGTGTGTAAAGCTGACACAAGAACACTTGGAAGCAATATATGAGCCTATAAAGTGTGGAACTACAGGTCTGAAAATGATTGTTGTTATCATGATAATAGTAAAAGTGGTTCATATTTGCTGAAGTCTAGTTGCTAGTATAAAATCACAGTTGTCATGATTGTCAAGGGAAACACCAGTGTGGCATTAGATCTATTACTTTCTTGGCTACAAATGGAATGGAAATTAATTGGTACAAAGCAGTCATTTGTTATTTTTTGCCCAGCACTAGTCCTGATAAGAAAATCTGACTTGGCAACGTTGTCTTCATTTTAATCTTACAGTTTGTCATAATTTCTCTGTTTGCTTCAGTAATACATATCCCTCCACATTCAATGCAACACTGTGCAGTGGTATACAATACACTAAATTGGAGCAAGTTCAGAATTGAGACACGTTTTCTCCAGGCATTACCTAGTGCATGCATAATACAATCTTGTTTTAATAAATCCCATCGAGCATGTGGCTTTCTGCACAATACTCCACACCTGACATGTCTTAACACAAATAACTTTGCATAAAATAAAATGAGAAAAATCAGTTCCATCCATACTGTGTGTCAAAGCAATTTTGCAGCTGGTTAACATCCAGGAATATTCCAAAAGCAAAGGCGTTAGTAATTACACAATCATTTAGCTGATACAGGCTACAGTTATTTCAGTAAATGAAAGGGAATATTCCCCTGCTCTGTCTTAATTAGTTCAGAGGTGGAACAAACAAAACTGTGCACTGTGCAAATGTGCGCTGATAGCATTTATTAAATCAAACACCATATTCTTGATGGTGCTTACTTGGGTTGACATTTCCCTCATGGGTGCATGGCGTGTAAAATAAATACTAAGACATGATACAGAGTCAGCTATCAATGAAATTACAACATAATCTTGATTCATGTGGCTCAGTGATGTTTTTTCTGGGACATCTTTAAAGATCTGGGCTATCCCTGTTATTATGACAATGCAGTAAATACTCCAGAACGTCCACTACTATTTAGTATGTTCAGATCTGATGACGAGAGCAAGCAGGCAACTGTGTGTGAGAAATGTCTTTGATGAGAAAGAAAATGTCATCCTGCCAATGTTCACATAATAACAAGAAGGTAAATAATGGGGTGGGTTATCTACTCCAGCTTTGGGACGGTGCAGTATTTTTCTACGGATGCAGCAGGTTGTTTTCTATTCTGCTCTAAGCTGATTCACTGTTAATTGGCTGAAATGGCCTCCAGAATGTCGGTGTGTGTGCAGTTCATTAAGCTGCATAGATAAGCTCATCATAATTTTCACACTGAACAGGGACCTTTCTGTGTTTTCTCATTTATATTATAGTCTCATAGTGGATGATACCACCTCAGCTCATTTGGTTGAAAACAAAACATACAATCATGACTATAACAGCAGCCCTTCTCAGCACAGGCAATATTGTATTTTGTTAGGCTTATCAGATTTGTGAACAACCCATAATACAAATATGAACCTCATCCTGCGCCATGAATGGCCAAATGTCCTGCGCTGCACTTCACACCAGCAGCTTGGAAAAAGGTGGGGCTCCTCCAAATATTAATTAAAGGACATCTCATTCGTCCTCTTCCCACCTCCTCCACAGTGAACTATTAGCTGTGAAGTAATTAAAAGTGGCACAGACATATGAAAACCTTACTAATGACTCTATAAACCTTTCATCCTTGGACTATCAGCTGCTCACCCAAGTGGAAGGAGCTCATTGTGCCGTACTGTGAGCTCAAGAGCTGGTGAGACGGTCATACCACTGCCCAGGAGACAGGAAGGGGATTATTAGTTGTAAACTGAGCTACTCAAAACAGTAATGGAGTGCTGTGTGGATGAAACCAAATCCCTTCGCCTTTAAGCTGATTTGTTTGCTTTCACTGATAGTTAATGGTTAGATATATTTCAGCCTTTTTGTTGTGAATCTCAAGCAGTTCTTTAACTACACATATCCAAAAATGATACTATTCAAATTATACTATATATATCTAAAGGCAACATAAACCGGGATTGTAATTTGAAATGAGTGAATATTGCCTAAATCCTAAGTATGGACCTGGCCTTTTCACTGTCCTGAGGCAACATATGGCACCCACAAAGACACTGATTGTCTAAGTGTTTCACCAAAGACTTCATCCTTGTATATAATTGTCTATTAATTGGGAAGCTCTCCAATCCTAATGAGACTCCTAATAAGTGGTTTATTAAAGGCAGGTGCTGTGGAAAGGTCAACCACTCTAACCCATATGTTACTGTAATAACATGTACAAAATGTGAGCATGATTTATAAGGCAAAAGTGCAGAATGTTAACTGGTGCAGGTTTCATTATAAGTTATATTATATATATATATATGTTATTACAAATGGACAATTACAAACATCCAAAAGAAATGTTTTAAAATATATTTAATAATCATATTGAATTTATAGTGTCTACAAGGATTCACTGTCATAGTCTATTTTAGGTTAAGTTATATGTAGCCACCTAAAACAATTAAGATTCGAGTAAAGAAAAATAAAATAAAAATCCTCAGTGAAGACAGCCAAAAGAAAAGGAGCCCTCTTCTTCAGAATAGTGCGTCTAACCAGATGTTTACTCCTGTTTTACCTCCCCATTAGCTGAGACAAAAAAAGAAACAACAAAAAACCTCCCCTGACCTGCTGCAATACAGTATGATGGAACATTACTTTAGCTAATATCTCACTATAATAAAAAGTGTGCAACTGTTGCACGTTATTGATGTTCCAATTGTACATTTACAAGTCTACAGCTGCTCCCCATTTCATTTTTATTTTTTTTTACAAACAG
>NW_023339774.1:6149675-6150435 GCF_004916995.1 Morone saxatilis | reverse complement strand
GTGTTATTTCTTATGGAGTCAAACAATTTGCACCTCTGTATATTTATAATGGGCCAACACAGCAGAAAACACACACTGTGCAGACATTTGCAGGTCTTTATGGTTGGTCATTGGTAAACTGTACTTTTTAGTTGTGTCACAAAAAGAGAAAAAGCTTCTGTTGTTTAAATCTCTCAAGAGAATAGTTTCCAGACACTGCTCTATCCTGAAATATCTCAACAGATCCATGGTGACCAGATGATAAATCCTAAAGACTTTGGTGATCCCACTGACTTTTCCTCCAGTGCCATCCTAAGTTTGACATCTGTGGTTTTGAGGGCAATGTCTCAACAACTAAGGAATGGAACCAAACTTTTGTACTTCCAATCTGTGATTACTGCATCACAGTATGTGTATTTTGACAGCATTGCATCTGAAAAATGGAGCAAGACTGTAGAAGAGACATTTACAGTCAGTGAAGACAGGTGTTTCATGTTTACCTGACTGGACTTCCCTCAATGTGAAGGGCTGTATGGACAATTTTCGTGGAAGACTCAGAAGCTCAGCAATTACTGCTCCTGCTTCACATAAGGAGTATTTAAACCCCATTGTGGTAGATTATCGACTTATTTCCACATCCATACATACAGCTCTAACTTTCTCCTCCATATTTACAGCTCCCTGACCTCACTAAGTGAGCATGTTGCATTTTGTTTTAACATGGATCTGGTGTTAACACTTCTTCTACAACTGTCAACATTAAAGTCACATTTGTGATACC
>NW_023339774.1:6144521-6149616 GCF_004916995.1 Morone saxatilis | reverse complement strand
TTTCAAAAAGCAAAAGATTAGTGGCACCAAATCAAAACTCTTTGGATGTGAGCACCTTAGGGCACCATATTATCCACCATTACAACCTTTCAATTTACACTAATTTTCTCCTGATGATCAAGTTATTTTAAGCAGGCACTAGCTTTTTCAATAAACATCTGAAACTCACTCATGGCATGACATATGACATCTGCTGCTTTTGCTTTCCTTGTGTCAGCAGACCAGTAGTTTACTGTTCCACCATTATAGGCTTCTTTAACGATTTTATTTCAGAGCTGTTGGTTTTAATAGTGCATGTGATGAGGTGACAGAAGTACAATGTGTCTGATCAGCAGTCATCTTAAAGTCTTTGCTTCAGTGACAAGTTGTACTTCTCATGAGAAAAGAGGCATCATATCATCCAGGTGGAGTAGTGAAAGTAGCAGCAGACTGGAGCTTAAAATGTATTTTCGTCCAACTAAAGAAAATAGAAAATCAATAATGTAGAAAAGGTAACTCATGTGTACCCACTTCCCCTACTTATTCACTTCACCCCTGACCAAATGTTATATTCCACCGGCAGCAGCATTAGTGTTCAAAACACACACCACAAAGTAAACACACTGCTTACTGCCTCCACTCCAGTCACTGAAATAACATCCCTGTACATACTACTGTATGTATAGCCAACGACTGCAGTTCTGCGTTTGCAGCCTGCTATAAATAATTGATCCTCTAAAGAACAGGTGTCCTCAGTCGACCTAATGTTTGGATGTGTCATGGCAAAACTGTCGGAGGAGCATTCAAGGTATTATGTCTGAAGAGTCTAACACGAGAAGCAAAAACAAATAATAAAAAATAATATAAGTATAGAATAAATAGATTATCACAATGTTCCGAGTTTGACACTAAAGGACTGCACCCCTATCTTTCTGGTCCAGCCTTACTTCTCTGTACCTCCCACTTAATATCATTCATCTAATCACTGCGTGTGCGGTGTTTGGACATTCTATTGTGACTCTTTCTATTCATAAACAGCCTTTCCTTCATCTCCTTCTTGCTTGTATCACAGGACTTCCAGCACCAGCCCAACTCCTCCTAACACTAAAGGGCTCAAGACTCCTTACCTCGCTCAAATCCCCTCCGGCAGAGCACTCTGCAGGGATCTACACCCGCCTCCATCATACCATCCACTGTCTGTGCCAAAAACTTTTATTTTTAATAAATCATGTTAATGTAATATTCATGTGTTGAAGTCACTTCTAGTCAAAGTAATTTTAAGAACTTATAACTGGTTAACTAAGGTAAGTTTTTTATATGTAATTTCTAGCGATCTTTCAACAATTACCTCAAGAATCCGGGACTGTGACCTTATCACTGTGCGTATGGGGTGCCGTTTGTAAAGGCTGGCTCACGCTGAAAATAACCGCAACATCTTTGTCACATTTAGCTTCAAACAATGTTTAATAAAACTGGTATGAATTTATTGAGGGTCACTTTTTTCCACACTTGCCTCAAGGGAGTCAGTGGGTATTTGTAGTGTCAAAACAGACGAATAAAACACCACCTCATCCGGGTAAATGGACATTCTTTGGACATGGATTATCGTGATAATAACTACCTAAAATAATAAACAGTTTGGGAGAACTTTATTTGAAGATGTACTTTGAGTTTTGTTAGTGTCACTTTTATGAAGGGGCCGGGGACTTATGACCTGTAGTCCACTTATAGCCACTAGTCACTTTGATCTGATCTGATCTGTCATGTTCGCCTTGCATAAAGGCGCAAGCAGCCCGTACCCCCGGCCCGTGACACTAAAACTCAAAGTCTCTTCAAATAAAGTTATCTCCAAACGTGTTTATTATTTCTTAGTGATAGTTATCTATCACGATAATCCCATGTCCAAGAGCTCATTTCCCCAGATGAGGCTGGTTTTTATCGTTGTTTAACACTCACAACACACACTGACCCCTTGAGCTTTTTTTTGGTACTTTCCGGCTTACCGGCATTATTGAATTTGCATATGTAGTTACAATTTTGTATTCACTCCCAAAACATTTAGCATTGTTAACATTTAGATTATAGCATTTAGCCCATATTTACGATTTATATTTGAGATGTAACAAGGTAGATGTGAACAGTGAGATCTGAACCCAGGTGAAGAGTGGTGTGAAGAGGGTGAAGAGTGAAACGTAAACATTGTGGGAGATGTGAGTACCAAATAGAGAAAAGAAGTGAGTCTCATGAAGATGATCATTTTTTTTTGTTTATTTGAAACAGTTGATGAAATAGAAACCATGCGCTCAGATGGCGGAAAATGTACTCTTTACAAATTATTATCGTGTATAATAACTACTAAGTGAGAAGGAGCACGGAGTAAATAGGCTAGTTAATTTTAATGATGACTTTATTTTTTATTTCTACAAGACTCGTTTTATTCAACTTTCCTATGCGCCGTATTATCAGAGAACTATACAGACAATCATATCAAATTATATTTCTATTTTCTTACAGTAAAATAATCTATCGACGCTCACCCTTCATAAGAGAGAGTGATGTTAAACCTAACAACTCAAATTACTCTCAAATTAAATTTCTGTCCATAACGTTTTTTATTATTATATTATTAATAATCCACTATAATCCATTTCCAATATCGCATTTTACCCTTATTATTGTTTTTTATTATTCGTGAACTGTAGTTGTGTACAAACTACAAATGAAGCACAGCTTACCTCCTTTCATCAATTTTATAAAAAAAGAGGGTTACCCTCAACAAATAATTCATACCATTTTTTTAAACCAAAATTTTGAAAGTCTACGAGGAGTTTACAGAAGAAAAATGGTGCAAATAAAATAAGCGCATCTAATACGCCACAACAAATTAACAGAGCTCACACCCATATCACGACTCCAGGTAGAGCAAGAGAAAAGTTCACGGTGGGTGCGCGCGCGCCTTATCTTTACCTGTATAAAGCTGTATCTAATATATAGAAGGGGACGGGGAGGTTGCGTCAGTCCAAGAGAGCCGACCGGTTACGTAAGAAAAAACGAAGCCCATAACCTCTGATTTAACCATTATAATTTCTTAAAATAGGTGCTACTAGGACTAAAAAGGATACTTATCATACAGAGCGAGTAAATAAGTTGTACACAGCGGGATGATAACATTATTTAATGGAAGTATAAATTGTTGTCCCCACTTTTCTACATTACATTTATGTATATTATCTTTATATCCCTCATATCCTTCCTTAATTTTATTCTATGTGGTGTGTTGCGTGTGTGTGTGTGTGAAGTACTGATCCCTTATTTTATATTTGTCTTTCTTTAATCTTTTATACAATCTATAGTAGGATGTGTGATGTAGATATTGTAAATCATAATTATTAAATTTATTCATCTCAATATAATTCCATAACACCTCATCACTCTATGTTGTATTATTATTAATTATTAATATACAGATATATAATCTACCATTAAATTATATTTTCTATTCCTTATTTCAAACTCTGAACATTATAATCTATTATCTATAGATAGTGTGGATCCTGTTGTTTGTATTACCTTTGTGTTTCTTCTCGTATGTGAAGTAATTCAAGGCGAAAGAATACTAACTCTCCTCCGTTGAGCATTGTTTTGCAATAACACAACCATCCAGAAAGAACAAATAGTAGTTTAGAGTAAAACGTGTCCTTATATTATCAGCAACGGGCCGAGGAAGTTCTATATCATTTCTTCAAACTCATAAAACTTCCCAATCTTTATCAGGAGTGAACTGCAAGTAGCGAACTGACATATAAGGTATCTGCCAATGATTTCGGCTGCATTTACTGTGTGTGTATAGGGTCATGTAATCATTTTTTGTTTTTTTAGACGTGTGTAAATGTACTGAAAATTTAACACTTAAGTGCTGCTAACTTCGCTTTTGAAATGGACACTAGTCCAGCTATGTCTTTCATTGTCACTGTATTATGCTAAAACTATAACGTAGCTTAGTTCTTACCAAATCAAATTACACATTGAGTTAACCTTTTCTACATTATTATTTTCTCGATATATTTCATATATGTATACTAAAAGTAGGGCAGTGTTAATGCGCCATTCTGTCGTCATACTTACAAAGCTACCGCAGACCCTGCTAGAAGCGTATAAGAGTGACTCTTAACCCATCCGCCATAAAGAGTGTAACAACAAAAAGGAGCTTCACTGATTTAAAGGCAAGAACACCCTTTAGAAGTGATTACTTCTATCGAGGCCCACATGTGTACTTCTTCACCTGATCACATTCACCTATTAAACCAAGAGAGACATGCTCTAAAATAAAAATCAGTTAATTTAATCCGTGAAGATAATTGAATAACTCGATAATAAGAAGCTGACGAAAATGCCTCATTGAGCGCGCACAATTGAAATCAAAAATCCATCAGGCATGAAAGGGAACAGGGGAACATGAATGGATCATGCCACCGGTGTATTTCAGATTTTATATTACACAAGAGGCAAGTAAATTCGTGCGGAAAAAGAAGTACGCGCTGAGGGTGAAAAGAGATTGTGTTTGATAATTATTGTGCCCTATGCTCACACCAAATAATTTTATATGTTTGGGCAGTAACTTTCTTTTTGTTTAAGAAACATATCTACACCCATGACACCTATCCAATTTAAAACAAGGATTTCTATTAACTTTAAATTTATCACAAATACTTTTAATTACAGTTCATTATATATAAGTTTGACATAACAACCATCTACCATCTTAAAACATTTAAATAACTGTGTTCTAACCCCTCCCTAAGCAGAAAAAAGCAGATCCAATACCCAGTGATAGTGAATCGAAGAGCGTTAATGTGAAGAAATATGCAGAAAGTTAGGACTGTTTGAAATATTATAAAGAAATGATTGTTCAAAATAAGGTCCTGTTAACTTTCTTTTTTAACCACAATTTTAAAATACTTTCCTTTTAATGGACGTTGCCTAGTCTCCATAATCTAGAACCCCAAAAATGGGAGACTCTTGGACTGAAACGCATGAGGCATAAAATTGCTGGCTTCGAGTTTTGTTGTTTCCTCACATGAACAGGATCGTCCTTCCACCACCCTATGACCATTTG
>NW_023339774.1:6138246-6144421 GCF_004916995.1 Morone saxatilis | reverse complement strand
AGTGACCCTCAAAAATTCATACCAGTTTTTTAAACATTGTTTGAAGCTAAATGTGACAAAATGTTGCTGTTATTTTCAGCATGAGCCGCTTTATAAACGGCACCCCATATGTGCACAGCAATGATACATTTCAAAAGTCATGTTGTAAATTTATTTCTCTTTTTTGGCCTTTTGCCTTTATTTAAGGGATGACACTAGAGGTACACAACATGGGAAGAGGATGAAGGTCACTGGCTAGAATCAAACCAATGATACTGCAGTTACATGATATGCTGCTTTGCTTCATGGCTGATGTAGACAAGGTGCAAGATGCACGTCAGCAGCAGCACTTTAGCAGCAGCTGCAGTTCTTCATCAGTGTAAAAATTTGCTTCTTCAGGTCTCAAAATACGCTACTTCAGATCTCAGTTACGCACGCAAAGTGAAACATGAGCGTTTATGCAGCCGGTGTAGGCAGCTATATTTATTAAACTGAAGTGTATCAGTTCTTTCAGAGGGACATGTGACAGAGGACTGAGAAACATGGCTAAATTAAATCTGGTGTAGTGTTTAACCACCAAGCCAAAAGGACATTTAGTGTAAAATCTCATCAAATTGTATCAAAGAGAAAA
Source organism: Morone saxatilis (assembly GCF_004916995.1). NCBI lineage: Eukaryota > Metazoa > Chordata > Actinopteri > Moronidae > Morone > Morone saxatilis. Next base: position 6,143,811 of record NW_023339774.1, on the reverse strand, counting down.
AAGCAAGATCCATACAGTGTACGCAGGGGTATGTGAAGGATTCATGGGGGTGAGAATTATAAGAATCATATGCTATGGCCGTTGCAGTCTCCATATCTGAACCCAATGGGAGACTTTGGACTAATGTGTTAGACAGGGCTCTCCACCAGCTTCATTAAAATACCAAATGAGGCTAAATCTTTAGGAAGAATAGTGTGCAATCCCTCCAGTCGAACAGCATGCCAAACAATTGGACAAGAGATTTTTTAGAAAGACATGTGAGACAAGGCAAAGTATTAATTTACATAATGCCTAAAATGATTTAGTACCTACTGTGCATAATGTAAGAAATGCTAATGCTGTAATCTTTGCACACCACCCTCTCCATTCAGATTCTACCTGTAATCTGTGTGTAGTGTATATGTGCTGTGCGTGAGTGACTGAAATACAAAGTATTGTGCGAATTGTGTTGTATTGTCATTGGGTTTGCTCATGCAGGAGTGATCCCTATTTCACAGTCAGAATTCAGCAAGGCTCTTTGATCCTTAATCCTGTGATTGATCATGGCACTTTAACCTAGAGGGCCCCTCTGTGTCCTCAATCGACCTGCAGCCATCTCCATCACATTCACTTAAACGGAGGGATCCTCCTGGTGTGAAAAATGGAAAAGTGTCAGATGGAAGAGAGAGGCAGACCCTCTGCCACTGCGCCTCACACAGTGCACAGGAGAGGGTGTAGGCTGTAATAGATGAAAGAGGATGAAATATATAAAAGGGGAGATAAATTGCTGCTGGTGTTGTTCAGTTACTTAGTTACACAGTTGATCACAGAGAAAGATTTTCTGCAGAATTCCTCCTTCCTGTTTAGCTGAAGTGGTAGAACACACCTGTTGTGTGTTATGTTTGTATTATGTCCTCTGCTTCTGTGCACATTCTCTTCTAAAGAGCTAAAATTATTTAATCCGATCTGTTAAGTGTTTTGTGCCCAGTGAAAAGCAGAAAGAAACTAATTCTTCCTCAAAGGTATGCTAATAGAGATTCCATGCTGAAAGGAAGGACACTAAGAACTAAAAAAAAATATTTAACAAATAACAAACTGAATAAGCTGTGTTTATATATCTCTGTAGGGAAGAGAAAAACAAATGTCTTTTAACACCAATTTGTAATAATATTTTGATCCAGTGGCTGCTTGAAGCAATATTCCTGTACTTGATAAACTTATTTTGCTTCGATGGCCACATTGCTGTCGACGTAATTAGTTTTCAGTGCAGCATGTTAGGTAAGCTCATTTCAACACAGAGATGCAAAATCATCTTTCTCCTCTTAGAATTCTTCCATCATCAAGACTTTGAATTTCACCATGAGCACCAAGCACAGCCTTACCCTGTATGACAGCACTCGTTTTCAAAGAAATACTGTAATACTGTATGTAGGCTACTTGAGGTAAGAAGTATTAGGGTTGAGCTGAACTAGACTAGATTGGAGGAATAATATATTCAATAACGTACCTGGTGACCTTGTTACACTGATTCCTTTGTCACGAACTCCTTTTCTGGGTCATTAGAGAGGCTTGCCATCTAAAGCTGAGCAAGTATTCAGAAGTTCTTTGATTCAGTTCTCTGCTGCTGCAGGTGGAATGTGAAGGAATATATTTTGTCATTATAGGTGACCCAGAGCTTGGCAATGTACAACAAGGCCTCCTTAGATCCCATGGGATCTGATATCCAGTTTGATTCTCAAATTCCTTCCTTTTTTTCCTCACATAGGTGAAGCAATCTATATAGCAAAAGACCTGGGTGCCCTTGTAAAGAAGATCTTTTTTGTCAGGCAAACTAAGCATTTTCCTCCTGGATACTGTATGCTTCTCTCCAGCACATACCTTCCTAGCACCAGGGGGAGTTTAAAGAGATTCACAAAGCCTTTTCAATCATCAGGCTTCCACTGTAGTTGATCACCCACAAACTGTGGGGTTAGAAGGGCTGGCAGGTTCTGGTGCTCCATCTCCCTTGATTAGTATGTATGGCAGAAATTCTTGAATGTTGTCAAACACATAAAAAGAAGCATTACATTTTCCTGACAAGGGATGACTTGCGGTCGTGTGAAAAATAACTATAGTCTATAAGAGGCAAAGGCAGAAGTTGCATGATGTTATATCAAGACAAAAACCTCTGGATGGTGTACAAAGACTGACTTTGACCTATATTGGCTTCATTTTAACCATAATCTTAAAGTTGCCCTGCAGTTTGTTTAAACATATTTGTGTTTACATTCAGTGATGATTACCAAAAAGCATTACATTTATCCTTGAGGCCTCTCTCTCTCTCTCTCATAAGAGAATTGCACAGTCTATATCTAAAACATATTTAAAAATGAAGGCCTACATTCTTTAAATGTATGTTTACAACTGTTAGTCTTCACCTTCATTGTGTTTGCTGGGGAACTTTTGCGCTTCTTTCAGTGTTTCTACTACCAACTGTAGAATTATGTAAATACATAAAAACATGCATTTGTTCCTGTGAATGCAAAGTGAGGACCCACTTGTAAAAACCTTGCTCTATACCACTACTTGTCAAAAATTCCACAGGGTACCTGAAACCAAGTGGTTTAGTTGCCTAAATCTGACCAAACCTGAATGGTGGCAGATAAAGAAAACACTCGTATGCTTTTTTGAAGGCACTAATACACAATGTTATTCTGCCGATAGGGATGCAATATCAGAAAAAAACTCTTATATGGGTTATTTTGGAAGGCAATAAACAATGTATTTTGTGTTTTAAGTCGATTGACATGTTGAATTTTATTCATCGATTAGATCCGGTCAATGTCTGTCTATTCTTTTCTAAAACACGTTTCTTTGGAAAGAATCTTTGTTAGCACTCAGCATAGTGTAAAACCTCTGTTTGTTCCACATATTTCAAAATTGTGAATTATGACATGGAGTTGTTCTCATTGAGCAAGTTTGTCACAGTCTATTGTCTGTGTTTCTAGGAAAGGTGCATCTGTGAGATCCATCTCCACATGGGGAAACATTGGGGAAACATTGGGGAAACATTGGAAAAAAAAAACACAGACTCCTCTTAACACTCCTTAAAGGAGATTTCTTAATTAGTAGTTTTGGCTTTATATGCCTGACCTGCATGCCACGTTCATGCACTGACAGCAATCCTCCCACAGGTGTTTTTTCCACCTCACAGTACAGGTAGAGAAAGGTGTACAGGAAGGATGTGAGGAGTGAAAACAAGGCTTGGGAGTGGATTGCCAGGCAGAGATTTTCTAAATGTCTTTTTTTTCTGCCTGGTTTTTTTGTCCTTCTCATGCTCTAAGTACAAATGAATGTTTCCTTTTCACTGCTTTATCCAATTTGTCCAACAGTGTATTCCCATAAGGAGGCCCCTCTTGTATGATAATGATGGCTCCGTTATCCAAGGACCACACTAACATTCCAGGAAAGGAGCCAAGATGATGTTGTAAAATAAAAGTAGAGCGGAGGCACTCCCTTGCTTATCATTTCACTTGGACAGTCGAAATACCCATGTTACAAGTGTTGATGAAATGTTGATGCCCCTCTATTGTAACGCTGTCCCACAGGGAAACTTGTAAGCAGCATGTTCACTACAGGAGCAGGCCAATAGCCCACTGCCAGTAACACTTTTACGCTGTTTTTTTTTTTCTTTTCTTGAAGCTTAACAAGTGGATACAGGCAAATTGAGTGTTCTTCATGGACACATATAACTACATAACGGCTGCTTTGAGGGCTGTTACCATGGTAATTTTGCTTCTCACCAAGGCTCTTGCCAAGAGCACTTGGGCATGGAGTAAGAGATGTGATATCAGATACTGCATTTAACAAACTAAAAATCTCATTAGGCTGGCCAATCAGATTAAAAGAATTTCTGTGATTTACCTACAAAGAGAGGATCATTTTAAAATTGGCATTAACATAGGCTACATTAACTACATATGCAAGTAGTTGAGCAAACTAAACCTTTTTTTTTAAATTCTAAGTAGATAAGGTTCAATTTTAAATATAAAAAGCCAAACTTTGTTTCTATTTTCACAAATTAAGCAGTTACTCAATTGCAAATAAAATTGGCTGTCATGCAGGTATCTAGAAATCACAAAGTGGCTGGAAAAGGTCTTTGAGAGGATTTTGCTTTGTCTATTAACCAGTGTAATGGACAATGTTTGGCTGAAATGTGAGGATTATTCTGTCTTGACCAGCTTTAAAAAGCTTGAATGAAAAATTTAAAGATTGTTTCTCAGTTTGTCCAGATGGTCCTGTACATACAGATTTCACATTTAAAGCTTCATCATTTCATACTTTATACAGGTAATGGAACTATCACCTGGAGAGCAGCCGGTGCTAGAGTCAATAAGGAAGACATATAGACCACAATTTGCCTTTGAATGTTTTATTCAGCCTACTCATTGTTTTCAATTCATCTTGTTAAAGAAATCACTTATTCATTCTCTAGTTTGTGCATCATCACTCATAAGATGGCTCTTTCATGGCGCATTGTGCACCCCATTGTGCTCATCTATGTAAATGTGCAAGACCAGGATACCAGGTGCTTACACAGGGGAAGAAAAACCTATAGTCAGACTATAGCCACAGGGAAATCTCGATTTTAATTGGGTGGCAAGTGTGGATTAATTTATAGCAACCCGACAGTATAACCATACACCTACAGTACAACATAGATGTTTGTTTCGAGTTCTAATTCAAGGTTTCCTATGAAGTGTTAGTAGTGCTATGGACCTGTTTTCTGACTTGGTCCCTGTTTTCCTTCTCTTGTGCACATGCACAAGGTTGCACATGCACACCCAGGTGACTCAACACACATTCCTGCTTAATGTTTTTACACTTTTACACTGACCAACAAGTGGTGGTAATGGACCAATATGTGCAGCGTTGTAGCAGCAAAGACAGAGATGAAGAATTCTTACAAGTAAATGTGGATGTAGCTAAACAATGCTGGATCTTTGTGTGTATCCTTGAGTTCTACCATCAATGTCTACATTTCCTTCCCCGCAAAAATCTACAATCTGTTTGCCTCATTGTCTGAAGAATTTAGGGCCCAGTGTTATATGTGCAACCAATAAGGACAGCTGTCACTCAGGAGCTAGAGAGGGTCATAAAGCAAGGTTGATAAGTAAATTATCAGTTTTTCTGTGCATGTAAAAGTGTCCTTGAGCAAGATACTGAACCCCAAATTACTGAAATGGTCAGGCTGCCATGTGAGATAGAGATGCCGCCCTTGGGCTGAGACGTTAAACCGAGGTCCTGACTCACTGTGGTCAATAAAGGTCCTGTGGCTCTCATAGCAAAAAGTTCTGGGTTCCCAGGTGTCCTAGCACAATTCCACACCTGGGTCTCTCCATCTGGCTACCCTTATCATTCCCCAGCTCTGTTTCTCTCCCTCTCCACCTCAAGCTGATGTGTGGTGAAACTTCTGGTGCATAATGGCTGCCGAGTATCAACGAAGTGCCTGCTAAACATTGGTGTTGGTTGAGTTGAGTTCCCCCCTTTCAGTCTGAAGCGCTTTAAGTACTAATGATGAAGCACTATGTAATCCATTATTATTAT
>NW_023339774.1:6137693-6138228 GCF_004916995.1 Morone saxatilis | reverse complement strand
ATTATTATTATTATTATTGACATGAGTGTGTGAATGGGTGAATGAGTGGCACATTATAAAGTGCTTTGAATGAAAAAAGAAGAACATGTTCAATATTTGCTTGAACCTGGCCATGCAAGAACCCAGGATTCATAAATTAGCTAAAATTATATATTTAGGTCAAAACTATTAAGATAGTTTCCTATTGGTCAGGAGCACAAATTTGCATATGGGCTTTGGCATACTGGGAGGGCGGGGGGGGGTTAATGCTACGGGCAGAATAGTAGTAGCTGTGAGCAAATAGTAATCACAGTTCTGTCTGAAAGTCGTAAATGCTGGTGTAACCAGGCCTTTACTGTATTGTTGACTGAATTATAGAAAACAAAACAAGAAATCACGTTCTGTGGTTGTAAAAGAAACCTACATTTTGACTCAACCATCTCTATGACAACAGCCTTTGAAACAGAGGGATTTCTATCCCGCTGCTGGTCTGCGATAAGTAATTGTCTGTCATTACTGAGACCCACCCCTAAGGAGCTCCCTGGGTCCCTTCAGA
>NW_023339774.1:6136431-6137669 GCF_004916995.1 Morone saxatilis | reverse complement strand
AACACTGACAGGTGAAGCAGGGGAGAACACCAATACCGAACCAGTAACTACACAATACACTACACACTGCAGCCCAGTACACATCTGCACTACACCTAAAAGTCCTTATCAGGATGCTCCAGCCAGCCCTCAGAGGCTTGCTAAACACATATCTCGGAATACTCCCTACTGAATTAGTACACATGGTATTACACACATGCGAGCAAACTAACCAACACCACTAATGCACATTTGTGTGATGGCGGTTTTCCAATTTGCATTTAGATTTTCAGAATATTATTCCACAGTTCTCTTATTTTATCACAGAGTCACCGATTCCTTATGCCCCAGAAGCTCTGGAGCAAAGTCTGACCCAGCAGGTACCCAAGTGCTGGCTGAAGTTGAGTTGCAGCTTGTGTAATGTACTGGACTGCACATCATTTCCTTGAGTTAAACTCTGACCAAACTTGGATTTGGTCTCCACTCCACATGTGACCCTTTGAACTTCATACAAAAATGTCAACAACAGTTCCTTCAAACAGATAGTGTTACTGCAAATGATAAATTATGATGAAAGCCATTAAAACAAAACAAAACAAACACATATAACAAATGACAAGTACTAATATGAATGACATAAAACAATTTTACCAAGCCATAATACCTATGAAACCAGCAAAATATAACAAATGGGTGATTGTGCCTCTAAAGTAATAAATAGAAAAAATAATATTGCTGCTTACCGATGTGTAACTGACAACAGACATTAATAACTTCCTAAAATGAGATCCTGCCTCGCACACTTTGCCTCTGTGTATTCTTGCACAAAAGAAAAAGCAGTTGCAAGCAGCAATTTTTGTAAAATAAACAGGTACAAGGTTTCTCACAGGGAATGCAGTATATATTGCCATTAGAAAATACTGTACAAGCAGTGTCTTACACACAGTGCTACATTATGAATCTATGCCTGAAATTGTCAGACTTTTAGATTTGGTTTAAAATCTCTTCTTTAAAGGCCTTTGTTGAATTTATCTGCACCAAACTCTTCTCTCTAGAATCACAGACAAACACTATTGAATTACTCATGGTTAACCATTTCTCTTCAATTCAGAACTTTGCAGCTCGCTTGCTCACCCATTCCCGCTCCCATAACCACATGACCCGTCCCCCTCCATAATTCCTCTTTAAATCACCCTGAATCTAAAATTAATAACCCAGTCTTTTATTTGCCTCATTCACTGAACTCAACCTGTCTATAT
>NW_023339774.1:6135840-6136303 GCF_004916995.1 Morone saxatilis | reverse complement strand
AACATATCAGTTATGAATCATTTAATACTTCGGTCATGGTTTCTATAGAACAATTTAAATTGTGGAGAGTCAAACTAATCTAATGACGTGTAGCACATTCGTGATCTAAGCAGCTTAGAACTTGCTCGATCCTGCTTTTAAATGAAGTTTTACAGTATGTACTTCAACTTATCTGAAGTGTCTGAGTATAATGGAAAGCGCTTTATTAGCGCTTTAATAAAATGGATTATTCAGTGTGCCTAAATGTGCAATGCACATTAGAAGACTGTTTAATATTCTCCTTACCCGTTTAATCTTTTTCTTCTTCTGTATGTTTTTTCGGGGTGTATCTAGTCATGCAGCTTTTGCCGCACATACACAAAATATACATAAAAATAGGAGAGGTGTTCTATGACTTTTGTTCGCGATCATCATTGTTGAGTGGAATTATATACTAATTATTATTTAAACTTTTGGCAGAAAT
>NW_023339774.1:6131986-6135740 GCF_004916995.1 Morone saxatilis | reverse complement strand
CAAAAATAAAAGCCCTATACAGTATCTGTATCTTAATGGAAACACAGAATGAGGCTGTTCTTTCAAAATAAAAGCCCCATAGAGTAACTATTTTAACAGGAAGCACAGGGACACAATGGCATGTTAACAGGAGGCAAGGGATACACCAATTTAATTTATTTTTCAAAATAAAATTCTAAATGCATGCATTCTAAAAGTAAATGCATATTAACTGGAAAATGAGAATACAGCTGTTTTTTCATCTTAAACTTAGTTTTCCTAAACAAATTCCCAAACAGTAACTATCCTACCTCTCGCTACACACCAAGCATTCAGGTAGACAAAAAATGTCTTGATACATTTTCTAGTTATGTTCAATACACTCTCCAATCATGCTTGTGCAGTACTTCTCTCTCAACAAACGATATATATTAAACATTCAGTCTAAACTAAAATGTATATAGCTGCAATAAATGGTTAAAACCTTGAGTGTCCTGACCGAAATTAAGTTAAAATATTCCTGACAGCAAATCCTACAGACTCAAAGAAACATTTAGCTTGTGTTGATGAGACCCAAGTCTGTCCGTAGATAGACAGAACAGCTCCACGGGTCCATGCCTGCAGGCTGGGATAATGCCAGTGCCGATTGAAATCTTTGACTCAGATCCTGGCCCTGTTTGAAGTTGCATGCCCTCTCACTGTGCCTGCATTTTCTCTGGGTTGCAGGTGTCTGGTCATGATACCGCCCTAGGAACGCGAACACAGATAAAATGAACTATTACCCACAATTTGATTGAACTGTCAGCTCCAGCACACTTTCTCTCTCTCTTTTTGACAAACCTGACAGTGTTGTGTTTCTTTCAGTCCATTTTATGTTCCAACAATAGACCCTTGCTGTAATAGCCTCAGGAATATAATAAAAACAAGGTTAATTCCTGTGTCCTCTATTATCTATTCATTGATGATTCATGATTTAGGAGCCTCACTGTTCGTCAGTAGTGATAATGTGTGTCTTTTGTCTGTAACCCTTGAGAAACAAGTAAAGCTGGTGAATAAAAACCTCCTTGCCATGCTATAGTTAGTTCAAGTGTAATCATTTTTCAAAGAAGTCATGTTTTGTAACAAGATTTATAAGTAGAAATTGTTCACAGAATTTAAAAAAGGCACTATTAAGTACCGATCTCTGGAGCTTGGAATGGATAACAAGTAAAAGGAACATGTATGTGAAGAGGGAGGAGGGTTACAAGCCTGAACATGCATTTGCCTCCTAAGCAAGGTGTTTGCTTGAAGTTTGAAGCAAAGCCTGAAGGCAAAAAGATCAACATTTTATGTATTCAGGAGCTGTGTGGTGTTTAGGCCATTAGTGAAGATCAAACGGACAGTTTTCTCACAGTGATTTGGTGTTCCCGTCTTTGGGACTGCAAACATAACACTTTTTTTCCTCCATGCAAAACCTCCGGAACAAGTTTTGACTTCTGGACACTTGATGAATGAATCGATGTTCTTGTCCATCTGAATGCAGTTTGCATCATTGTGGTTCCCCAAAGCAGGTTGGTGTGTGTCAGTGCTGGTCAAAGTTTGTGTCGGTATGTGTGTACTCAAAAGGCTCATTTCAGCAACACCAGAGTAGTTGTGGTTACATATGTTTAGATAAACTCAGTCTCCTGCAGCTCTAAAGCCAGACAGGTCAATTCATCTTCATTTCCAATTCAGACCTGGTGCTCTGTTTTTCCATCCCTTCATCTGTAAACATTACAATAAATATAGAATCCTGCTGCGAGAGAATTGATTTTTACAATCTGTGCAGCCTCATGCTGCAGCCTCCAAAGTACAAAGTGAAATTGCTCAGCTATTAGTGATTTATTCAGTTTAACACACACGTGCATTGAAGGTTGTGTTTGGAAACACGTGAAGTTGCTGTATGTATGGTCAGAAAATGTGATTATGAAATTTCTTGATTGCCATTTGATATTTCTACAGAGTGAAAGAATATGTCCTTGTTTAAATTAAATGTCAGAAAATCCAGCTTCTGTATTATCAAAACAGCAGACCTCCAATAATTTATAATTCATTCCTCCAAAAATATTAGGATTGTAACAGCAGGGAGCAAGGAATGGCAGAACAGAGCAGATAGTATAACCAAACATCTCCCCAGGAAGGAGAACACTTGAGTCAACTTTAAAAAATAAAGCTCCACCTCAAGCACCACATAATTTAAATCCAATTGAGTGCTGCAGATTTAAGCCGATATCGCTCTGAGATGGGTATACTTGAAACTACACACGCCATAAAACCCATCCAACAGATGTGAGCAACTGTGTGATAATGTGCTGTTGTCAGTTTAAGTTACTCACTTATGTGATGGGCAAAAAAAGCAATGCAATATAGATACCATTTATTTCTACCATCAGGTGTTTAAAATGGCATGTTCGCATTTAACAATAACAATTGACGATGTGCACAAAACAGCAGATATCATCCTGTTTAATCGAGAGGACTGTCCTCATAACATTTATTAAGAAACTTTGCAGGTCAAGGAAATTAAGAATGGAATTTCCAATATTGGTTTGTCTGCTTATTCATTCTTTTTGACTAATTCTTCACATGACCATGAGGTCTTGTCCATTGTCCAAAAATGCATGAGAAATTGAAAACTTAAACCCAAGTTCCCTGAAATTGGAGTGAATTTCACTTCATACCGCTGTTCCAATGTCTCATTAAAAGTAGTCTCCCTTTTTTTCTGTCTTTGAGATTATTTTCATGATTGCAGAGGTCTATCTTCCATGTTTCTCTGGATATTTGGATTCTCTCAAGATGTGTCAATCATAGGTCTCTTTCCTTCCAACTCTCTTGTAGCATACACTCATCTTTGTTCACATATTGTATAGTATTATCCATTAGGATGGATGAACACCTGTTAAATACACTCTTTCAAGCCCTTATGAAGCTCTCACTGTCCATACCAGAAGGTGCTTTCTGAATACTTACGCCTCTTAGAATCATATTTCTGATGTGTTCTGAAAGAGTAATGGCGTGCCATCTGTTATGAATCTTATGTAGCTCTTCCCACATCTCTAGAGAGTCCATGGTCTCTTTATGGATATCGCATGTATATTATAGAGGAATTGGAATATTGAGCCACTCAGTACATTTATTGTATTCAGAAAGTGTTAGTCTTAGCTTTAGCTTGAGTCTTTTTACATCTACATCAAAAGAACATAGAGCCTTCCAATTAAATTTCCCAGATAGTATAACCCAAGAATGCATTGGTCCGTCTCTCAATGCTTTTCAAGTTTCCGAGTCTTTCTGCACTCAATGCAGCGCCCATTAGTACTGAGTAGTAAGTCTTAAAAAACATGAATACAGAAAAAGTGGCAGAGTGCATTACAGTGCATTCAAAGAGAAAAGTGCTTAGGGTGCATGGTAGCTCACCTGGTAGAGTGCACGCCCCATGTAGGTCCTTACCGCAGTGGCTTGGGTTTGATTCCAAACTGTGGCCCTTTGCTGCATTTTCTCTCTCTCTCTCTCTCTAGTCCTATCACAAATAAAGAGATGAAGAGAAAGTGCTTGTTTTACTTCAATGTTTGGTGGTTGGGGGAAGTCGAAGCTCGCTCAGCTAATTTAGCTCTCCCAACCGGTGTTTATCATACCAAAACTCTTTATTATGAATGTCCACAAATGTATAGGTAAACATAGACAAATATCTTGTATGTTCAGTAAGAGTCTAACCGAATGTTGGTCGCGCTGCCATATTTCCACACACTGAGCTGTGTAT
>NW_023339774.1:6127764-6131887 GCF_004916995.1 Morone saxatilis | reverse complement strand
TGATGCTCTGCCAGGCTTGTACTGCAGCCATCTTCACTTGTGGTTTGTTTCAGCCACTTTTTGTCTCGATTTAGCTATTTTACCGTGCATGATCAGTTTTATTGAGGGAGAGCAATGAATTATTATTTCTCATTACTGATTCATCTCCCAATATTATTTTAATTAATAGATTAGTTGTCCAGGCTATGAGATATCAGATATATTATTGTTCAAACAGTCCAAAACAAAAAAGTATTTAAATCACAATGGTATAAAAAAAGATATAACTGGAAACTCACATTTGAGAAGCTGGAGCCAGAGGTCAGATGACTGACTTAATGACTTAAGGAAATTACACTGTCAGGCCAAAAACAAATCATGGTTTACTTTCTATGTGTAGGATGAATGTATTGTCCTAAAATTGGGGGACTATGTATTTAAAGTGCCATGAGCCCCACATTGTTCACCCATTATTGGTGAAAATACAATGTGCCAAAACAATGATAAAAGATGTCATCTTACTACTTTCTGACGGCACTATAATTGAGTGTACGTTGTGATATTAGAATATTCAGGTACAATAGCCACAAGTAACATATGCTGTATTCATAATGTTGCCTTTGCCTTTAATATATAATTATATTGCCATCTCATTAATATGGGACCGGATCAATATCTGATTGAAATGCAAAACTTAAGAAACTCCAATCTAATCAGACTCTGAAATCCTGCCAAATCCCAACCCTGTAGTCACTTATAGCTATACATAAGAATCCAATACATTGGGGATTTAGACAAGCAGCAGCCAACATCCCTGAATTATTTTAGGCAAAGGTTCCTTTACTCCTCTTCAATTTATGCCTAATCCCAATTGGAGCTTTGCCTAAACCCCCTGGTCTTGGTCTAATAGAAACAGAGCTCTGACTGACACAGGGGACTGACCACTCTTCTCAAAGTTAATTGAATGCTACAATTATAATACCGCAGTGCTCAACCTCTCTCCCCAACAAACACACACACACTCACACACGTGCATGTGCGCACAGACAGACACATAGTGGCACACAGGCATTTACTGGTGAGAAATATAATTAGAAATATACTCTATGCCATAATTCTCACAGCTAATAAGTATCTATACAGACACAATTTCATACACAGAGTTACAGTGAAAAAAAACACTGATTTATACACGTGCTCCAGGTCAAAAAAAAAACTGCTCTCCAAACCTCAACACGTCCTTAGTTGAATATGTCAAAACAGTTCCGAGGTTAAACGTTCCCATGGCTGTGTTTAATAAGTTAGGAAAAATCTGAGAAATGTGCCTGAGGGTGGAAATTATGATTTCCTTTTTCAGGGAAGAAATTTTATCAAACTTGTCCAGCAATCTGTGTTGTAATTGGCTTCAAGATACAGACAAACTCCAAACACATCTCTGGGAGAGAGAGGCGGTCTTCATGGAACTTACTTGTTAAGTATATCCAGAGGGTGTATTGAAATCCCGAACCCATCCAATCTTGTGTCTGTTGGATATGGTGATGGCAATATGAAATGCAGTATATCAAATACTTATGAACTATTTTGATGTTACCCTGATTGGACACGCTGCACATGTAGACCCCGATAAAGAACAAACTATCACGCTGTAGAAAATGGTCTGTATAGATTAAAATGCATTAGTTTCAATGGGTTTAGTGAAAATTCTGCAGTGCTGTAGAAATACTGGTTATATACAGTATGACTATATCATTTTTATTTTGCGTCCAAACCCAGCCTTGTCATTGCCTAAAGTGGGTACTAAAGTACAGCAAAGACATTTACATTTGGATTTTTTTCTTGAATGCCTTGAATAACTTTATCCACCACTTCGCACTCTTCACATTTTTGACTTTTTAGAAAATAGCTATTACATGTTTGCACACACAAACCTTTTTTTCTATTTCAATGATCAACAGTTTGACAAAACTTCATTTAAGTGGATAAAATTATCCTACCCCATCCGCTGATGAAGACACTGAGATGCAGTTGAAAGCTCTGAAAAAAGTTAGGAAGTGGATCTCTACAGTTATTGTTTCATCAAACTTATTTAGAAGGTCAAAAATGAACTTTCACACTCGAACAAAAACTGGTTAGTAAAGATAGTGTGTCCAGATGAAATGAATGTAAAAAAAAAGGCATCTTTCAATATTCAAAACTTGGCTATTCAAGTGGTTTATCTGGAAGGAAACGCACTCAACACATTTGTTAGGCATCGTGGATACACACAAAGCATTTGGGGAGGAAAACTGTATGTAAACATATTTACAAGGAAACTCCATGGGATACCTTTCAGTTGGATCACATCCAAGTTATGCTCTGTAAGTCGCCTATGTTTTCTTTTGGCCATCAATGGGACAGAAGCTGTGAACACATTTTGTAGGGGAGAATGGCGAGATGTGTTTGGGGAATCAGCGGGAATTGGCAGCCATAATAGACAATTTGAGAACTAGTGAACCTCTCATGGGAATAGCCTTTCATTATTGCAATCATCGGTGTATCATGATGTGATCTTGTCTTGTAGCTTTGTCAAAGCTGAGGCGGAAACTGCGTGGAGACTTCCAACTGGGGAATTAAGCTAGGCCTCAACTTGGCTGTGTGAGAGGAAAGCATAAAAAGTAGTCTGTTTAGCAACTGCTGGAGAAGCTATCGGCTGATATATGCCAGAGTCTGGATGTCACTGGTGATCATTCATGTGTGGAATATGATCAGCTGATAATTTTTGGTTAATCAATTATCAGTCTATCTCTAGACAGTACGTGAAGAGGAAGACACAGTTAGGATACATTCTAAACAGCAATCAGTCATGCAGAAGGGTAAGTTTCTAGGATCCAGACCCAGGAATCCAAAGGTCATTAACAATGGCTCAGAGCATCTGGTGGTTTATAACACTGAAGGAGCAGACAATGACGATCAGAAAGAAAGTAGTCTCAGGTTTAATTGATTAGCGGTAAAAAACTTTAAAAGACAAAATTACTTGTTTTAAAGGGATGGTGTTAAATGGATGAGAGTTCTATAAAGATATTGTTGGGCCTGGCAGGGCAGTGCGTTTATATCCTTTGATAGTTTTATCTATTGATTAAGGAACAATGGTATCTACACTATCAATCAAAGTACAGGAATGGACCTAAAAGGGTACAAATGCTTTTTTACTCCCGCTGTACATTAGCAGGGTACAAGCACTGTACCTTTGAACATTGTACATTTTTGAGCCTTCTTTTCTGTACCTCTAAAATAATTTATGTGCACATGCCACAGTAGACTGTAGGGGGGAAAATGGGCTGCGTTACCAGACTCCGCAGGGGTTCCATAACAGGAGGGCCACGGCATAAAATAAAGTTATATAAATACAGAAAGACGAGTCCCCATGGAGGAATGAGAAAATAGACAATAACACTGCTACAATGACAGTTAGTCACTTGATTAAATGAACAAAATCATTCAAATAAATCCATTGTGAACTTGAATATGATGGACGTCTTACCTGAAATGTCCATGAGGCAAAATTAAAGTTAAACAGAACTGCTGCCCTAGTTCTAGTAGCCTATTTAATTTCAGTAAACCCAACTCTATTTAAATCCATATTTTGTGATTACTGATTTGCTGTAACATTTTCCTCTACCTTAAGCTTGATAAAAGTACAATTATATAACCATTTCTGTCAGCCATGATTTTGTACCTTTAAAATTAAACAAAGATCAACAGTTATCACCTTAAGGAACTTATTCAAACCTTACAGGGTATTTTTCTGACAAATGTACCTTTGGGTACAGAAATGATAGCCTACAACTATTTATCTGTACCTGTGATGGCCACAGCTGCACAAGGTAATATTACCCCAGCTCATACTCACCTCACCTCATTAGTTTCTATCTACACAAGTTAATTTAATTTGCAGTCACACCCAAACAATTAACATTACACACTTTGTTTGATTTGAAATCCGCTAGCTTATTTGCTTATTAACCTTACATTGTTTTTTATGGAGTGCACACATTTGAACTCTGTCTGGTTACACAGGCAATTTTCTGTTATATTAATCATTTGTTTCTTTGCCTTTTGAGTTACCTTGGTTGTTGGGGCAGTTCCTTCCTGCTGAAGCAAAAGG
>NW_023339774.1:6127258-6127675 GCF_004916995.1 Morone saxatilis | reverse complement strand
CCCTTGTGTGTTATTTGGTTTGGCAAAGCCACTATGTTCCCTCATGTGACATTGTGTTAGGTCAGTTTGATCGGTTGCTGTTTGAGTAATTTTATGGTTTTTGACCTTTTATAGGCTTAGTTATAAAGTTCTTGGTTAATATTGGTTTTTCTTTGTTTGGGGTGTAAATAAAAAACAATTTTTTTCAAAAAAATCTTCACTAATTCCCTCACTGCCTGGTCCCTTACTTTTATTTGTATTCTCTGTTATGATATTTGACATGTTTTCATGCATAGGTAGTTTTGGGGTCGAGTTTTGAGTTTTAAACGCTATACATGGTAGCAATGCTTCCAACGTGGCATTAAGGATGGCAAGGTCAGTCTGTGATATAACAATTGGATAGATTGCCTTGACATTTTGTACATACACCGATCAGCC
>NW_023339774.1:6115018-6127158 GCF_004916995.1 Morone saxatilis | reverse complement strand
TCGGTATCGGGTGATATCGGTATCGGGAAATTGAGAGTTGGACAATATCGGAATATCGGATATCGGCAGAAAAGCCAATATCGAGCATCCCTAATCATAATGTTATGGCTGATCGGTGTACATGAATACGTGCCTGAGAATTAATCCTACATATATTCGTGAGTGTCTGGATCTACCTTTCCTTTCGCTCGACTAGTAGGTCAGATTTTTCACTTATCCAGTGAAATATTTCAACATCTACTTCATGGGAACATTCATGGTTCCCAGATGTTGTATCCTAATGACTTTAGTGATTCCCCACATTTTACTTCAGAAGCACCATGAGGTTTAATGTCCAATTTGAAAGTAAAATGCATTTTATCTGAGAAAGCATACATATGGGAGTCACACAAAAATGCAGAAACAAAAAGAAAGAAATGTATATTTTATATATTTGGTTTCCTGGTAACCCCCTAATTTGACAGAATGCTGTTCTGGTATCCATCTACATACAGACCTTATTTTAATACCACCAATTCAATCTTACATAAATGCAGCAGTACTGTCACCGTTCTATAATAGGCAGAGCAGGCGGTCACACTGACCCAGACAGCAGCTTGCTACATAACAAAAGAACCACAGACATTGAACATCGACCCACTTTAGCTTTCCTGCTAAACTGTTCTTCTTATCTAACTTACAGACATGAACAAACATCTTTTCCTGTACCTTAGCTTGTTGAATGAGCAACCAAACAAATGTTCTCAGTGAAAAAGTTAACTGATAACATCAGTTTGCAGGCCAGATAGCTTATTAACTGCTCAGCTATTAGCCAGTGTCGGAGCTAGAACAAGGGTGGCACAAGGTTTTTAACAGGGGGGCACCAAATTACTAAATAATCAGATTACAAACACAAGGAAAAGGTAGATGGACAAACACGTTATAATGTCATGTAACAACAGTGTAATGGATTATAATGCATTTTTGTACAGACAGCGTTTAACTTCGGTGAGTTTTCATGTTATCAAGTCAAAAGTTCAACTTGTCAAATGTGTTGGTCTATCTAACAGTATAGTTTTCTTTACAATAATGATTGCAGCCTCACAGAGCCAGTGGTGGGCTGTAGACTCTGAAGTCTTGTTCTTTTATATAATTAATGAACTTCACTTGCCTTAGTTAGGTTCTTTTTCAAGGATTTGAGGTTATATTTGAGTTAGACTATTAGATCAATTGTCATCTGTGAAAGGTAAATAGAATGTTAGACTAATAGATCAGCATTCATCTGTGGAAGAAAAATAAAGACGATACTTTTAAAAGTCGCCTTTCATGATAGACTTCATTGTTCAATTAATGTCCAACGTGGCGTTTGAATTAGGAATCTCTATAGACGCCATTGCAGATAGCTCAGATATTACTTTTTTGACAAGGGAGGGTTGTTTGTATTTTCTGGAAAGGGAACATAGATAGCTTGCTTGAAATAGATGATGCACTGCCTGTAACAACAGGGCGGAAATTGAAAGTGAAAGAAATCCTCTGACAAGGCTGATTTGTTCTTTTCATTGCCTGAAGCCTTGGTCAGTTGATTCAAACAGTTTCAGAAATCCATGGGGTAAGTGGGGACAGACAGGCAGAAAAAAGGGAAACTAAGAAGGTCAAAGGAAGATGAGACGAGAGAACAGAGTCACAGAGTACAGTATGTGCAAAATTGAAATTGAGATATATATTGTAGTAAAACCAGGCTGAACTTTTTGTGCTGTGTAAGATGATATAACATATTGAGAGACTGAAATTGGAAGTGTAAGCAGCACATTTTCTAGAACTGTAACTTGTGGTGAATAGTACATTTTCCTATAAGACGCAACATCAATAAGAGAAGTGACAGTGGGTCTTTTCAAAAGATAAATTCACAGGCGAGCAGTTCACTCCCACAGAGACAGAATGGTCAGCTGTCACACTATATGAAAAGAGAATACTTTTACGTATTTATCCTTGATCTCTGATACAGTCATCTCTATGTTGTGTTATTGGGCCTTAAGGGAAATATTACAGACCAAGATTTTCATAGGGTTATATATATATATATAATTATATAAACATATATATATGTTTCGCTACCAAAAGCGAAAGTAAAAGTTTTTTTTTACCACTGTTCATTTCACACGTGTGACCATGTCCTTATTCTTTAACTGTCCACCAGATGCAGACTTTCCTCCTTCCATTCCACACTACCAAGATGTCCATCTTTCTCCTGCCTGTCTTCATGTCTCAGTTTGATAATAATTGTTTGATAATTGTTCTTAGCTGTCCAATCTACAGAAATTCCACTCCTGTCAAGGCCAGAGGGCGTTGCAGGAGCAGTCTTAAAGACAGAGTCACAGACCTCTAACCTGCAATACACATGTGGGTGGGTACAAAGCTAATCATGCTGTGAATCGTCCACCAGGTCACAGGTCACAAGACAACCCTTTTACATTGACACTCAACCTGAATCCCAAGTGGGCCTAGAGCTTGGTATAAATAGATACAGTTCAAGGCAGGTGAACTGCTAAAAAGTCACATTTCTGAGTAATTTAGCATTTTGAGGTTATTAGAAGTCTGTAAAATAATGTTTCAAATTGTTCATTATACTAAAGAAATGTATTTTAAAAAAAAATATATTTTATATATAGGATCTTCTATTACACATCCCTTTTGTTTTACCAGAGCAGAGCACCTAAAGCAGATCATTTAACAATCCAAATATGTTTTAGAACAGCAAAAAGATGGAATCTACACACTAACTTTTTTGAATAACAAAACAATACAAATCTCTCGCCTCTCACTAACTAGTTTTGGCCTAACATAATAACCTGATGACAGCCAACAGTTTTGTTTTGTAGTTAAATTGTAGGTAATTTGCCTAAATTAATGTTAATTGAATAAAGCTGATTAAATCAAAAAATGTGTAGCCTTCAGTATTGATCCTGCTTTTGATATTATGGGGATAGTGTGTGCAGGGAGGTTGCAGGGCTGGGACATTTAATATTTTAACCTTGCATTTTGCAATATGGGAATATTACCAAATGTAATAAATATAGTATTTATATATGTCTCCTGTAGAAGTATACACATTTTTGCTCTACTGCTGCTTAAGTGGGTGATATGTTTAGTATTAGGCATGATATACAGTGTCAGGGTATAGCAGATGATGAATGTCACAGTATTTGTAGCAATTAGTTGATTGCGAAGCCAGCACATCAAGACATAAGCATTCACAGGGGAGAATTAAGTGCATCAGCCATGTTTTAGTGCATTTGGTATTCAGTTTGTATCTTCTGAGTTAAGGATGCCATCATGTTCTATAACAGGGTCAAGTAAAAGCTGGTAAATAGACTTTGATTAACAGGACTGCCTGTAAATACCTTCTTAATGGTGTTATAAGCAAGTACCCTATTGGTATATTAAAATACATTTCCATTAAGTATTTGTTTAAATTTGCTCCTTTGATTTCTTCCACAGATGAAGTCGTAGATACCAGATATGTCTATTTCACTCAGATTGACTGCTATTGTCACAGCTCACTGGGCTATAACATTTTGTCATTTTATAGCAGCATCTCTGCCAACATCACGGCTGCTTTAATGGAGGAATTTGTATTCAGAGGCATAACTTGTCATACTGAATGTTTTTCACACAAACAAAAGCAAATGTGACAAGAGAGAAGTTACAGTTGGAAATCGAGGTATTTCAAGATTTCACACTCCTGATATATATGTAGAAGTTTGAATAAGAAGTAAACATTGTTTAGGAAAACTTACCTGGTGTTTGCATTGGCCATCAGTATAATAAAACAGTTTGAAGTTGTAAACCATTTTATTGAAACATTTTACTTTCAAAACATTTTTTCTTCTCCTTATTTTTGTCAATTAAATTGCATTAAGTTGATCCAAAAGCATACGGCATTCGTGACTTCTCGCCCACTTCATGAACAATACTTACAAACATACCCACACACAATACAGCAAAGCAGCATTTAGATACACAAATACACAAAAGTGATACAGAATACACAGTGGAGGCAGATTTCTTACATCTGTATAATGCTGTTTTTATGTGGAGTCTGCCTGTATTGCTGGAAAAATGCTGACACTGTATCAAAGACTAAATAGCAACACAATATGTATTGCAGTTTAGTGTGAGGTTCTGCCTTCTGTTTGAACCATGCATTGTGTCACACTGTGTTGTTTGATCATCAGTTCTGCTGTGAGCACATGAGGAGAAGTAAAGTGCTTTGTTTGTGAATACCTCTTATTAACAAGTGTAAAGGTCCAGTAAATGTCATGTTTCCATGATGAATTCCTCCCAAAAGTGAAAACCCCATTAAGCCCTTCCCAGAAGGTTACATTTTCCATGGAAGGGGCCTGAAGGAAAAATCAAATTCCAGGATACTGAATCCCCAAGGTCTTTTAGAAACTGTCACCTACTGATTAGTTTTTGTGTCTCTGTCCTTAGTGCCAGACAATAGCCTCCCTGCTGTGAATAATTAAGGTTTGCGGGCACTCTGCTCCCTTGTTCCCAGTTCAGGATCACTAGACTTGCCTCTAAAGACGAGCTCCACTGCACGTCGTTAGAGGTTTTACTTGCTGAGATCAGACATTTAGAGAGACGTCTAGAAAAAACAACTTCCTTAGCCACCATGCTGATTTTACTGTAATGCTACTAAATTTTCACTTAGCAGATGTGCCTCAATCTGTGGCATATAAGGGTCTTATGCTGCTCTGACTGACAGGATGAACAGACTGAACAAAGGAGAGACAGTCAAAACTTATATGAGTAAATTTAATATATATACCATGTCTTAGGTAGAACACAGGTAGCTTCAAAAACCTTGAGATTCAAGTATGAAAAATCTAAATGTGATGAAAAAAAATAGGGAAATGGAGACATACAAAGGCTGATTCTGAAGCATTTACTGCAAAGGCACCTAGAGCATCTCACTTTTTATCCGCTCTGCACACCTTTCATTTTTTGGAGAAAAGCCCTTTGCACTCCGTGTTTAAAAATTTACAAGTCAGAGCAGGGAGATGCCTTCAGTCATTGCACCTGTTTCATTGCTGTACAGTGAGATATCCTGTTGAATTCGTTGTAAACCAGTAAAATGGAAGACAAGTTGGTGGAGGCATTTGCCCTAACCTGTTTCATCACCAACAGAGAAAACACTAATAAACAGCTTTGACTAAAATAGATGAAAATAACAAAAAAAAAATTCTTATTAGCAAACTCATCAGCTATGCCATCTTAGTGACTGACACCAGTTGTTGGCGCAATCACCATAGCAACCAGTGACGTAGTTGTTGCTGGGCAGAAAATGACAAGTTGACTGTGATTGCATGCTTGCTCATAGAACTATTTCTATAGGTATTTCAGCCAGCCATTTTGTCCCCTCCCTTGACACCTGTTAGAAATATATGTATTAAGGAGAACTGGGTACAGCATTCAAAGTTGCCACCAGTTTGAGTTTGCTGACATGAATGGGATAAAATAATTTAATGATATGAATGTGACTGGACTGACATATGGGGGAGTTTTACCTCTTCAGGCCTCAAAACAGCTGTTTAAATGAAACCACCTGAGAAGTTTAGGGGTTGGTTGAAACAGATGTACTGTACTAAAAAGTAAAATATTTCCCTCTGATGAGTAGTGTTACGTATTTTATATTGAAAATACTCAAGTACATGTCCCTCAAAACTGAGTGAATGTACAGATACATTGCACCACTTGTACTCAGCCCAACCCACACACTGACAGCAGATGTGTTGAGACAAGATAACAAATAGGTTTTGAGTTTGGATGTAAAAGTTAGATAAATATGATGGTGCAAGTGCATGTAATGGTTGCTCTATCAAGTAAAACACTTTAAAGTCAGATCAGGCTTGATGGTGAAGAGGAGGTCAGAATATGCCTAATATAATCGGATTTTATGGTTTTAGTTGATCCTTTTGGCAGAGCATTTTGTACAAGAACTAAAAACAGATTTAAAGAAAACTGATCACTTTTATCCTGCTTTGTCCCCACATTTAACATAAATAGTACTTTATTTGTGACATTAAACAAATGCCATAATCAGAAGATTGTTTTATATTAAATTAGTTTTCACTCATACAACCTTTATCATAAATTTGCTTGCCATTGAGGGGTCATGTGTCAAGAGTGAAAATACATAAGTGCTCTTTTTTCTATTTTTCTAAGTGCTAATTCTCCTAATTTCTAGGAGTGTTGGTAGTGGTGCATGAATGGTCACATACCATGAAAAAGTTAAGAAAAGGGGCTTCTTGTGTGAATGACAGAAGCTGTCATCAAAACATTTCAGCAAATTTAAGCTATTAAAGTTATTAAATTTATGAAAGAGAGGCCCTTCAAGATAAAAATTGTTTCAAAGTCATTTGGTGCAACTCAAATTATTAAAAATCAAATCAGGTCTCTGAATGCTGACCATTAAAATGACACACATTCAACATATCTCCTTTTCAAAACTGTGACATTAGCATGATAATAGGTTGTTTTTACATAACTGTATCCATGGCAAAATAAGCAAATATGCAAAAAAAAACGTTGCTTTTAATATTGTATTATATTATATTTTGTGATGCACCTTGTAACTCTTGCTTTGAGAGACACCATAGAAATGAAGTTTTACTATTATTAAATGGAGGATCTGGGAATATCAAATCTCACAGCAGCCATGTCTCAAAATCCTAATTTTTGCAACTCTGATTAGTCTAAGTCTCAAAACTAAATCTGGTTAGACACATTTATAATTTTTTGTTTGCTAACTCTATGCATTGCAATGCATTGGTAGACAGTTTTTTTGCGCATTATTTGTTGTCATAAAGATTGTTTTGTATTAATAAAAACAGGTTCCTTACAGTGCAGTACCTCTATTTTAGCAGCATTCTTGCTTGCACTTACTAAAAAGCTATGCATTCCATCCTACCTTAGCTCACCAGACTCACATAAATCAGTCTTACAGTTTTTTTTTCTGTGTGCAGCCGCTCTCTTTTCAAACCTTCAAAGGCTTACTGTATGCGAGACATGAGTCAGAGAAGGCGAATCAAAGTGCGCTGTCCATAAAAGCTGTTACGTGGTTTGTGCTCTTGTTTCAATTGTCCAACAGTGCAACACAACTGCTCTCCGGACATCAAAAGTCTGAAAGTGTCGGGCTGAATCATGCTAGAAAGAGGATGGGTAGGGCTTTGTTTTTACCTGAGGCCGAGGAGAGGAGGATGGCAAAGTCACGGGAGATTTACGAGGCAGTGTTCACCGCTCTTTAAGAGGATGCATAAGGGAGTGTGCTTAATGATTTATTACCTCATGCCACTGTGGAAATCAAAATGGATTTTAGAATCTGCTTAACTCTTAAATCCAGACCTGGAAGAATGTGATTTATGAAAATGACATCAGGAGCCCTGTGTGTTCCACCGTGTGTCTTAGCAAGCATGTGTGAAACGGCATCTTGGCCTCATTAAGCACATTCAAGTTATGTACAGTGCAGTGCATTTTTTTAATGCAAGTGTTTCATGAAATGCTGTTTTCCCGACCGTTATCTCCCTGTCTCATTATGCTATTTAACAAGGATGAATCACAGACACATATCCATTCATATAATCAGTTAGGCAAATGCCTAACATGGCATAGCATAATAAAGATGAAGACAGCCTGTGTAAAAAGGTTGCAGCTCATGGTTGGTTTCACTGATGGTGTTTCTTATGAGAATGCAAAACAATATAGCAATATCCTATACCGTCAGAATTGGTGTCAAATTTGATGTCTTTGACAACTTGATTGGCTTAAACTAACAAATAACATAATCTGTTTAAGCCCAAAGAAATAAACGATTCCATGAAATTTAACTATACTTGTCTATACTTGTCTGTGCCTGAGTGGGGAAAGAACCTAATACTGAAAACATGACAGCTGCGAAGACAATGCAGTCTCGGGCAGATCTACCTCTCATAAAGAAGTAGTCATTTAATAAACACAGTGATCTCATTTGAGAGGGGCTAAGTGTAGAAATGTGGAGAGCATTTTCCTTTAAGTCCCCCTCCCTTTGGAGTAGCCATCATCCTGCTGGTGTTCAGGCACTCGCTTCAAAACAAAATTCAGGCAGGAAATTGTCTCTGAAAGCCAGAACTCTCAGCACACAGTCAAGTGTTGGTTGAGTCACTGTTATTGATCAAAAAACCCTGTCGACTCCCTGCAGATATATTATTACTTTTTTGTTTCCAGTGGAATTGATACTGTAATTTTACTTTAAAGCCTGTACACCCTCATGGTCCACCCACACAGCTGTTATTACTTATTCTGCCTGATTAGAGGTCTTCTCAAGTCTTGGGGGGTACACAGTTTGGTGATCTCACATATTGCTCCACCCAACAAATTAGTGGAGGTCTAATTAGCCAGAATAAGTGAAAACACATGTGCAGGTGTGCAGGGCATTTAAATTGATAATGCCTGAAGTATCAATAGCTGTCAGGCACATTACATAGTTTTACAATATTAAAATTAAGTATGGGTTCTGTATCTATGCAAAATGAAATAATAACAAAAGGTCTTGGCGCTATATTATGTGAGTCAGGTAACCTTGAGTGAAGATGCCACACAAACAAATGGCCTGCATTGTGAGTGAAGGCCTAGATCACAAATGTTCTATTTCTTTTGCTCTTAAGAGAGCCAAATGCCATCATATTAAGGGCAGCAATCTTTAGTGCCGTGTAAAACCCTTTATCTGTCAGAGCAAACGAGGACAAAAATAATAATAATAATGAAAGTGAAAGGGAAAAACAAGTTACAATAAAAGAACAATGCAACAGATTGTGTTAGCCAGCTGGTCTGGGAGCACATAAAGATTTCTCAGGGTGAGATGGAGGTAGTTGCTGGGAAACGCTCTGTTGTACGGTCACCACAACTCTCACACACAAAGTATTTTGATGGATTGATGGTTAAATAAGCAGTGTGGTGACAGGTGAGAAGCTGAGAGCCTGGCACCGGTACATGCTGAATCAACACGTACGTACTGTATAGATCCCACTTTTGAAAAAATTAATTAGTATGATTTTAAACTAGTAGCCAAAAGAGCTAGTATTATGTAGGTCACTGAAGCTGGACACCAGGGCATTAAAATTGCTATAAATCTGAGATGGGTGTGGATATGTAACTCCTAAAGAACATTCTGCTGTAGATATCAGGCATCAAGGTCAGGCAGGCCTACAGTGATTAGCAAATCAAATGATATCTGTGCTGGACTGTGCGACTATTCAAGTATATAAAAAAAGTGACTTGTTTCATGCAGGAGAATCTAGTGACAAGAAAATCCCTGGGCTGTTTCTGTGTAACTGTCACAGCCTTTGACTCTGTCCGTGCTCTTCCTGCTGTCCTGTGTTTTTTCTTTGCAGGTTGCTTGCAGGTAGAGATGGGTGTGGCCATTTAGCCTGATATCTTGCACCTGGAAGGGCTGGGCCTAGGTTATTTAAGCTAGTTTCTTGGTCTGTCTTTCTATGTTTCTTCAACACTATGTATCTTTTTGGTCAGGTTTTCCTCTTTTTTTTCCTTTGCAAAACCACACGTGTATTCTGCACTGCAACCACCAATGACTTAAAGACTACAGATTCATCTATTATGTTGCTTTTCTCTTAGTTTCAAATAAAATATTGTTTACATTTCTTGAAATCTCGTGTGGTCTCCCTCTGTGTCTTGCTCACTGACTTGGTCGAGGCAGACAACCACCCACCTATTTTAACAGGTCAGTTGTTTCCTTTGCCCCTGTCGCCAGAGTGCTTGCTGGTTGTACTGTTGGGTCTCTGTAAATAATGCTTATAAGTGAGTGTCGGGTTGGTTATGTACCTGCTTTCTATTTTGAAAAGTGTGTTATGAATTGGCGCTATACAATCAAAATTGAATTGAATTGAATTGTATTTAATTGAGTCTGGGCTATGACAATTACGCAGCAACAAGGTATTTTGGAAAAATGAGATATAAACTCCATCTTTTTGAATATTTACTCTTCATCAGTTGCATTTTATTTTCTGTTTCTTGAGCTAGTTCTCACCACAAACCATACAAATCTGTTCACATTAGTTCATGAGTTGTCTAGAACCATAGTAAATGTTTTTTTTCCCCCAACATTTTGGAAATGAGAACACATTGAAGAATACAACAAAGTTCTGCTGTATGTGCATACGAAAGTTTTCATTAATTGGACCATCGCACCATTAGTTAAAATGTTGGTGCCGCAATAAAATCTGTAGTATGAAACAAGAAGATTGCATGCAAATGAGATTTCCAGTGTTCTATAGTGAGATGTAAAAATTGATGGAAGCAGCTGATCACTTCGAGCAAAACCAAGAAATATGATGTCTGGAGTGGTGCGGCTGTGCAGAATGCTGTACACCCAGTCATGCAGAAACTAGAAGAAAAGTCCCATTTTATTAAGCATCAAACAACATATTCAAATTTCATGGTGTGGTTTATTCAGTCTCATCCGTCCCTGAAAAATGACTGCAACAAAACAATGTTAGTGTTCCTTTTTATTTGCTGATTGTGCCTGCAGCTTCCAACTGTGGAGGAAGAGGAGCTGTATGAATAGAATCGGCAGAGCTGTTAGCATATCCTGCTGCTATCCAACCAGACACCATCCACTCTATCATCACCTCCATCTTCCCTGCCATCCATCTCCTCACACATCTTCTTCTCCCAGAGGGAAAAAAAGAACATTTAATCCACCTGATGAGGCCATTGTTGAGCAAGAATTCCGTCTCTGATCTCCTGGATCAAGGAGGAAAACGCTGCAAACGGTACCAAAATGTGCATAATTTGCAATTACCCTCACGCTATCCTCAAAACAAATGACACTTAATGATAGCAGTCCTTAAGAGGGACATAAAGAAGCTCATGAGCAAAATTAGATGCTGAGGAAACATCAGAATCTTATGTTTGTGATTTATCTTTGCCAGGAGAAAGCAGGGGAGTATCTTATGTAATTCTCATAACGTGTATACAGCAATTATGCATTGTAGCTGAGTAATGTAGCCAGCATTTATGTGGGGTAACATGAACATGTCTGTGTTTGGAAACACTGCAGCTTTGTTTATGCACAACTAAATGAACAGATGATGTTTGGAACTGCAACTTTTGGTTTGCTACCAATAAACCACCGGATGGATAATGAGAGAATATCAAATTAATTCAGTTCCTGAAATTGTGAAATTCTATTTGACACAAATACAACATTAATGTAACATACGTCACGCAATTTGAGTTGCTTGTAACAAAAATAAAGCCATCATATGACATTAATAACATGCAAACTTGGGGTCATATCTGAGTAAAAGCAAACTCATCACTCCACAGTCCCTCACAACTCTTTTATCAGGAGGGAAGATTTCAGACAGGTGGTAAAGTCCTTTAGCTGCTCCTGATCACACTGAGCCAGTCGTATTGCTCCCTCTGTAATGAAACCTTCAAATTGCTCAATTCCCCTTCAACTGTTTGCCTCCAGTGTCCTGGTAGGATGTCTCCTCGTGGGCAAGGGTGTCTCCAAAACTGGTCTCACATCTGGCCAGCTGTCCATTATAATATAATGCTTGTCCTTTCAAACAATACAAACACAAAACACATGTAACAAAGACAGTAAAAACAAACCAGGTTGCAAATAGTAAAAAAAAAAAGAAACTTTCCATCACATATCACAGTCCCCATCATGGGTTGGAGTAAGTTTTCATGGAGATTGGCAAGGTTGTCATCTGGTTTTGCCAATGTGATAACAGAATGCCCACTATTCCAAAACCCCAATAGTCCAAAATATTTCCCATTGAACTGTAAACCCATTGTTTGGAAAATACACACTATGGTATCACCAAGTTACATACATAACTTAAATAATGTAACTAATGTACATATATTATAGAAAAATCATGATCGTTGCCTGGACCTAACCAAGTAGTTTTGGGGCCTGAACATAAAAAAATGCAGTCATTTCACATCGTTAACCACTTGCTGTATTTTGGAAAATACAAGCATTCGGAGCAGTGGGTTTTATTTTCTGGATAACTGGCTTTTGGGCAAATGGTCAGTTCTCAATAACAGGTGGTTGTGTGACAGCTTATCCATGACAATATCCATGACAA
>NW_023339774.1:6099430-6114918 GCF_004916995.1 Morone saxatilis | reverse complement strand
TATTATTATTATTATTTGTAGTAGTATTATTCTCATACTACAATTCTCCAGATCAAGAATTAACTTTCAAGCTTAAGTTTGTGTAAAAACAAATAAACAAACAATACAACTAAAGGAAATTTGTCCCTTTCAAACTAAACTCACTTTCAAAACCTGAAGCCAATACTCAAACTACACCCACAGAATTTTCGCACATAAGTGTGAAAGAACTTCAGTCCAACACTTGAAGGTCAGCCAAAAGCAAAACTTCACTCACAAACCCACCTTCTGTCACTAAAGGTTTTTTAAGCACAGGATATTTGTTCAGATGAATAAATGATGGAGGAGAAGAAGAGGAGGATGTTAATGCACCATCCAGAATGCAAATACACTAAAGTTTTGACTATGATCCCACACAAAAATTCAAAAGACAGACTGTTTGAATTCTAAGAAGGTCAGCTTTAAACAATATATTTATAAGCAAATGGCTCCACATCAGGGAATTGGGAATCAAACACACCTCTGAAACCACTTATTATTCTCACTCATCACCACATGTAAACTGTGTCTTGCACCTCCCACCCATCAGCACAAATGAAAATTAGTTTGAAAAGTTGTTTGCTGCTGCTCAATGGATTGGATGCTCAGGTGCTTACAGTAATTTGCTCCTACACACAAATACACACCAATTTTGGAGTTGTCTCTTTTTATACTCCTGGAGTATCATCCTGCATCTTCATATATTCAGTGGAAACATCCAACAATTTCTTATGAAATGTTTTTTTTATGACAAATGAGAATGTTAAAACAATAAATAATAAAAAATAATAATTGACAATAAATATTACAATCCAAAGATATATAACTTACTTTACAAACCCGATTTAAGCATCACATTGTCTGCTATATGTAGAATAGTTTATTTATAATCACAGGCAACAAGGACACCCATCTTGTGCATGTTTTATGCAAGGTCAGAGCTTGTGCATGCCATGCATTCATGGTAGCTTTCATGCGTTTTGATTACAGTATGTAAAATGCTCAGCTAGTTTCATGGTGATAAATTGGGATTAAAAGCAGATAATGGCACAGCCTTGACACAGCCTTTCCTTTAGATGGCCGTGACGCTGATGTGAGTGCGATATCAATATTCTACCTATTCTTCTCCATTATCTGGATGGACAGATCGGCCTATGTAATATTATACTGAATGCATAGAGTATGTTGAGTACGAGTACTGTTGAGTAGCCACAACAACATATGTTACTTATTGATATAATGAAGTAAAGAAATATATTTGGATAAAGTCACAAGCCATAAATACAATACAGATGATAAAGAATTATAAGTTACTGTACTCTATCTTGAAATATTAAACTGATGATACTAAGTATGTCAAGCTCACTGTAAAATCACTTTGACCTAACAAATATGTTGTTGGAATGTGAAATAAGGAATTTTACAAGGTTTACTTATTTGTTTTCTTTACAGAAAAAAGACCTAAATATGTAAAAAGCCCAGGATACTTAGGTTATACTATTCTACAGGACGTGTCAAGAAGTATATCTCAACGAGGATACAAGGATCAACCCGGCTTTAATGGACTTGTTTCTGTGTTTGTGTCCATAATTAATAATTCCACAGGCAGGATTTTAGTTTAGTGAGTCTGCAGGCTACATTAACTTTGACTGCACCAAACACTCCATTTGTACCTCCCTGCATCCATAATTTACTCATTTTTCCTACAGACTGTTCTTGTGTTGCCTTGGGCACTAATATCCAGTCACAGGTGTATGTCTGTGTGCAGACTCACACATTAGCCCACACAGATGCACATGCTCTGGCTCCAGCCCCATCTCTAAAAAGTTTCTAATGTCCTTGTTTTTCTCTTTGTGCCTTTTTTTGTGTTTTTCTGTGTTTTGGCCGCTTACCTCTGTAAAGCACTTTGTGACAAATGGGTTAAATTTTCATATTCCCCTCTGCTGCCACCTCATTCTGAACTTTCTGAACACAGCCTTAACATTGGAATCTAACCCCAGGGGACCTTATTACTTACTTATAATGTCACTTCATACACAGAATAGATTCATTATAACATGGAATCTTAGGAAAGCATTCAAGAGCTTCATTAGGTTACAAGGAAAGAGAAAGAAACAGAGATCAAAGGAGAGAAAAGTGTCCAGTTATTTGGGTTTATTGAGATCATTAAAGACTGTGAAGAAGATGCAGAAAATTGCAAACAGAATTTAGCCAAAGTTTGGTTGCTTGGTTTCTTTTGTAAATGAAAAAAAGGGTTCATTGAAAAATGGGCTGATATTCCTCAATATTTCCTCCAATACTGCGTTGGTATCATATTACATCTGCATTAGGATCAAAACATTTCAAATGATACCCAGCTTTAATGAAACACTGGTTTTGCATGCTTTAATCCATCATCTTTTATCTGTCAATGCTGCGTTGATGCTTTGTCACATTGGAGCAGGAAATAAAACGTCCCTTCTCTGTGAACTCCAGGCAACCCCAGAGTGCATTAAGGGTAAAAAAAATGCTCTGCGCCACATTTGCATTGCATCTCTATCTATACATTCTAGTTGTAGCCCTTCAATGCAAAGAGTAAACAAAGTTCAATTCATGGTCTCCATTAGTACACAAGTCAACCTGGACGCCATCTGGCACACTACTTACCACTAGCTACACAATTTCTATCAGTCAATTCCCAGGAAGGGATATGAATCACTGGTTACATCAGTTGAGCAGATGCCAATGAGCACTAAGCCTACAGATATCCTGCAGTGGCAAATCAGCAACAGCAAGCAGCAGCAGGAGGCTACATACATCGGACAACAATAGGATTTGCTGCAGGGAGTAAATCATATTCAGATGGCAGCGCAATTACACACAGCATTCACAAATCAGTATACACAAATCAAGCAGAACCACAAACACAAGGTTAAGGCAAAAAGTTAGGTAACAGCAGATCCCAGCAGCTGTTTTAATTACCCTTGAACTAAACTGGTGACCGGACTAGAAGAAAGACTGAAATAACTCACACACAAATAGGCAGTTTTACAATTTGTATGTGCTTTTTAATAAAACAAAGAGTGATGCTGTCTTTGAATGAATAAAATTATATATTGTATAAGGTAGTGGGCTGAGGATTAACTTGCTCTCTTTATCTTTTTGATTAATCAATTATATCAGAAGAAGAATATGCAGAAACATAGAGCTTGTCATATAAAACATAAAGAACGATGAGATCCTCACATGTGACAAGCAAGA
Organism: Morone saxatilis; assembly: GCF_004916995.1. Taxonomy (NCBI): domain Eukaryota; kingdom Metazoa; phylum Chordata; class Actinopteri; family Moronidae; genus Morone; species Morone saxatilis. The sequence goes on along the minus strand of NW_023339774.1, from coordinate 6,111,660 downwards.
ATTAGGAAATGTTTGATGTTGTTGTACTCAATAAGATATCAATTATCAGATCATTGTTGTCATATTTTTCTGCAAAATGACAAATCAATCTACCAATTGTTTCAGCTCTAGTGGTTTTTATTTTAAATTATTTGCTCAATACACTCTTACACAGTCACAGTTACACAGTTTATGTACTGTAATAGGCTTCCACTGACAAAATCTCGCTCTGCCATTGCATAAGGTTCATTCACATTGGACAGTTATTCTTCCTGTGGCTTTTGTCACTTTAAGTTGTGCTAGTGGTTGTTTACATCCTCTGGGTGCAAGTGGTAAATTGTAACACAAAGGACATTGCAAGATATCATCTCCGATCATCAAATGCAGACATGGGACATTAATCACGATGAAATGGTATATGGTATACACACATAAATGGAAGCACGCATGCATGCAGATGTGACGGCAGAGGTGTGTGTTTGCAACCACGGATAACCACACACAAGTGCACTTCCTTTCGCTCATTTTAAGGGAAGAAATAAAAACTTTTAACACTTTTCATCAGAAAAATCACAGACACGTGTTTTTAGCACATCCACATTACAGAGTGGTAAAAAAAAGAACTAGTGCTTTGCTGTTATGAAAATGCAAGGTACCCCCTTGCTGTGCCTGCACGAAAATGACGAATTACTCTTGTTGCAGTGTTTAAATCCATCTACACACAACCTCAAAAGCCTTTGTATCTGAACATGTATTTCATTTAAAATGACTTATAGTATTGACCTTCGTGCCTGTGCATTGTAACTGAAGATTAACTAATGACTACTTGTTAAATATCCCCAAATTTTTCTTGGCAGGATAATTAATGAAGTAATTAAGCACACTGTATAAATGCCGAATCATCAAAAAAAAAAATCTGGATATTTTTCACTCGTCTCTTTCTCTGTCCTCTGCTTTATTGTCCCTTTCTCTGTCTTCCATCACATATTTTTTCCCTTGTGTTTGCATTAAGCTCACACTCACCAATTGCGCTATTACTGTCCAACAAATCCATTAAAGTTCCAAAGCCCTTCTAAAAAATATAAACAACCCAGCACAGACCAGCTATTAAAATGCATATGAAACACATAAAAAAACGTAATATTACTCGCTCTTCTTCCTTTTTGAAACAGTTTGAAAATAACCAGAGGATATTTGCCTGAGGTGAGGCAGAGGCTTACTACAAGCATCCATTGCTCAACTACAAGGAGCAGACACTTGTGCTTCTATCTTATCTATGATGCACATATTATAAGTTGTACCAAATGAATGTACTGAAGTTACTCTTGAACTGAAGTTACATAGAACAGCTATATGTTTTACTAGGGCAAGTTTAGAGAATTTTAGATTTAAGCTTTTTGTTTGTTTGTTTTTTCCACCTCATATCTAAACAATAAGCTACATTCCATGGAATTTGCAAAAAGGCGATTAACGATTAAAGATAACAACCTGAGGCAAACAAGTAGTAGCAGTAGCTTGCAACTATTCTCACGCAAAAAGCAATTTAGGCTACATTTACACTGCAGGCAAAAGTGGTCCAAATCCAATTTTTTTTGTTTTATTCATACAGTATGTGACTCCGATCTGTTTTTGAGGCATCTTTTTTATTTGAATTTGGGACACTTTTATATGTGGTACAAATACAGGTCAGATTTTTTTAATATTCAGAATTCATGTGACTTTTCACATGAATCGTCACTCTTGACATTCATTATGCGGGTCACTGCTCAAGCAGGAATCTGATACACACAAAAAACAAAAAAACATCAGATCTGAGCAATAAATCAGAACTGAGCACTAAGGTTTGCAGTGTTGATGTAGCCTTAGAAATGAATGACATTTGTGGCATTGCTTCCCTTGACCTGGGATGCGCCATGTCTATTTATAAATCAGCCAGCCGGCCTATAATGTGGATGTTGATATCGGATTATAATGCAGGCACAATCAAGATAACAAAACCCTCATAGCAGGGCTAGAGAAGAAGTCAGGGTATCATCCGAGTTATTAGGATTCATGTGCACCAAGGATATCCAAACTAAATTCCATGTGAAACCATCAAAAAGCAAAATATGTTAACCTGCTGGTGGTGTTACAGGAAAAGTGTGATCACCAAAGTCAGTAGAGTTGGTGAAACACCTAAAAGTTGTTGAGCTATTTTACTCTGGACCAAAATGGTGGACCAACCTGCTGACATTGCCACTAGCATATCTAAAAAAAAATCATAATTAACACAGAACTACCAGTGCTTTTAGGAATGACAAAATTGTGAATACAAAGGTAAAGGATCACTCTGGTTTGTTGACTATGGTCTTATTTTTGCAGTTTTGGCCATCATTCCCACCCACGTATGGGTTCGGCTTTGACCTACAGCACTTGTCACAGTAGTGGACACACAGTTTTCCTGTGCAAAGAGACATGACATTCTGAGTGCTCTCACTTCAGTTTAATCTCCAAATCTAATCTGGCTAAAGTTAACTTGTTTACAGCCTATTTGATCGTCTGATTGCCAATACATTGTAGCAAGTACAATGGTGAGTACAAAGTTATTATAATCAACAGAGACCGAATTTGAAAGCAGAATTTTCCTTAAAATAAAGACACGTAAAAGATGAAATCAGACAAGGAATCAACTTTAAAATGTTTCTAAAAGCGGAAAAAGTGCCTTACTCTGACCTGTATTACTCCACCAATGTGCAGAGACGCAGGAAAATGGGATCTGGAGGAAAAAAATATTTTCAATGTTATATATCACTGACTCTTTTTTATACTTAACCGATATTATTGCTACTAAAGTGTAGAGTAATCAGAATGAGATATGAGGGTTAGAAATATGCTTCTGTATACTAAATAACTTATTGGACTTTGAACATAATAATGTGCCTTTGAAGCAGTCATACCTGTACAAAGTATTTTCTTTAGCCACATTCACTGACGCCCCGTGTAATTATAAAGTTAAGACTGCTGACTATATGTAAAGTGATGAGAAATGAGCTTTTGATGAAGACCTTGCCTGGAGCAGCTTTGTAGATTTATGTCCTCTCCCATAAGCGAAACACCCCTCTAGATACTGTTAGACAAAGGTAGAAGAGGGAGCAGAGGGAAAAGAAAAGAAATACATAGAGGTGGGCAGAGAAAAAAGGACTAACATGCTAGATGTTAATAAGGAGTTGTCAGAAAAGATAGTCAGGCCTTATATCAACTATGCAGAGGCTTTGGGAGATCTGCCAACAGGACTGAATAAAGCTCTGGTCCACTGGGGCTCTTTGAGGTCTCATGGCCACAAAACTAAACTTCTCTGCTGATGTAGTAGCCTATTTTCCTCTTCTAGCACAACAAACACTTTATCTCTACTGAGACCCTGTCCACTAAAACTATCATAAATCTCTGATTCCAGTGGCTGTCACCAAGCCTGACAGTTGTAATATTCCCATTCTCCTGCTTTATGCAGAGAAAAAGTGCCAGAAAATACCAAATTGCAATAATTTTCTTTTCTCTTTTTTTCCCACTCCAAAGTCACTTTTACTCTCTGCTTGAAACTAACTTATTACACTTAGTTTAGAAAATTATACACCACCGGAGGTCCTGGGGGTACACTGTTATCCTATCTTTGCATAATTCATATTGCCATGCATGTCATTGTATTGTAACTTTTCAGAAATTCACTTAAAACTTGGATTAAAAAATCTTTTTTTTAAAACATCCTGGTAGCCAACTTTTTATTGTCAGTTCTGTGAATACGCACAAACCTCACAAATCTGACTAACCCCAAACAATTTTCCATTCTTGACAAATCAGTGTCCTGCTTCTATTATTTCTTAAACACACTATTACTAACTGAGGCTGAGGTGTTTGCAGTACACTGCCTTTAATACATTGTCTCACTTAATTATTCATGTAGGGACATTTGAGTGTGCTATCTGTTGTGATGGACCCCTACTCTCCCCCACAGACCTCTGGGATTAGCTCATTGATTTTCAGGAAGTTATCAGTTTGTAGTAATACCTTATCACTCACATCAAACACTATCCGCCAGTCCCAGAGATATTCCCACTTGCTGCACTGACATTTTGGAAGCGATCAACCCTAACTCACTCTCTGTGAAAAGTTCTACTCTTCTCTGTTGGAATAGAAAAAGAAAAAAGTAATGAAAAAGTGTTAACCCTCCCTTGATCTAGACTACGTAGTAGTTAAAGGAGCAGGTCTTTAGCTACTGGAGGAAGAAAGTTGCATCAAAAGGTTGTCTTGAAGTAGTAGAAAGAAATAATTTTCTAACATTAAAATTTGTTAGCAATGGTAGACTTAAAACTACCCTTTAGTGATGATTTCCTTTTGAATTCATATTCTGTGAAGTGCGCAGTTTTAATGTTGTTTAACTAAAGATCTGCTTTTTATATATATCTAGCGTATAATGCTGTTTCAAGTGAAAGTTTGAGGAATTTGGTTGGTATCTTTGGAAATGTCCTGGACTGATCCTCAAATCTTACCCATCAGAGTGCTTGGGACTATTTGTCTTTTGAGCAAAACATGAGCCCATTTATGCATCCATCCACCCATACAGTCAAACATTCATTCACCCATCCATCCAGCTATCTATGCACCAATCACTATGCATCCAGGACCCACATTGAGATCACCATCTGGTTTGTAAAGTCCCAACTGCCACTTCATCTGTCAACACATTTTCTTTTATTTTACATTGATGTTAAAGGTCCAACGTGTAACATTTAGGAGGATCTAATGGCAGTAATGGAATATAACATTCATAGGTATGTTTTCATTAGTTTATAATCACCTAAATATAGGAGTCATTGAGTTTTTGTTACCTTAGAATTTGTTGTTTTTTTCTAAGGCCACCAAGGGTTGCCTTTCATGGAGTCCGCCATGTTGAACAGACAAACCAAACGCTGGCTGTAGAAAGGGCCTTCTTTATTTTTCACCACCACCCTAGTATCTCTTCACAAGCCATTTTAATTCCCAGGTCGTCAAATACAAGCGCGAGTGGTGTTGCAATCTGAAACTTCACAGCTAGATGCCACTAAATCCTACACACTGGTCTTTCATTAAGCATAGTAACTTATCTTGTCAGTCAGTAAGACCCAATGCAGGCCAAACATGCTTTGATGGATTGACAAATTGGGGACAGTACCAGCAGGAGGAGGGAGAGGAGTATGAGAAGAAACTCAAATCGGAGGCAGCGGATGGTGAAGGAGGTAATGTGTAGGAGAGGAGCATGTGCTTAGTGTAGATTGATGCGTCTAATATCGAGCTAGTGAATGTCTAGTAAGCATAGTTGTGGTAGTGTGCAGGTTGTAGCACAGGTAGCGCTGGTGTGTTGTCGTGGACTAGGGGATTAATAACCACCAAGCCTTATGGCTGTGCCAGCTACTAACAGGCCACAGCATATGCTAAATGCTTTGGTTGCCAACACAAGAAAGGTTGCAGGCATTACCTGTAACATGAGTTCTACTCCATCTCCTCCATCGCTCCACACACTCAGCAAAAAGTTGCCCTTTGCATTCATCTGCAGCACCCCACTCTCATGCGTCCACATCTCTACTTTTCACTCCCATAACCTAGACTTCTAAATATTTTTTTTCACCTTCAAATCAATAAAACTAAGCTTACAGGATGAGAAAACTCAAGCCCTACGTACAATATCTAGGTGCACTATCTGCTGACATGCAGAGTGTTTTATTATTTTTTTGCAGTCTAAATATTTTGGCATATTATTACTTGAGCCAAGACAGTAAAACAAGTGGGTGTTGAGCTGTGTGGGTATAATGAACATGACTCACAGAATCTTCTGAGTGGGCAAAATATGGGCATCTGTAGTACAAGCTGGATTGCATCAGACATAATATTCTACCTATATAGCAGATTTACCCAAATGTTTAAGATGTATTCTTTAGGTGTTATCAGTATGCTTCAGATAAAGTATTTTTGATCCATACCATTTTTTAACTATTTCTATCCACCTGCCCAGTCGGACCCACAGGGTTCTACGGGTTCATATATTATATGAATAACAAAGGCTTGTGTTTGTGTTTTTCTTTGTTTGTTTGTTTTTTTATTAAGAACATTCACAGTAAGTGCTATTATCATAATCGTACCCATAGTGTCACTTCAAAAATATGGGGTAAGCTCAAGTTCAAACAAAAATGTGGACAAACTGATTTATACTTGTTTACTCTCCACTGCATCTTTCCACTGCAAGCACACACGCACGCACGCACACACTCACTTACTCACATCCAGTCCCTGCCTGGCAGACCTCCCTGGTTAACTGGGCTTGTAAATCATCTGCACAACATCAATGGAGAAACATTTGTCACCTCCAACGCCCGCCTGACTCAGCATCTCTTTAACTGTCCTCAAGGAACAATGGCAAGACACGCGGGACGTCAAAGGGGTCAGGGGGTGAATTTTAAAGAGGATGATCAAACTACCAATTCTGCTGCTTGCCAGATGGGATGTCATATGAAGGGAGGTGAGTCACTATGTCAAGTTGAGAGGTTTTGAACCAGGTCCCAGAGAATTATATTTTGGGGGTTGTTTTTTTTTTTACAGGGGGAATGGGGGTCAATGATAAAAACTCAGTTTTTCTAAAAAGAGGATGGAGTTACCTTTATAAAAGGTTATATTTTGGGCTTTTATTGCCTTTATGTGATTGGAACAACCAGAGAGACGGGAAGTGGTGAAAAAGAGAGGACGACATGCAGCAAAGGGCTGGAACTGAACCAGATGTTTTGGTAGGGACTTAGTACATGGGGTCTGTACTCTATACCAGGTGAGCTGCAGGGCTACCCCAAAGATGATGGGTTTCTTAACTAATTTACATATATATATATATATGTATATATATATATATATATAAAACTACAAAAGTTACATTTTCTGTTGTAAGAGGAGACTGATCATCTCATAGTAAACAAGGATCACTTGTGAGGTTAAGGACTAAAAGAATGTTGATGGTAACAGGGAAAGAAAATTCAAATAAGCTTATGTTTATCTAGTGTTTGCACTGGGTATTGTATTTTTTTCTTTTAATTATTTACCCAGATTAGTAAAAAATAATGCACTTTACTCATTTCATATGACACAATGACTCCAGTGTAACAAGTGAGTTTTTGGTCAGAATCCACTTCTGTCAATAAGCTGCCACAGGAGGTGGACCAGTCTTTAAGTTGTCATGTTGAGCGACCATGATGGATTCTCTGAGTGAATACTGTACAAATCTAAACCAATGACTTATAGATCACAACAATACAACCCACATGGTTATGCTAATCTATAATGCAGACTGGTGAGCCAAGTGCCTTGCCTCTAAGATAATGTGTCCATTCTGACCCCCACAGTCATTCCTCATGATGAATCCATAGATGCCCTCCTCTGTGCCTGCAATTATCCTGTGTCAGTTTGCCTGGGGCAAGGATCTCAGGTAAATTGTCCCTACTAAGCACATGCTGTCTCAAACCCCATGAAGACCAATGTAAAGTCCCATGGCTGATATTGGCTGATATAGACGTGCTGGCTAGGATGCCGGTTGTCTGCTTGTAATCAAAAATAGGCAATGAAGTGGAAAATTACCATGTGTAAGTAACAGTCAGTCTAAGTAATGAAGCTTGATGAAAAGATTTAAAATAATAAAAACCGCCACATGCCATTGTTTATGGATTCTCTGCGAAAAGTAGCACAGCTGTGTAGATAACGTCAGATAAATCTTAATTGATCACCATATTAACTTATTTTTGCCTGTTAGGATATATAGTCTTGCCAATTATTTGATTTTACTCTACAGTATCTGATTCAGAAGATAATGAGCTATAAATGAAAAGTATGAGTGAGTAAAATGTGCTTACTTTACATTTGGCTGTTTCAGTGTCCTAACATGCTTAACACAAGTCTTCTTTCTATGACAGTAACAGTTGAAATTGAAGACATAAAAGCATGAAAGGACATGACATTGATGCACTGAAAACAAAAGTACATTGAGGTTTTAAAGTACAATTCAATAAGGGCACAGAAAATACATTAAAAACAATGTAATTCATGCAGTCATGGTGACGTTTTTGTATAGATTTCTCCCTGAAGGAATAATGCATTGTCTGTAGAGAATTGTACTTTGAGAACATCAGAAGAAAAAACATATTTAATTTAAATATTTAATTGTCAAATATTTTAAATTTTAAAGGATTGTGACAGACAGAAACATAGGACATGTTACACAGGTGAAGCCACACATTTGTTTGGCTCTGAAGCCTAATTTTTCTTTAAGGCTTTCATCTCATCACACAGACAGGACAGCCTTGTCAGACTGTTGGTTTTATTCTAATAAGTAATGCATTTAAGATGAAAAGCTTTGCAGCTTTATCTCTTTTTTCAGTATTTATTTATTTATTTATTTATTGCCATCCAGCACCTCAACATTCAGGTGTGCATTTTCAGCTCACTTTTTCCAGAACTGGTTCACTGCCATCATGTGGACTACGAGATCATCTGCACGCAGAGGTCACGTTTCCCCCACTTTTTCCTCAGCCCCGGCCCACATTGTGTATCTGTGCTGTTCATGGTCTCCCTCCCTGACTGTCAGCAACCAGGGTGGGATGTCTCTAATTAAACACTGGTAATGATGAGAGTGTGTAAGAAGAGGGGCTTTGGGGGGGGGGGGCACATACTCATTACACTAAGAACAGATGCTCTCACCAACCCCTGCCAGCGTGCCTTGATGCCCACAGTATGAATACATACATATAGATCTCTCTCTACTGCTTTTAAGCTTAGTGCTCAATGCCAAGGTGGCCCACACTTGGGTGCCACATATTAATTTTTCCTTTCACACTCTTATTGAAATCACAATTTCTAGGTTTTGTATCAAACACGATCAGAAGTCTGTCTTCTGCCTCACACTGTTCCTCTCAAACATTATTATTCCACACAATATTCAATGCCAGCCCACACTCGGTCAAGGCACTCTTCTTTTCCTTTCTTTTTTTTTTCTTTTGCAGAGTCACACCCACATTGTGTGCTTCTCATGCATTCAAATGTGAGTTTTGAACACTCGTGAGGTTGCAAAGTGGAGAAAGCATCAGCAGTATAACAGTGTCAGAAAATGAGGTCAGGTTATGAAAATTAATTGAACCTCAAAGTAAGTGTAGGACGCAGCATGTAGCTGTGTTTAGGGATAGGTAATGGACTGGAGTCAGGCTACAGAGGTGGAATAAAAATATCTTGAAAGTTATAATAACATCTCTGCTAAAACAGTTGTCTCATAAAGTTATAAACTGGCCATTATTTTACCATTATTAAAGTATCATTCTAGTTTATTACAACTTGGGTATTATTTTTGAAGCCATCATTTCAGTTAGAAGATAACTCAAATAATAAGTAATAAGCAAAGTAACTGCAGAGATCAGACAGATCATAATGAGCCTAAACCACTTTATAAGGAGGTAAAACCTGAATTGAGTGCACCAAAATGTTGGTTAATAATCCTTTATTGCACAGGCAAACTGCTGGCATGTCCCAAATCCACACTACATATTAATTCTAAGCATGTTTTGAGTTCACAGTGGTTAAGTCAAAACATGAACATACACAATTGTATTTGAGTGACGTTTGACAATCTATATTTCCCATAAATTATTTTAAATTTGAAGATATTGCCTGAATTTTATTGATTTAATTTTCTTTGCTTGTTTAAGTCATAAGAAAAATGGAAGCCCCATTGAGGGTATATGGAGATTTTCAGCACCAGTGGAAGAAGCTGCACATAGTGCTCTTATCATCTGTTGTGTTGCTCACGTTATAAATTTTCATAGTTAGCATCTAAGCTTTAATTTATAGCCTAATGTTGTCATCAAGGGGCCAGGGTCTGCTCTGGCCTCTGCCATCAATCTGGTAGCCTGCAGGTAATGGCCAAGTTGCATATTGTCACAATTCCAATACATTATTTACAATGAGACATTAAAAAGTAATGCGTATTAATAAACAGGCCCAAGGCCAGAGGGCACAGCAACGTTCAATTCAGTCGTATTTCACCTTGCTTTCATCAAGGAGACACTTTATAATAAATGCACGGCCAAACCAACACTCAGGGGCCTTTTCTCTTGCCAACACTGCTTTTGTGAATTATTATAGACAGCCAGTATAAACATATTTAATACTGAGTAATTATTTCATTATTTCTTTAATTCATACAGAAGTTTTTGCTAATATGTCATTTCTAATTTCAATCTATTTAGAAAATGATTTTTCAGAAATGTTTAGGACCCTAGCACTATCTTCATAAGCTTCTTGACATATGATCTCAATTGGCGTTATCATTCTCGTCAGACTCCTCGATCACCTTTCCCACTGCATCCTGCGTATAAAATCACTTATCAATGGGTAAATTAAACTGGTCAAATTGTATTTGTCATCTAACCACTGTTGGAAAACAGCAGATTAAACAAAACTGCATGTAATTTTGTCCCTGCCCGTTGCAATGCAAGGAGCTCAGCCATAATCCAATAAGGAAACACCATCATATAGCAAAGTAAAGAAAAACACAGAATGAATATGACTATCAACACAACTCTGATAATTCAGTTATCAGTGTTGCAACTGTTGGTGTCCACAGGCTACTCTTGACATTACCTTAGCAGCATGAATGTATTTTACAGAAATTGAAATTTTAGTAAGGCCTAAACAAAGTGTTAATTGCATATAGTACATGGTTTGAATATTAATATCTAAAGCCTGTAAATGCTACTGGCAGCATCCGAGCATCTTTACAAACCCATACTGTTTCACAATATTCCACTACTTTACTTGAACTCTACTGGGGATCCCGAAGCTTTTAAAAATACAAAATACATCTAAAAGGAATTTAAAGAAATGTGTATAAAGCAATGGAATTACATCTATAATATTCCAGTTTTATCTAATCATGCAGTCTCGTGGAAATCTTGGATGGTCTTATTTGCTCCAGTCAATCATCACAGCGCTTCACTGAAATGTTAGAACAAACAGTTCTGGATTATATATATAACACTTATATACACTTTCTATTTTTAATCAAACATAGGGGGAAAATCAAAAGTTTAAGATTTTAATTACTTCTTGGGCTAACAGCACTTTCTTTTCTGCACTCACCAGCCTCTAAATCATTCGCCTCAGGCAAGTGTGCCAGCTGAAAATCCCCTGTGTTTCTTGGATCAATATCAAAATAATGAAATAGACCATATCAAACATCATTGGGTTTTACCACCCTTTTCATCACATTTGAATTTCAATAGAGATATATATTTTTTGAATGACTACATTAATATTCTATCAAGCAAATTAGGAATAAATAAAAATACAATTTGGGTTTTTTGCTATTTTCATTGGCAAATCCAGTACAAATATAATTCTCTAGTTTGTATCAGCCCTAAATTGACTGAAAAAAACAATCTCAAAGGAAGCAAAAGTATCAAATTGCTAATATGATGACTGAAATAACTGAGAATCTTTTATATACATTCCACTGCTCTTCCAACATACAGTCTGAGGATAACCTGGAAACATTCATCATTAAAACTGGATGTTGGAGTAAGTGAAGCAAGCTGATAAACAGATGCTTTCTTCCTTCAAAAAGGAAACATCTGTGCCCTTGTTACCCCCTGCTTTATGTCATTTTTATGCCGGTCAAGTGCTGTAAGTGCTCCCACATCTGCTACAGTTTATATAAGATGCAGATGTATCATCTGCTGAGGATGAGCCCCCCCCCCCCCCCCCCCATGGCTGAGTTAAAGTCTTCTCCATCCATTGCATTCACTGCTCTCCCCCGGGGGAAAAACCTGACAAAATTGGAACTCTTTGCTTCTGTACAAGAGGAATTATGGATCTGTCTGTGTAGGGAGGGATGGATGGCACTCCTGAAGCCTCATAAGTGAAAGGCTGTGGCAAGGACTTGAGGAAGCAGAGTAGGCCCTCAAGTCATGCAACCCCATTGTGTCCTGTGGTAAAGAAACAGGAAAACACAATGTTGGTGGGCTTGTAGTATGCCCCATCAACATTTTCCCTCCAAGGGGTATTATTAGAAACAATTGTTTGTTTTCATTTGATCCAAATTAATTAAAATAAACAGATTGATTGCAGAAAAACCCAAAGAAACATATACACATACACCCTTGCACCGAACCAAGCCAAATAAAAGCAACGGAATAATTGAGCAAAAGTAATTAAAGACA
>NW_023339774.1:6090024-6099330 GCF_004916995.1 Morone saxatilis | reverse complement strand
GCTGAGGATGAGCCCCCCCCCCCACCCCCCATGGCTGAGTTAAGTCTTCTCATCATTGATTCATGCTCTCGGGGAAAACTGACAAATTGGAACTCTTGCTTCTGTAAAGAGGAACTTATGGATCTGTCTGTGTAGGGAGGGATGGATGGCATCCTGAGCTCATAGTGAAGGCTGTGGAGGACTTGGAGGACAGATAGGCCTCAGTCATGCAACCCCATTGTGTCTGTGTAAAGAAACAGGAACACAAGTGTTGGTGCTTGTAGTATGCCATACTTTTCCTCAAGGGGTTTATTAGAACTTGTTTGTTTTCATTTGTCCAAATTAAAATAAAATAAACAGATTATTGCAGAAACACAAGAACACATATACACATACACACCTTGCACCACCAAGCCAATAAAGCACAGGAATAATTGAGCAAAAGTAATTAAAGACAGGAAACAAATCTTGGTGCCTTGGCAGGACCTATGTTCCCAAGGTCCTAAATTCCCTAACCACTAACCACTAACCCTGGAACTGTGGAACAGTGGGGAACATAGGACCCTGGGAACATAAGAATGAACCCATCTTGGCAACTCAAATGGTCAAGATTATAACCAAATTATGGTCCTTTTTGGTTATACTTACCAAAAATGAATGCACTATGTAGTCATTATAATGTTTCTGGGGACCCTTTCTTCAAATTTGCAGTCTACAAGATACAATTTATAATGTGAGATAATTTCCTCCCACATTATCTTTGACATATTTCACTCAGCAACACAAACAGCACATTTGCAACCCATGCAGGAGCATGCAAGGGCCATGTAGGATTTACAAGTGTATCCACAATCTGCACATAACAAACCTTTTTGAAATGTGACACTGCCACCATTTGCAATCTGCGTATAAGCAGCGCTCGCGAATAGCCGTGAAAAAGCAATGTATCCTATTCTTGGCAGGTGACTCTAAACCTATGTTCCAGGTTATTTTGGGTGACTGACTGGTCGAACAAATGTGTCATCACATCGCAACAAGAAAGACTACAAAAAATCCATATCATAACTACCATTTTCCACAAGAACATTTTTTAAACATGCAAATGCATTGGAATATGTTTCTTGGACCTCCTGTGCACTGAGAAGCATTTGGGGAGAAGAGGAATCTAAAATTGGCTGTAAGAAACAAAAAGGTGTACCAGATGATACCGGAGCATTGCCAATTGGGATTACACAGCAGAACAGGGAAAGGGGGAAAAAAGAGAGAGATTATAAAAATTATAAAAACAATTCTGACACGTGCAAAACAACAAAGGGGTTCAAAGACACTTGACGATTGTTGAAAAGGTCATAGAAAATGTTAGGTCAGAAGTTGTTAAATTCCAGCGATGGAAAACAGGCAGAAAACAGGCAGTTCTCTGCCTCTCACTGTGCTGCCACATGAAATATGCAATAAAAACGTTTGTTTAAAAATCCTGCAGGGACATTTCTGAAATTTATTTATCAATCTGCCCTTAAATAATTTCTGTCCTCTTTCTTTAGCCTCGATTTCAAGCTTTTTCCCAAGGTCTCCAAAATTTTGAGATGTATACCAAGGCATTATGAGGAAACCAAAGCGAAATATGTCAGAAACTGGCTTTCAGTGGGAGTCAAATTCAGATTGACAGTGAGGAAACCGCAGCTGAGGTTGCAGAGGTTATCCAGAGGGTTCAGTTCCTGTGGAGATGCTAGCTGGTGATGCGTAGCTGCAGTGGCAGTGCAGGTGAGTGGGTCCGCGTGCTCTGTGGAGTGTGACACACCTTTCTCCTGAGGCGATGCAGGGAAGATAGGAGAGGGAACACAGTGAGAATGGAGTAGCATCGCCTTATGGCTTGTCACACACTGCTGCACTGCTGCGCACAGTCAGCATGAGGGTTCTCTTCATGTATGGTCCATTTATGAAGTTAAAGTGTTTCCAATGCATGAATTATTCATTATTTAGCCTTGTCGGGAAAATCGGTACATACAAACTTCACAAAAAAAAACATCCTTGCATCTGAGATAGAGCACAAAAACTTTAATCATAGAGGAGAAATGGTGTCTTCTGCCTTCATCTATGTTGAACTGCATTGCATCATTTTGTGCAATGTCCCTCTTGTGGTTACCAGTTAGCTAAAAAGAAGCTCCCCCTGCCACACAGTCGCCTGGATGAGATTTTATTGTGACAGTGAGTGGAGGTCCCCGGTGACTTCCTGTCCACTGATGTGTTTGCTGCGAGTATCATGAGTAACGGCGCTCAATTTCCATGTTTTGACATAAGAGGGGACATTTGATAAATAGTTGGAGGACCTGAGCACATAAATGAGGCATAAATAATGCATAAATTAAGTGCCATTTTATGGAGAGATGTCAGTGCGTTTCTCCAATAACGGGAAGATTAATGACCTGACTGTGGAGGGGGAAATACTGCATAGGAGAGCGGCGGAAAGATCAAAGGGATGAGTCCACACTCTGACTGTTTTCAATCAATATACCCGTGTATTTACAGAGACTGGATGGATGATGCAAGCAAAGCAAACCTCAGATGAAGTTTCTGGGAGGAAGAAAAAGTAGGCATTTAGTGTGACGACTTACTCGGGAGAAAAAGCTCTCTTCCTCTCCGGTAGAACTACATATCTTTGAGGGATTTTTTGGGGAGCCTGACAAATTCAAGGCCACTTAATAGAACTGATGTGTTTCCCCAGATCCTCCACATTTTCTGTTCAAAATTGCACTTTAACAAGCTGCAAGGACAAAAGCAACAGGAGACATGCAGGTACACTCAACACAAGTGTTGTGTGACAGGCAACTTTGATTGTGGCCATGCCAAAAAACCAGTGCGAACCCCATGCTGTTCCTGTGGGCTTAGTTCTCATAATAGCGCAACACACCCATGGTCAGTGATTGCCGCCTACCACTTTAGACGCACCATCTTCCTGAGGCCATGGTTGCCTCACGTGTCTGTATCACCTACCTGTAGTTCAGTATCATTTCCTCTTTGTCATGGAGATGCATGTCCATGTAACTCTGAAGGTGGTAAGACTGTCACTCATTCTAATGCCAGCAGACAGCTATGTGTGTGTCTCTTAGCCATTTCCTGTGTGCCGGGGCATTCAGACATCGGCAGCTGTCCTCTTTGGTTTCTATCCCTAGAGCTCAGAGAGGACCTGACACTGTGCCTTCCTGACACAGAAACCTCCTGCACCCCTGGGCCGCTCTATGGCCCAAGAACCAGAAAAATAAAGTGATATCACCAGTGGAAGGTCATGAAGAATATCCTCACCATCACTCAGAGCTGATCTAATGATCACTGTGGCATAACTGATGACTGATGTAATTGACATTGCATAACTAATCTTACATATTCCACAGAGGCTGATGATAGTTTCCCAGCAGATGAGCTAAAGACTTTAGAAAGTCTGAACACTGGAAAAGGTGACCTGCGGCTCATCTAATCTAAATAGGGGGAATGACACTTAAAATTCATGGGGACAATCTCTGCAGTCTTGTTCATTTGGAGTTCTCTCTAATTCGCCAAGGAGAAAGGGGATGATGGCAAATTGAAAATAATTGCGGTGATTATGGCAACATCTGTAATGTTCGATAAATGTAGGTCAAGGACAAATATCATCTTTGGAGGAAAACTATCTTTGGCCCCACCATCTTTCCCCATTAACTTTAGGGTGTCCGAGCGCATTTCAAACTGAATTAAAAGTGTAATCCATACTAGGTTTCATCATTCGAGGGGAGAAAACAGTGTGTGTATTTATGTGGGGCACCCTCACGCAGGAAGGTTTTTTTTATGCAATACCACAAAACTTGTCTAACAGCCAAAAACTGAGGAAAGAAAGAAAAAGTAAAGAAGAAGAAAAGAAAGCCCAAACAGGAGCCACACATTGTAATTTGGAGTGGATTTGCATGGGCTTCTTAGTACATGCGTGTGTGCAATTGGAGTATCATTTAAATTCATATTTAATATTATTTGTGTATGAAATGAAAAAAAACGGTATAATGCATTATTTCAAAATAATGAGAAGAGCACTTAAATGGTTGAAACGTTAGCTAAAAGTAATGGCTCATGGTGTTTAATACATTTAAACAGAAGCTAAAAGTAAATGGTTGAAATGACAGCTAGAAATCTATCTGACACATTACCTATTTTGACTTGTAGTAATAAGAAGTTGTTGGTAAGAACAAGCACTTTCCTCAACATCTAAGTTGTGACTTTCAACTGCTCACTTTATGACATTTGCCCTTTTAAAACGTTTGCACTTTTAAACATTAAAAAAGTTATTTAAGACCACTCACAGCCCTCTGGTCCAAGTGGCGACACGTACAGCAGAGTAGAGAGAACGGTCACTTAAGAACCTGACACTGAAGTAAAGGCCATTCCATTCCATTAAGCAGAAAGACAGCTGCTTTTTACTCACGGAGGACAGTGTCAGATTTGTGACTGAAATATATGGCACATTGATCCATGATGTCATTCCACGGCATAAAAACCTTCAACGTCTTTAACAAGGGGTGCCACTCAGAGCTTTTACACGTTGAATTTCTGTCTGCTGTTTCCTGCCACAGCTTCACACAACTGGAGGTCTAATGTGTGTTTTTTGCTTCTGGCGTGATACGAGCCGTGTAGGCCACATGTAGAAAGGCAAACTGATACAGGCGCACAGCCTTCTTTTTAATGAAAGCTACTCTAATGAGGTAGCGTTCGAGGACTTCTTTGATGACTTCAAAATACAGCATAATAATAGCTCAGAGGTTTTTTTAAGGAGCTGTTTCTAAGGCCTCACACTGAATATGAGATTTTATCAACACCAACGGAAACCCTCTGAGAGCACTGTGACTTTTAAAGCATTTAAACAGATCCTTCTCATTTAAATCTAAAATGTAAGTAACATCTAGATATTACTCTGCCCTAATCTCTCCTTGCTAAAGTTGAGGCTTTTGCAGATCATTTGTGAACTTGATGTTTACAGCATTTTACGCTATTTAAAGTGTAAATTGGAGCAGCTGTTTCAATACCCACAGCGACGAAGAGCTCATTTTCACTGTTGTGAGTGTCATCACACTACTGAGAAGGGCTCTTGGAAAGAATTGAGCTTCTAAAGCAAGTGGCAGAAGGACAATGCATTGTTTTGAACACCTCAATTGTGCGTTGGACAATGGTCAAATCCGGTTTCTTCAATATTGAGCTTTTTTATGTTGTTGAGAGAAAACCTTGCTATTTACAATATAATGGTTATATAATAAAAGGTAAAAAAAATAACCACCTAAACGTGACTAAACATGATAATAACAGAACACATAGGAATCCCTCCTTCTTTCTCTCTAATCATTCTTACTTGTAGAGCATTTTACCTACATGAAAAATGCAATTCATGCAAATTACAGGATATGAAACATGGCTGGCAGGAATCCAGGTTTATGTATATAATTACAAATTCATGATCAGAATTTGATGCCTTCCTTTGAAGGTTTTCAGGGCACATGCAACCGGTAGAACACCCCGGGGTACACCCAGAATACGCAGGAAAAATTATATATCTCCTCTGGTTTAGGAATACACTGGAATTCTCCAGGAGGAAAATAGCTATGGAGAGGGCTGGATGTCTGAACTTTAGCCTGCTACCAACGTGGCCATGCCCTGGATAGGTGGCAGAAAGTGTACAGATGATCACAATTACTACATTGATAAACATTTTTCTCAATGGGAAATGTTCTCCACCTTCCAAATATTGTTAAAGCATGGTTGGAATGTTAATTGCCCAACAAACGATGAGTTCTGTTAGCAGGAAGGCATCTGTCTGGTAGCAACTCAATTTGTGGGATAGCTGGAGATAAACTTGGTATTTTTCTATTTGTTAAGTGCTGTGAAATTATGAGATACTTCGGAGGTGTGCTGGGAAGTCATAATGTGATCATATCCCATACCTTCATTAAATATAAATAATAAATATTTTTGAAGCAATCCCTGCCGGTAGGGATTGATGGCAATACAATTCACATACAAAGCCTGACATGGTTGAATTAAGTCTGCCTCCAAGACAACGCTATTGTGAAATTTCTATTACTGAAATTCATGTCTTCGGGTGCTTTATCACTTCCAATCACTGTTATGCATTGTCAAAGTTTAAGCAGGTTATTAGGTGCAGAGTCATTTTTATCAGGGATCCTGGATTCTCCTGGCCTTAATGAAGATTTCCCTGCCTCTTTAAATCCTTCTTCCAGGGGTTCTCTCTCCCCTCTGTCTCATAATTAAGTCCAGTATATGGCGGGCCGTAAAGGCTGAACTCTCCTTGAAATAAACCCTGAGAATTCTGTACCATTGCCTCCTCTCCTCTCCTTCTCCACTGCTGCCTCCCAACATCGCAGCGATCATCTGGAATATATGTTACTGCGGGCAAGATCAATGTACCGACGTGCACTGTAAAACGTGTTCACAACTGTGGAGTCAGACAAATGATCCGCTAAGACACTATAATTAATAGATTATATACAAAATATTTTTTAAATTTTGTATGTTGAATTCTGTTGTTTTTTTGATTAGGCTTGTTGACCCTCCAATATTTAACATAAATATTTTAGGATTATACATATGTTTTCAGATTTTCACCCAGTTGTTGTATTTTATAGATATTTCCATGTGCGAGCTGAAAAGTAAATCAAAGTATCATGAATCCTGGGCTTTAAAATGCGGATCCACATTTTAAAAAACCCCATTCAGCTCAGTCTCCCGAACGTACAGTAGCACGTTAAAATATACAACAAAGTAAAATTTTTATTTCCAGTCTTTTTCTTTCTTTTCCCACTTTGTGTCAGCTGTTGAAATGAGCCAGAATCTGAAAGCAAGGTATGAATGGATGGGCTGTCTCCTGAATAATTGGAAGCATTCATTGATTAATGATTTTGTGCATGCAGGCGTCAGAATTAGCAGCTCCCACTGAGAGGGCGGATTCTGTATAATCAGCCGATTTGCTCTCATTCTCATCCTTTATGGGAGCCAAGCTTGTCAGGTTGCCGCAAACTTGGATTGCTTAATGTGAGACAATCATTCCAGTTGTGGTCTGCTCATCAGAAATAAAATGGCCCCACATGTTACATAAAACTGGATCCTTCCCGATGCAAGATGGATGTGAAGCTTTTATGTGTGGCAGAAAAACTCATTTAGATCTCCCCGAGGCGTCGTAGTAGCATACTAATGTCAGTTTTCTATCATGGGAAATTTGCGTGTTATTGTACAAAAAAATAGAGATTTTCATCAGATATCTATAAAAAGCATCTAAACTCTATCAGGGCCCTTTTTATTTTTTTATTTTAAAAAATGTAACCTGAACCACCATTTATTAATTACAGGATGAAAGTTTTTCATTGACTATGACACAAAAATTTAATTGATCCATAACCATGACGACATGTTGCAAACACTTGAATATGTACCATATTCCCCACAAAAAAGAAGCACATGCAACTTTATCATATGTGAAACAGTGTTTGAATTTAGATGAAACAGGCCCATGTCTCTGTCATTTCATTGCTTATTTCAAAGGATCAACTAAAACATTGCAATAGTTGCCTGACCTCAAGAAGAATTGATTCAAAATGACGTAGTCTATAAATTGACACAATGTTCAAAGTTATGTTTCTCAACAGTTCAGCTCTTAGCGTTGATTTCTGGTAAATGCCTTTGGACAATGGAAACGGTGCCCTTGAAGGTCCCAGCACTTCTTCTCCCAAAATTCATCTGCCATCACATTTAAGTGGTCTCAATTGGCAGCTAGGTCGCTAACCCTCTGTGACCACTGCAGAAGCACTTGGAAACCAACACCGCATGTAACCACTTACTAGAAACTATCTGCTACACAAGCTTGTGTTAGTGAGCGTGAACATCTGAGCATTAACACTGAAGATGCATGCATTGTGAAAACTACCGTAGACTACCTGTATACAGGAGGTAATTAAATGTAACTAGAGGTAACAACAAAATGTAAATACAGTGAATGGTTGTTGCAGAAAACATGTTGACAAAAAATTCAAATTCTGGCTTTAAATAACAACAAAACTTTGATTCTACATCCATGTCAGCGGCTCTGTCAGGCTGTATCTAGGTACTCGTGGTTTCAGCAAACGCTAACACAACGTAGTTTAGTGTGTTAACATTTCCATTTTGATCATAAATTGTACAAATTATCTTAATCCATCCATCCAATAGCTGCTGAGGTATTTCAGTTTGGACAGACCGACATTGCCAATGCCGCATTATAAAATTCGTAATTTTCATACAGCGTGCCTTAATATTTCTACTTTGTCATATTATGTAAAAATATGTTGAACATGTTCATTTTTTGCAGTACTAGTATGGTTTAATCCTAGTTTAAAAACATACGAGGCTTCATTCTTCCTTAAAGCCCATCTTAGGCAAGTAGCTCATCTACATGTACCCAGATGAAATATGTGCAGTCTGACGATGTAAACCGCTCTCATCACTCTGAGCCCTAACTGTTATTCACCTGGCCGCTTTCCCTTCTGCTCCTACCTGTCCTACATCATTAACTGTCCTTCAGCCAGATCTTTACAACAGCATTTCGCCTCCCTCATAACAGAGAAGGACACAGGACCTCAAGCTAGAATATGAATTCAGCCAAATCACTGTTTATTGTGTAGGAAGGAACACAAACTCACTACTTTATCCATGGTCCCTTCAGCAATTTTCAGCATAAGGACACTAATGCAATAAGATGAAGTTGGAAAGTGATCCAGAAAGTGTTCTTGTTTCGGTCCGATGAGAATCTGCTGGCAGGTATTCTGTGTCACATTGCTAAAATGCTGTTGTGGGGAAATTCTGCAAAATACCATCTGCCAAATGCAACAGTACATGTGAGATGTGAGATTTTATCTAGTTAAGCATCTAATTACAGTCTGAGTATTAACAATGCAGGCATGTGTGTGGGGGTCTTTGCATTTGGATGTGTGTGAGTATACGTTGTGTTCACATTAAAAACCATGCATCGTGTTCATCTAGTTTAAAGGCCCCCAAGCTCAACAGAAATAGAGCACAAAATCTACCACAGGCCAATTCACAATTAACACCAAGGTATGAGGACATCCACACACACACAAACACACACAAAACACAAACCGAAAGTCCTCAAGGCTATTCATGACTCAAGTTGAGTATAAGTTTAGTTTGTATTTAGACCACACTGGAACAGATGCTATGATTCAAAAAGATTTGTGCTCCCGGCTTATAGATACAGTTAATGTACATCAGTTCAAACAAATGGTCTATCTATCTGTCTGTCTGTCT
>NW_023339774.1:6065332-6089924 GCF_004916995.1 Morone saxatilis | reverse complement strand
AGCAGTGTAGTTTGTGTCTATATGTTGTAAGAATTCTGCAACCTCATGCAAGCTAGTGCTCTACGCATTGCTGAAGGATCCACAGAGTGTTGTTCAGGCTATACTTCAAAACAATTGACTGAAATCGCAAGTATTTGTTGATTTTTTTTTTGGGATGGTGTTTGGAACCAACTATAGTCTAATTGAACATGAGCAAACGTGCTAAAGTAATGAACCAAGGGCCATGCCCCGCTTCGAGGACAGAGAAGAGAAAAGAGGGAGGAGAGTTATTTATTGGTTGGGGGTGTTTAGAGGACAGGGGAAAGGGCCGAGGTGAGCTAGAAGACTCTGGAAATGCTGCGTCGCGGATGAGGATTTGCGGGTTGGTGTTGCCACAACTTAATAACCCATGTCTATCAAAAAACCATGCCCCTCAACAATGGCGAGGCAGGTCGCTTGAGTGGCGAGTGCCACGCCTCTAACAGTCCCTCCATCCATCCAACCTTTCGCAGGAAATAACTAGGGTATGTTAATCTGTTCAGTCGAGAGAGTTTATTGTGATTATTTAGTGAGATGAATAGACTAAGGGAACATCTGTGCAAGTAAGAGCCAATGAGCGCGTTCATCCATTTATGTGGGATTTGGTTTTCATGGGTTTGTGTGTGGTGTGTTTGTGTTTGTTGTGTTGGTTGTTTATTATTGATCCTACAGTAATCATGCTGGTACCTCAGTGGTGTTAGTTGACATAATAAATTGTACAATAAAAATTATGTATATATAAACGATGTGAATTATGAATGATACTATTTTTTTGTTAACTGTTAGTAGTTTACAGTCACGTTGTTGGCTTTGGTGGATTGCATAGAATTGTGTTAGGTTTAAATGTTTACTTGTATATGTAAACAACAATACTATAGTTTACATTTTGGTAACTGTATAATTTTCTGTAGGGAATTATATATTACTATGAAGCCACTTGACTATTACAGTTGTTATATTTATAAGTATTGTGTGTTCTCTTTTTGATATTGATTTATTTTCCTTGAGTGACAAACTCGCAACGGTGGCAGACACAGACTTTTTCGCAGTGGAGCTAAGTAGATAGAATACTGATAAGTATATCAGTTTATTATGGTGATGTGGCAAATATGCCTATCAACTGGGACAGTTTATATCTCGCGACTGCCATATCTATTATATATATACAACATTGGTCCATCATTATCCAAAATGCAACTCTATAGGCTGTCTCCCACAAGTAGATCTGTGAGATAGGTTTTGTTTTTTTTGAGATGTGAACTATTGTCAAGAATGACCTGAATGTTGGCAACTTACTAGTGTCCGTTATTAATGAAGGACAGCTGATGTTGAGATGCAGAGCTGTCGTAGGCCTTATGTATATTTGGATAACTATAAGGGGATCGAGTACTGTTTGCTCTTTTCATGTAAATAACTTTTTACAATTATATCATATTGATTCCCAAACCTGTTGTTTTTGGCTTCAGTACCCCCCTTTTCCTTGATAATGGTCTGAAATCAGTTGTGTTGCTTAATCTGACTTCTATACAGGTTTTGGCAAAAGATCTGTATAAGTATAAAACTGCATTTATTATGATTTTCCTTATTTCTGATGATTTTAGATGATTACATACGTTAAGAAAAGGGGTCCAAGACGCAAATAGTGCGCTCCCAAGCAGATCGCTCTATAGTACTTGTGTTACTGAACATTGTCAGTAGTTATATGTCCTATTTATGATTTACTCCTCCCCTTTCTCCAAAATATTTATCTATGACCTCTGCGGGCCTACTCCTAGGGTAATATGTAGCCGTTCCAAGTTTTTGACCACTGAAGGCATTGGTCCTAGTAATATGTTGTTTGGATGAGAAATTTGAGGTAGCTTCATTATGATATTGGTTTTTCTTGTTGTTTACCAGTGTTGTATTTTGGGTATCTTATCTGTATGACTTGAATCCTGATGAGGTGATTTTTTTAACTCCGTATTGGTTTATAGACGTAAGGTTCATTGGTAAGTGAAACGAGAACCCCCTCACATTTGCCTTTGATGTACTGTGTATAGCTGGCTTCAACCGGCCGAAGGGCGCAGGTACGTTCCGTACTATTATAATTTGAGTTTTTATGGCCACTCTTGGCCATACGTGGATGGATGGTCTCCAGCAGGCGTGGCGCAATATAATATGTTTGCGGCCATTCGAGAAATGTGTGGCCAACTCACATCACCCAGTCTAGAAGAGGTCCTCGTAGCCAAAATGATGGTATTGTATGGACCAATGGATAATCCACCATAGCCCGCTCATCAGGGCCCCCATGGCTCACGACCATCCAAAGATTGCATGGTTTGCTACGACTTAACCCCCCTTTCCTCAATCCCTAATTGGAATTTTCTCCACCTTGAAAGGTGAAAGGTACTGAGCATCAGGCCAAATCAGAGGTCCCCCTGCTCCAATGCAATGACACGAGTGTGAGAATATCACAAGGATATCGTTGCCAGGGATGGTTCGACATGCATGCCCTTTCTTCCCTCGTTGCATCCGAAGGGAGAAATATACGCGATTATGTGGCCAGAATATTTTTGCCAGAGCCGACAGCACGTGTGATGCCAGTAGGTGAGGAGACGGCGAAGGTCGAGGATGGTGGCAGAGAGGAGAGTGAGGACAGCGACCAGTGAAGAAAATGGTTGTTTTGAAATCTCCAGCTTTTTTATTTAACAGCAACTGAGGCTAACATAAATTTTCCTTTGTTTTGTTTATGTGCTTTATATTAATTAATATGTGCTGTATTACATTCTTTAACTCTGATGTATGGAATTTACTTATGTGTGTGGAATAAATGGTTACAATTCCTTGGCAAAGTTGATTGCATTGTTTTCAAACTTGGAGGTACTCTACCCCCGTAAAATCCTTTTTTTCATTTTTTATACACAATTGTATTCCCCTGTTAGCTAGACAAAAAAAAAAAACATTACATATAACCTTCAAATGAAGGATTGGCCCACAACTGAGAGGTGGACATGAGGGATATTTCAATGGTCCTCTGCAATAGTGACAAACCCATCTAAACATTTTGACCTTGCAGTGCTTACACAATCCAAAAGGGACAATCATTAAGGGGGCCACTGTCTATTTAAATAAAAGAATTTAGTTTGGAACCATGATGAACCAGTTTTGGTTGAGATATAGCCTTTTGCAAATGAACTAATGGGGTGTCTGAACTGTAAGACGTTTGCCGAAAATGATCTTAGAGTTTGAGGAATGTATTTGTTTCAAGAAATACCCAAAACCAATGGGAGAAAAACTGTAATAAACTATGTACTGTACGCATTGTTGAGTATAGTGTAAACAAGTTTACCTATATAAATGTCATACAGTAACACTAGACTCAATGCCTGTAAATGCTGTGGTTGGAAGGGACTTGAAATCCAGATTGTTAGGCGACCCGCCACTAACAATTAAAACTACTACATAATGACGGTAACTACAGTAATTACGTTGAATGGGCGCGCAAGAAACAATACCACCAAATAGCAATAAAAAAAGATTATGGAATTTGAAAAACCATAAAGGGCTTATTAAACTTAACCTGCAATGGGCAATTTTGTTAAATAATCCAACTTGTCTTCCTAGAAATCCACATTTATTTCCAAACTAATTGCAACAGGGTTTTGTTTCTGTAGAAAAAGTAAGCTTGGTGCCCAGTTACCGTAGTGGAGATGCTGCCGACACGTACCGAGCTAGTCCTCTGCAGCGGCCCCCAGGTTCGATTCCGACTGTGCCCTTGCTGCGTGTCCATCCCGTCTCTTCCGCCCCACTTTCCTGTCTCCTCCAGCTGTCACTATCATAGAGGCAATAAAAGCGCCCCCCCCCAAAAAAAAAGTAATGCTGCCTGAAATATGTGTTCTATTTAACATAGTTAGGAAGTGTTGTTAGTTAACATATCTGGCAAATCACATAATGATACTGAAAGTATCTGCAAAAAAGTCTCTGACCATATATTCAATTTCCTGATTTGATTGACCTTTTTTGCAGTTATATTACACTTACAACACTTGTTTTATTACATAAAAAGCCAGCAGTTATTTCAAGGAGGACCATGGATGGGATGCAAATGTTGGTGTGTGTATATGAAGTCCATCAATCGCTGGGATAAAACATTGCCTCTGAACATAATCTAGGCAGCAATTATGTTTGTCATCACAGCGGAACTGGGAGAATAAATGAATTGTATTTAAACATAATTTCTATGAGACAGGGTTGTTAATTCAAACTACACCAGAATGCGTAAAATTCAGAACTTGCATAATGTTGGGACAGAAGTGAAACCCCTGCTGTGTTGTGGAAATAGTTGCACTTCTAAAGGGATCAGCACATACAGAGACTGCCCTCTTTTTATTAAAATAATATATTTGTTTCACATTGTTAACATAAAATATTTCATTACAGAAACGAATCATTAATAAACAGTTGCTTGTTTGAAAGTATTATTATACTGACTAATTTTCATGTTTCATGAATGAGATGTAACATAGGATGTTAACACCACTTTTTCACCCTCTCCCATTTTATATACCAATTAGAATTTACTTTTTCAAGCAGTCACATTTTATTAAATTTATTTGCATCGCATTGTACTGAATTGTATCATATTGCACCACATCACACTGCAGGGAGACATCAGGGCTGAATCAAATGGTATCGATCTGTTGTCTGCTTGGAAATGTCTCAGTAGATGAGGCGCACACCCTCAGAGCAATAGCAATACCTCACAACCAAGGGCAAAGGTTTCATTGCAACTTTAGGCGGGGGCCAAAGTTATCAATCTCTCTCGGTAAATAAGAGGGGTTGCAGAAGAACTTGAAAATTTATATTCAATAATTGTTTGTTTTTATTTTACTGTATATGTCATAGGTCTTTCTGATTGTGGTAGGTCTTGGTGAGCTAAAGACAATTTTCCACTCTGGTGGACGATAAAGAAAGTAAACAATCCAAACAATAAACACATCAATCTGTGGGATAGAAGTCATGCACTCATATCTCTCCCATTATCTATACCCATATCATGAAAAGCAAGGGTTCTTTTTTTTATTTCACAATATACAGTATACTGGAGCATAGTGAGGAGTGAAGCAGCTCAGAATCAAACATAAAGTGATGAAAGGGAAATCTGAGGAGCTTCAGAAGGACTAAAAAATAGCTTCATACAAATCCACACAACTCAAACCTGAAGGAGAAACAAGGCCAGAAGAACCAAGAGCTGGGGAGTCTTTTGATGTCATAGATTTATGTGTGACATTTGTGTCCCCCCACCATCTTCCTGTTGCGTTATACTCCTGTCTTTGTAAATTAGTTGAAATGTCATTAAAAAAATAGCCTCAAAAGGCCTTCCTTTCCAATGTCAGAACATCAACTATTCTTTTAATCAGCGGTTCTATTTCCAAGCTGACCTGTGAGAGACTGCATAGACTCTTTACCACTTCCACTTCCACTTCCACCATGCAAAGCACAGAGAATCTATTTTCTCTCTCTTGGTCTCTATAGCTACTGATGCTAAAAGCCTAGGAGCTACTGTATAGCCCCTGATTAGCAGCTCTACTGGCCCAGGGGATAATCTGTCATTGCACATAGGATGTGTTAGCACACTCTTATGCTTTATTACATTAATTATTTACACGTTACTGTTGTCAGCCAATGCAAAAGGGCATTGAATTACAATTTCAAAACAAAAGCCTCAGTTGCAATTGACAAATTATTTCAGAAATGCATTTATTGACTATTGAGGTTGTTTCATTTTGCAGTCTTTTATCTATCTATCTATCTATCATATATATATTATCTATCTATCTATTCTATCTATCTATCTACTCTTTCTATCTATCTATCTGTCTCTGTCTGTCTGTCTGTCTGTCTATCTATCTGAAATAGCTAAAAATGTTCATATCCAGAGACAACGGCAGATTTCAAAAGCTGTGATATACTGTACTGACGGCACAAGTGTGATGGGCAAAACCCCCACTGTCACACAGACAAAGCCTTTGCTTTGCATCTACACATGAAAACTCAAACTGGATTAAAGACAATCGCACCATTCATGTCTTTCAGAGCACTTTTTTTCTACGCTGCCAAAAGACAGTATTTTCTTCTAACTAACTTCCTCATCCATATCCACAAGCAAGCTGAGCGCGCTGACAAATCAGCAGAGTTCTGCAAGTTTTGTGGGTGTTCCTGCATGGATGGCTTTTCTTTGGATTTCACTCACTGATGCTATGTATGCCAATCATTGTTGCCTCTCTGTGGTTGTATGTACAAAGAGAAAGATACAGAGCAATGCTACAGCACTGTATCCAAAAGGAGCGTGCAGGAATAAAACAGTGAATAGGGTGCATACAGCATCGCATTTTGACATAAGAATCGAGCCATGGTGGCAGAACGCAGAGAAGATGCATACTGAAGAATAATCCCAAGTTGGCAGCTAGGGAATTTTAAACTAGGACATAGAACCAAACATCTAATTAAAGCGCCTATCTGTAATTGCAGTATGCTGTTGTTTCTCTATTGTCTTTGTGTATGTTCTGATTCTCTGAAATGAAGATGTTGTCTGATCTTTAAATAGCTAAGTGAACTTCTGATACAACAAATGAGGGTGATACTCATACAAGTCTGTTACCATTTAAAACTTTTAAAACTTTTTAGGGCTGTAAAGTCTATTATTGATGTTATGTTATGCTATAGCTGCACTTTTGCGTTGGTGGCAAAGTATAATCAGGGGCTTCACACCAGATGACCTTGGGATCCCCCAAGAACAGCCCGGTGCTGCTGGAGCTGCCAAGATTGCCCCGTTGCCCCTGTGTACCTGACCTGGATAACTGGCGAGATAATGAATGCACGTATTCCAGCAATATTATGTTTTTGCATAAAAACAAAAAAAGGAAAGAAACCTCGCTTGCTCTAATTCCCATTCATACAGCCCCAAATTATTTTCTGTCAGACTTTATAAATGATACTATACTGTGGCTGTTATTAATTATGCATAATAACCCACATTGCAATACTATCAGAGAATTTAATTCAGAGAAGAAAAGGCTGCCAGGGACACTAGACAAAAAGCCCAAAGGAATAATTTTCTGTCTCCCAGGCTGCAAGACAGCCTGACATTTTGACCAAATTAGAATGCAGTAAATAAAATATTTATTTACATTACTGGACGTCTTCCAGTATTATATAGAAATTTTCAAAGTCAGCAGCCCCAAGACTAAATAAATCCTAATACTATTAATCTTTACCTTTTACTGACAGTCTAAAAACAGTTTTTTCGGTCATGTCCATTCAAAATAGCTGCTATTGTGCAGTTGCACTGTCTGTCAAGTGCCATGAGAGTTTTCCACCCAACATATCATTTTTATTCTAATATGTATGCGGGCCACCAGTCATGCATTTTTCTAAAATACAGATCCTCTCACTTATTCAGCATTCTGTCAGGGAGAGCTGCGTGGCAGAATTCAATTTACTGCTCTGCACAGCCTGCTGAAGGCAAAGAATGCTGCCTGGCTGTCGCTTATAAATATGGATTTGGCCCACACTAACTGCTATCACAGTATTTTGGAAAGCCCCAGATTCCCTTAAATGTAGAAAGTGTCATGTGTGTTTACTCATACAGAATCTTGGCACATTGGCGACACATTTGAAATTGCGGGTCAGAGTGATTAAGAAACCTCAGATTACTCTCACACATTTGGTCACACTTTCCCTCATGCGGAGGGCATTTTTCCCCTGCACATGAGCGTTAAAAGGGGATGCCAGAAATAGTGAATCACTGACAGGCACGATGCCCGGAAAAACTTTACGTGATAACTTCCTCCTAGCTGCCATACAAGCCATAGCCAGTTTGGCGGCCCCCGAGCAGATGGAACTGGAGACTTCCACGGATGCCCTCTTGCTGCATTTCTTGAAAGCATCATGGATCAGGCACAACAGGTCACAAGACAATGCAAGTGTGTTTCAGAGCATTTCCAGGTACTTGAGACTTTGTGCGCAGAAGGTCAAAAGGTCATGACAGCTTGTGTTAAGGAAGACTCTGGAGAGTCAGGTGGAGACGGAGAGAGTGCCAGGCAGATGCAGACAGGTCATTTCCCATCAACGCAGGGGGCCCAAGGCAGTACTGGATTCAAACGATAACAGCAGCTATGGATGCACCCGCTCTCCTCCTCCACAAGGCCATTCCTTCTCATCAGCCTCTCAGAGGGATAGTGCAGCCGAGTCAGCACAACACAGATAAAAATGTCGCCATGTGGCCTGTGCAATGCTTTGATACTTTATTCTTCAATGTGGAACAAAAGACATGCCTTCTGTCTCATGGAAACTGAATTCACGTCTCTTTCCCCATTTTCTCTCATTCAAAAAAAAAAGTGCTTTGTAAATGCACAAGACTATATCTATTTGGAAGTCTCTCTGCGGGTATATACTGTATACTCATGGCGAACAAAGACACATTGCCATACACTCCCACACAGTAGGTATACTGCTAGGCACTGCTAGATTTCTCTGGCTCGAATATGTTTCTTTGAAATACTGTCGAAGAAAAAGCAGCAAACGTCCATTTTTGTGCCTTCTGATTAATGATGTGCACACAGAAACTACTCCTGTAGAGGAACTGTTTGCTCTACTTTGTTTGGCCAAGAGCTGAAAAAAGTGCATTAGTCTGGAATTTCACTTCCACCATCCTCCCTTCCTTCAGCCCACTCAAAATAAGACAGATCTAATATCTGCAGATTAGATTATTCATTTCTTTTTTATTAAGGGGATATGGACTCATTTTCTAAGTGACAAGGATGATAGAGGTCTGACATGATTGTTTGAGCTAAAGACAAATCTGGCTATAACACAATATTAAATGGATGAGGAGCCCGGATTCGGTGCCTTGATTTGACATTTGATATGAATGAGGAGTTGATTAGCTGTCAGCCATGAGGCTGCTTCTTCTGTGTCCTGGATTCTGGGTCTGACTAATGAGAGGAAATTAACCATCAGGGCGTCAGAGGCCTCTCCTCTAATTTCATGATCTTCACCAACTTCTCTTCTCTTCCCTCACCTCCCCACTCTCTCCATCCCCAAGGTGCTGCTCACACACCCGGACAGAGCCCTTGACTTGAGTTACACAGGAGAGTGATGAAGCAAGACACCTCCGTATTTGATCCAGCCTGATTGCCAGATTAGTGCCACAGAACAGGGCTTCCAGTTACAGGTGAGTGATGCTGGCTCAGTATTGACTGCACCTGCCACACAGTCTAATGACTCATGTTAAAGCACTTTTTGACTAACAGGATCTATCAAAGATATGCCACTTCAATCGCTTTTCCGTTCCTTAAACTCTAATGGTTGGTCTCTGTGAATCAAAATAGTCAAATCACTGTCTATTCAAGCTCGATTTATTGGAAAGTCAACTAAAAGTTTGTGGATTGGGGTTTTGTGTAGGTTAGTAACTTAATTAATTAAAGTAATTAATTAAAGTCTTCATAAAAACCATTAAAAACACACTAAACTTTTATGAAGCTGTTTAGGGATTTGATTTCACAGGCCATGTGGGGCTGGACACATTCCTCAATTCAACTGCCTATTCATCTTCGCCCACACCTGCTTCGCCTATATTGTTGGATCAGGGGGGTCAAGAGGTGTGCAAAATTAAGCAATTCCATCCTTTGGACTATGGTACTTTTAGGAATGCAAAAAAAATGTCCACCAAACTGCCATCCAAACACGCACGGGAGATTTTTTGCCTCCATTAACATATTTAACCAGTTAAAACACAGTTTAACACTGTATAAGAAGTTCATCCTAGCAGGTAATTTGACTAAATTTCCACTTTATTTTACTTCTTTGATCTGTAATGTCGTTTTTTTGGAGCAATAAATTCAATACGCAAAATCAAAATGACAAAAAAAGCCACTGAGGCACACTGTCAATCCAGTTTTGAACAAATATTCCAGCCAGCAAGTATTTAAAATAGTATTTGAAATAATGGATGGCTACTACAAGCTGCCACTGAATGAACACACTGAGTAACATTATGCATTAAGACACACCTGCAGGGCTCTGTCATCTGGCACCACTCGTTGTTGGCATCTGGGGAAGCGGAGTGAGTCAGGCGGCCTGAAAGCTGGACCACAGTAGAGTGGCCAGCAGCGACTTCACCACTTCAGTATCATCTATATCATCATTACCAGGGACAAGGCGACGTCTGTTACATCATTGAGCTTTCTGAGACATTTAAAGGTCCAGTGTGTAACACGGAGGATCTATTGGCAGAAATGGAATATCATGTTTATAGGTTTGTTTCGCTGGTGTATAATCACCTGAAAATAATTGTTGTGTTTTTGTTACCTTAGGATGAGCCTTTTATATCTACAAACACCATGGGTCGCCTTCTGTGGAGGATGACTTGTTAACCACTATGTTTCTACAATAGCCCAGAACAGGACAACTAAAACCTGGCTCCAGATCATTTTTAGCACATTTTGCAGCCATCATATTTTCTCCCTTGTACTTTGGAAAGGGAGGGTGACGCAAGTTGCAATCTACTACTACACCACTAGATGCCACTAAATCCCATACACCAGACCTTTAAACCTGCAGGACTTGCTTTCTATAATCAGCCTGTACATTCATGTAGACAATGAACGCACCCACAAAATGCACAGCAAACTTTGGTGAAGTTATCAAATTGAATTAACACTTTTTAAAGCTTTTACGACTTAAACGTAACTGTCCCATATTGTGGATACATCCCTTGCTTCGTTTTAGTGGCCTTACTGTCGAGACATGACACCAGGCCAGTCTTTTTGTTCGGTCAGTGCTTCATTCTGACCATTCCATTTAAGACACATTAATTCGCCGGTAGGATCTGGATTTCGTATGAAAATTGGCTGTATGAGTAAAAGATGTGGGGCTTTGCTGAAAACAGTCAGTCTAGCCCTGGAGCTCCCTATTCGATGGATTGCTATGCAATTTGGTACACTACACACATTCCTTTTCCCCAGAGCATGAATTACTTTTTCTCTAGCAACACCATGAATTCGACATCTGTGGTTAGAGTGAAATAATATTGGATGGAAGTCTGATGCAGATATTCCTTAAATGATAAATTTTACTTTACTGATCTTCTAACTTTTCCTCTAGCAACCAAATCTATAAAAAGGTTTTTTTTCCACAATCGTTCACTGAAATAGCTTGACAACTTATCTGCACAATTTAGTTTTTTTATATGCATTCATGGTTCATAGATTTCTCATGATTTTAATGGTCCCATTTTGCAGGTATGTTTGACCCAACCTTACTTCCCTACTGCAGATATATGGCGTATCCTACATCTTTACACTATACCACATGAGCATAGAAAATGAACAGATGTTTATGTTATGGTGACCCCTCCTGACCTTAACTGCCATCTTGATTTAACAGTCAGTCAATGTGCTGGATGTGCTGGAGGAGAAAGAAAATCTCGCCCACACCAAGCTAGCTTCAACATCGGCATGTACCATAGATTTATATTTGTTATTATTAAGCCAATAAGACTTGATGAACTCTATCTGCAGCTTTTAAGTTCTTCGTCAGAGCTGAGCTTATCTGATGATGGAAGATGAGGGTGGTGGCAGTGGAATATTGCTGGTAACACAAAACTATAAATTAGCCTTTAATTGCCAGTGAGAGTACATTTACAGCCCAACTTTACAGTACCTCTCTTAACATCTCTTATGGCGCTACGTGAAGCACTGTGAATTTAGGTGAGTTAACGGAGATAATAAATGTGATTTGTTTTGCCCCTTTCATGTCTACAGTGCACTTCTTTAAGTGGCAGAGTAAGAGAAATGACCTCTCATAAAATCCTAATTAAGGTAATGTGTGAATGAGCAGTGGAGCCTTGTGGATGCTGATGGTGATAAATGTCTGTCCCTTCAAAGCCACACTGAAGGTGAAAGTTGCTCTCGAGTTCAGGTAGCCCACTGTGCCTTATTATTCCACAGACAATAGAGGAGACACTAAGCTGATGCTTCTACTGCGGGAAAAAAAACAGTAATGAGCTACCAAAATGGTTTGCTTTTCAGCCAATCTTCTTCTTTGGAGAAGGAGAACAGTGCCAAGCATTTGATGAGATTCAGAGGAATACACTCAAGCAGTCACTTTGACAATTCATTCCCTTAAAGCCAAAAGTAATGTTTCCATTTGTGTCGAAGAAAGACTATCAGCTTTGACATTTGAGCTGCAATTCCCATGGAACAGCTTGTCTCTTCGCATCAAGAGCATGAAAAGGAGTGACTTTCAAAGAACGTTGTGCTTTAATTTGTCAATTCCAAACATGTTTCAATGCATAAACCAGAAGCGGGACAGGCTCTGTCAGGTTTATTTCCTCTCTTCACACATCCTGGAGATGCCTGAATCTGTGCTTTGTTCATGATGCTGAATCTGGGCTTCTGCAATTTATCACAAAGTTGAGATTTCAGGCTGGCCTATTTAGTACTGTCCAGGTTTCCAGAACATTTATCAACATCCACATTCACACAGCGCTGGTGATTTAGGAATATACTCACTCATCCATGTCATCCGTGTCATTATCTTTCAAGATTTTATTATTTTGATGGATTTGAGCTTGCCCCTTGCCTGAATGGTCTCCATGCGGAGCAGTTTGATGAGCCTGAATTTTCACTCAAAATGCTATCAAAACTCTCATTAATTATTTCTATGCCAGCCTCAATAATTTTAAATCCAGAAGAGGAAGGAAAGAAGGAAAGAAATCTAAGACATCCTCATGAAAAACCAAAAAAAGAGGAAACCAAATTGACCTGTGTGTTTGGGGAAATAATAATAAACATTTGGGTTGGGGATTCATTAAATATGAAGATATATAATATTGATAACAAAATGATCGTATGTCTTTAATTAATTATTCTAAATCAAATTCAATATTTGATAACCAATATTAAATATAATACTTCCACTGATGAAGTTTACAGAAACATCTGGCTCCACTTTCATTAAGATTGTATGAAATCATTACTGATGGATGATCACAGAGCGATTATTATCCACCTTTCTGTCACTGTGTGTCGTCATTCTTTTTTCCCTCACAGCCAAAGACCCGCCACCCACACCAGATCATTGTTTCTTCCAGGGCAAGAAAACCGCTGTCAACCTCAGTGTTCTTCCTTCACACCGTCCTCTTTGTTCACTTCTAATTAACTGAGATTTTGCTTGGCTGAACTTCAAAAGGCCATTGGAGAAAACAGCTCTGCTTGGCTGTGAGTCACTCAATCTTTCATCTGAATTATGGGTTTTTAAAAGTCAAGGCATTATGAAATTGCCAAATGGCGAGGATAAAATACAACAATGTACCAATTATGTGAAAAATTGGAAGTTATGTGATGTGAGTTCATAGCTATAAGGACCATCGAAGTGCAACTCAGGAGTATAAAACCTGCTTTGATTTTAAATTCGCATTTGCATATCTGTAAGGAAGAGAAATAACTAAATGCAGTATATATATATATATATATATATATATATCTTTTTTTATTTACTTTACTGTAATGTTAAAATTTAAAAAAAAAAATGTAAATTGTCCCCAGCAAAGTCTGCAACATAAAAATTAAAGTAAACTCACACTTTAAATTATAACTTGGAAATCAATTAAATTTGAGTAGTTACAGGAGCATATTGCTGCCACCCAACAAAATCTTATAATGAGAAATCTTTTTTTTTTCAAAAAAAAGTTATAACAACATATTTTTCATGTTATTATGGCATATTTTAAAGTTATTACTAGATACTTAATTATTCTGTTTTTACAAGAAACTTTTCTGTTATATCACAAAACCTTCTCATTATTTCACACTATTTTTGTCTCACTTCTCTCATTATAACAAAATACATTGGTATGTAGTTGTTAGCTTGCATCGGGGAACAAAAAACAAACCAAAAACAAAACAATGACTAGTTTAAATATGATGTAAGTTATATCTGACACTTGGCCAACTGAAGTACTATCCATGCATTACTGTATCTACCACTTATCCTGTGCAAGGTAGCAGTGGTCATAGAGCTCAAGGAAACAGTAGTTTGACTATTTTCATTCACAGACACCAACCATTAGGGCTGGATGAATGGAAAAGCACTTGAAGTGGAATATCTTTGTACTGCTTGTGCTGTCAGGAAGTGGCGGTGGGATGATAGTGGGGTGCATACCTGTCAGGTACTTTAACATCTGTTGTCTAGTATTCCAATACTGCATGGAGTGGTACTGGGTTGTAGCCTGGTCATTGACAATCACTGATACCAATGAAAGCAGCCTACAGCCATAATACATATTAACAACCTGCCACCTATCTAGATCATCATGTTTATCAATAAATTGATATGCTTAATCTAGACTATAGTATCTCTTCAAGCATTGATAGACCTTTTTCTCATTTTAACAACGTACTAAGTTTATATTGTACGTACAAAACAGATTAGAAACATTACACATAAAGCTGAAATGATTGTTACCATGTAAGTAAATAAGTAATCTGTATTTTTCACATCAGAAAACAAAGCTGGATCACTCTTGATATCAGCTAATAATCTGCTTGCTGCAATATCCAATGCACCCTTTCATAAGGCGCTTTATTCAACTTGTCAATGCCCTTCCCACTCTATTTATCTGTCAATGCCATTGCTGTCCTGCTCATTTTCAAATTCTGCAGTAAACACGTGCTGCTTATTCTGCCACTGCAGTTGTATTAAATAAGGAAGCCAAGTGATCATGTCACTTCAGCAGTGAAAAGACTGGAACATCAGAGCCATCCAGCAATGGGCTGCTTGACTGATCAGAATGGATTATTACACTAATTTAAAAAAAAAAAACCTGAATTGCCTCCTTGCAATGTAGCAAGCTAGCTAGTGGAAATATGAAGAGAACTCTGGTGAGCCAGAAAAAAAATTAATCAGGGAAACGAAAAGAGGGAGAGAGCAAAAGCTTGATTGACTGAGGCTGGAAAGTGTGTGAGATTGTACTGTTTGAAGCTGCAGTTACTAGTTACATTGCTTGCTAGCAGTATTGAGCAATGCCCATAGGCCTTTTTTCACTGCATTCATCATTGCAGGAATATCCCAGGTGGAGCTAGTTCAGTTAACGATGGCTCTGTTCCATTTAAGTGTCTGAGTAAGCCAGGCCACACTATCTGGACCCAGAAACTGACACATCTGAATGGAGTGCAGCCATTATTAGTACACCTGTGCTTCCTTTTTTGCTATTATTTGATCTTAGACATTGTCTAACATTATAGACATTATCACGATAGGGGCGTCAATATCCAGCTAACAATGTGAAAACGTCTTTGTGGCTTGCTAACATCATGGAGGTAAGATGGGCTTTATAAGCTATACCTGACAGTGAAGTAGGGTTTTTTTATCCTTTGTTTTATGTTGTACTGATGCTACTCTCAAGGCTCATCAAACACAGGATTGGACCCAGATGCAGAAAGCAGCAGGCAGCAGGATGACTTCAGTAATTTAGATGCAGCTTATTGGCAGGTACAGATGGGCAGACAGGCAGATACAGGTCCAGGCAAAGAAAAAGCAAAAAAAAAAGAATGATGAACTGATACACACACACACATTAAGCACACAGGTGAAGGACAGGATATCTAGGATAACTCAAAAAATTGAGAGAAAATGGACAAATGCAGGAAGTGAATTTCAACAATACAAAAAACAGAATAAAGTAGACCCTAAACCATGACAGCTATTAGATTATAATATGGCACACTATTTGTGGTAAATGTGCTCTAATTTAATAGAGCCCGGACCCCATACTCTCTGTCTCATCTGCATCTCTGGCCACTCAATCCACGTCTGTTTGTGCATTTCAATAAAATCTCCTTTTTGAGACTTCTAACTCTGGTCTGCACTTGAGTCCTTGTCACCAGCCCTGACAGGTTGTTACTTTGGGACCTCCAAGGTCAGTACTCGTATCACCTGGCTATCAGGGTATCTTAACTGTTGCTCCTGCACACAGCCCGATATTCCACGTCACCAAACTCCAACTAAGGCGGGCGGGGGGGGGGGGCGCGGGGGGGCGGTGGGGGGGAGCTTTTGGTCATAGGCTACATAAGTTTGGCTAGTCACGTTAAGACAGGCTCAGCCTAAACCCACTCTCAGGAGCAAAAAAACCTTGTTTTGTTTTATGTGCACAGTTGCTTTACCGCGTTCTCCGAGGTAACTATCTATGTTATCACACCTTTGATAGTGCGCTGGTCCTCTAACATTCAGCAACAGTTTCATAAGGAACCATTAATTGACCAATATGCTTTATTAATAGTCATCTTGCTGATGTCGTCTTTGTCCTGCTGCTGCATACATTGTGGAATCTGCTGCGCTGGCGTTTGAATCCTTAACGTCATCTCACTTCACGTAGGATTGCACCATATGTGGAGTGCGCTTCCTGTTGGGTCGAACGTGCGCGCGGCCACAATGGTGTGTCACCACACATAGATGTCACATACCCTGGCACCACCACTTTCTTTACTCAACACACCCACTGTCTGCTCGCACTCACACACACACTCACACACAGCCTAGACACCAAATCACGCATATTCGATCTAATTCACATAAATAAAATCAGGTTACACCCACACCACACTGAACAACAAACTTCCTACCAGCTGTGCTGGACATGTGTACAGTACGTCACTTCAACATCTCCCCCCACGCTCCCAAGGCATGACTCAACGCTGGACGATCTGAATCCTGTTTCTGTGGTCTCCCTGTGATTCCCCCGCTTTATTTTCCAGGTTTGTCTTTGCTCACAGCTCCAACAGTGTCCTGAAATTGGCAAGCGGAAAACGTATCTCATAAATCGAGGCGGCCTGCGAATTATTGTACATGCTGACTAAGCAGGGACTTAATTCAACTTCAAATATCACGTAACCTTGTCTTACTTAGCCGATCTGGCATCATTCAGCTATTGCGTTTCATGTCTGACCGCTACACATGCGACAGGCCATTATTTAGCTACATAGCCACCTCCAGTATCGTTCTTGCGCTTGGCACTCTATTTAACGCCTGACAACCCTTCAGAGCCTTACAAATAAGAGTATGTGTCTTAGACTTTCTGCACAATGGTGGGCTACTACGGAGCAGTTCACCAGTCCAACCATAGGGCCTGACGCGTCTCACCTGTAGACCCCAGCAGACATCAATTCCAACACCTCTCACACACAGCCAATCCGCTATGCTTCTTTACTCTTCTACGAACCCACTTCCCTCCAGCTCCTAATTTATAATGGTGCCAGAGTAAAATAGCCTATGTTCCCACGAACTGCACCTTGCTACACTGTGTGTTTCTTTCCTCTTTATCAACATTATACCAAGAGCAGTAAATAATGCCTTATGGGCCCGCGCGCAGCACATTTCAGGCGTCGACCGATCTGAGGCAAGAGCGGCTTCATGACAGACTTCTACCTCTCACCATTTTAAAACAGACTGCCAGAGCTGAAACAGTAATACCCAGGTACTGACAACGCTAAACATAGTTTGGTGACACATACTTGCTATGGGGGTTGAAAGTCACTGGTGTCTTGTTTTTTTTTTTTTTTTTTTTTTTTCAAGTGCCTTTCTCAGGACTGACTGACCAAGTGTTACCCATTCACTCTCATCAGGTGTTTCTGGGATTTGAGCTTCTGACCTTCCAATCAGGACTGTACTCTTTCAGCCTTTGGGCTACTACTGCCTGCAAATTGTATAACACGCTGTAATTTCTCCTTCTTAGCCACAGTCATGTTCATATCCCTCAGCAAGTGCTTCATCCTGCCACCACAGCACTCTCATCTTGCCTACAGGGCTAAATCAATAAATCAAGTGAAAGGACGACAGGTGGGAAGGATGAGTGTGTGAGATAGACATCAGGAGGAAAACAGAGAATGGGAGGTTAATCCCCACTGCTCAGTATTATTTCATACCCGCTGCAGAGCATGGTCAAGGAAACCCAGTCACCCTTTCTGTTAAGGCCATCTCAGGACACATCTTACAGCTTTAGCTATAGTCTGTCATTGAAGGTCATTCAGCTAATGCCTTTACAAACATTTGTCCCCTGCTGGCAGGGCCTTTCACACTGTGCCATTTATCTTAAAACTCAACCTACTGCTTCAACATGATCTCCCTTCTGCTGCCATTGCTAGCCAGAAAAATAAAGAGTGCATAAAAAGAGGAACCTATGTGACTGGAATGTAAAGACAGTAATTCTTAGTTGCCGCACTAATCAGCATATAATCACTGTAATAATGGCAGGTGGCACTGCATTTAACAAGAGCTCATTTCTAATGCATACTCAGAAATGTAAACTGTTTCCAGTATAGTGAATGTGAATTTGCCCAATTCTGCCCCTTCTGTCAATTTTTGCATACTGAAATATCATGCAGCTATTTCCCTGCCTCTAGAATATGATATTCATTTTTCACTCAACCAGTAATGATATCAAAACTAAATTTAAGATGACAAAGGGAGTATCGTAACGTAATCCACAGGGACGTTTGTCTTGTGAGGCAATAAAACATTACCTTACAATATTTAGTGAATGAATGAAAGACAAATTGAACAAGATCTAGAACAGAGCTCATTGAAGTTTTCTGCAGATTGTTCTCTTAAATTGTCGGCATTGCTCGATTATCACTAAATTACAGAGGGTCAGTCTCAGACCAGCTGGCATTTGCTGCAAATGTCTGTCTAAGGAACCATTATAGCTACATATGGTATGGGAATGTGTAACAGTTCAAAAGTTTTGGGTTCATGTTTTCCACAGAATTAAATCTGCATTGAGGCATATCTAGTGTTCTCTCCAGACTGAATAATCAACATTATAATAAGTGGTTGGCTGTAGCAGTTGTGCAGTTGCCATAAAGTACATTTTTGTATGGAATACTGATGTGTCCATTTATTCAAAACAGGATGAATGCATTGTGGAAAATTGCTAAACCTCAAACATTAATCTATATTAAACTTGCCCTTCTTGTTAAAGCTGCAGTAGGCCATTTTTCTAAAAATAACTTTTTGTTATATTTTTCTGAATTCTTTCACTATCCTGACAGTAAAGACAAAAGCTTGAGTGAGTTTCATTTCCAGCCTCGATATTTGATGACCTGACCTCAACGTCTTTCTTGGCTCTGATTGGTTGTTTTTAGTTCAGGGCCACCTGGATTCTTGCAAATTCCATTAGTAGCACCAGGAGGAGCCAGAGGAACCTGGTTTATTTTAAATTTTTTTTTTAGATTATCTGTCTCATGTGCTACTATCAGGATATCGTGAAACTTTCAGCAAATATGCTAATTATTTTTAGAAGTTACCTACTGCAGCTTTAACTAACACATGTTCCTGATGTCTAAGAAACGTATCAAATGCATTTCCTTCCTCAAAACAATTGCAAAGCTGATTTTCTTTCTTTTTTTTTATGTTTTTTTTTTAGCAAACATTTTAAACTGTCATTGTTTACATAGCTGCTAGCTTATTCTTTCATGGTGCATTGCTACGTTTCTATGCATGTAATCACAATCTGTAGATCATTGGAATAGCTTGCATGGCTATAGACTCATAGTTTTGTTTATATGTATTGTAGTTCAGAAATAACCATACAATCATAAATTACCAAATGAATACTTCTGACAGGAAATCATGTGCCGCGTGTCACATCAGCTGACATTTGTCTGCAAAAGAATAATATGGTGATTAAATAATTAGCATATGCAGAGTGTGTTCTATTTTTGGATACGTTTGTCATATTGTTTTTATTAATATTGTATCAATCATATACATTAGCCCATCCCCTGTGAATGTTGTTTGCCTGCTTCTGCTGCAGTTCCAGGTACAAACTTGCTCCACCTTAGCCCGCGCCTGCAGTGGCTACGCTCTGCATGCAAGTGTTATAGTGTTTGTCTCTTCTTTACCCCCTCCCCCCGCATTCTGCTATGTATTCCATGCTGATGTGCTTTATTGCCGCAGCAGGGAGCATCCCCAAGAATAGACTTGCATTGCCAAGTCAAACTATATTGCCGTCTCCATTTGCTATTTGATGACAATGCTCCTGACTGATCTCTGGTTGGTGTGTATGTGTCTTTCGCAAGTTTCCAATAGTTCCCAGGGTTGCAATTCAGCTCCACCTGAGCAAAACAGTTTTGGCATCTATTAGTCAAAAAACTATATTAGTTGTGTTTATTAATAGAGAGCACTGTAAAGGTTATGTAGTGTGAGTTATGACAGAAAATTGTGCGGAAATAAAATGGATGGAATGAAATAAAGACACAAAAATAAAGAATGCAGAAAGCAGACTAGACAGAGCAACTGGTTCAGCAGACCTGTACATTTTCTAAAACTATATATGGCACTGATTGTGTGTGTCCTGGGGATTACAAGATAACTGCCTACATGCCGACTGTCAGTCTTTTCTCTGCTGTCATTCAGATCTGAAAGTGCATCTAATTTGTCTTTTCTATATTTTATGTTATACAAGTGCACAAGCATATCCAGGCAAATATATATATAAATGCACACAATTAACACTAGAGGAGATCACATGGCGGTTAGGTTGGGTTATGGTTATTGGTTATTAAGGTCAGGGTTACAGTACGCTGTCTGATGATGAACACACTTCATGTAAAATACCCTTTTCCATTACCTAACAGCGCCTTAAAAGCAAGTAAAGGTTAGTTTCAACAGGTCTGGCATTATGTGTTCAGTGGATTACTCACCACAAACAAAAAAGAAACATTTCTTTAAGCTCAAACATTTTTAAGGCACAACACAAACACCTTGTGAAACTTTGAACCCATCCTTTTGGTGAAGGTCTGATGCGTTGTGTGTAGAAACAACGCTGCCTGTCTTGCGTAGGTGTACGTTTTGTCACATTATTGGTTTCCTCCTACACACTGCGGCAGATAAACATCCTTATATCCTGTTTAACTGACTGGCGTGCAATTCTACTTCCTATTTCATACAGTTTTATTCAAATGATGGTTCTGCTTTACTGAGCACCAACTTGACAAAAAATACATCTAAAAGATGAGAGGGAAAAATTGTTGAAAATGTGTTCTGTCATAGCTCTATTTTATTGAGGGAAATTTAAGTTTTTGAACTTATTAAATTAGACAAAACTTTTTTCAGCAGAAACTGGTGATCTAATACTTCAGTGAATTTGTCAGGATTTTGTAACATGTCCCTCGAGTCTCGCTCTCTCTCAACTAACTAATACAATGTATTTTTACCAATCTGATGTTCTCCACATATGAGCAATGCAGCAACCTATATCAACAGTGATACAATGTAATTATTTAGATGCCCATTCTACAAGTTGTGTGATTGTATTGTAAAAATGTGATGTTAGGATTTCTGTGATATTCTGTAACATTAATACAACAGTTTCTTGACACTGTCATACTCAAGTATGTAAGATATTTGATCTAAGAAAGAGACAGAAGCAAGAATATCTGTCTCTTCATTTCTGAATAATCATAATACTTATTGGTTTTCACTGTTAATGTGGTGAAGCAATTGTTTGCATTTTGAGTCTCATGGTGGAGTTGCTGCTTTTAAAAAAATCTCATCCTCTAGAATCATTTCACTTTTCATCATGAATTTCCAGTGTATGCTTTATCAGCCCCTTGCTAGTCATTAGAAGTCATCCTCTGGGAACCATATTGGTACAAAATTCCATGGTAATCCATCCAATGTTGACATTTCACTGAAAAGCAAAGGTTCGTGGTTGCACTAGAAGAAAAGGCTTCCTGTGTCTTTCTAAAAGACATGGACATATTTTTATTGTCCATTCCTTTGGTAGGTCCTAGAACTTGTTACCCACACAATGCATTTTACCATGTAAAACAGTTCTTTTGAGCTTTTTAAAATATATATATTGGGCATTTTTGCCTATATCTGAAAGTGAACAGTAGAGAATTTACAGGAAATGTAGAGAGACAGAGAGTGCGAATGACATGCAGTATAGGTCCTCATCCAGACTGAAATCGTGGACAGTGTGATCACAGTAATGCATCTTGACCATCAGACACCCCCGTCTTTTTCATTTTTAAAAAGTGCATGATGTTGAATAGAAGTGAACTAGATGTGAAAACAAGTACAGCATCTGAAAAGTCTTTGGCCAGCAAAACATTTATATTTCAGCAGCAGCAGCCAATAAAGAAACTCTTTTAAAAAGTGACCTCACATTACTGAGTTAAGAGTTCACTGTAACCTTGG
Organism: Morone saxatilis; assembly: GCF_004916995.1. Lineage (NCBI taxonomy): Eukaryota > Metazoa > Chordata > Actinopteri > Moronidae > Morone > Morone saxatilis. The sequence goes on along the minus strand of NW_023339774.1, from coordinate 6,067,664 downwards.
TGTACTCCAGCAAACCACAGCCATGTGACAAAAATCACTGCTTCGATTTATGTACCGCAGTTAAATAAGTAGCCATCACATTCATTACATAAATTGGCCCTTTCCTATGCTAGAATATCCTCACCAATTTGTTCATAATGTTGGGGTTCACAGTGCATCTCTCGAAGTTGTTAGCAGCCTGGTGGAAGTGATGCCACCTGCTGTGGTGAAGATGTTTTAAAGTGTGAAATTTCAGGGAGGTGTGCTAATTTGCCTTTGCATCTTACCCATGAAGCAGAAAATGGTTCTCCTTTGTAATGAGTGCTTCATTCTGTAAACAACCAGGTAGGAACATTCAAACACAGGAGATCAGAGAGGATAACTATCACGGCCAGACAGGAATAATATTGTGATTCAAGCCAGGAATCAAATGCCAGTCCAGGCCAGTCTCCACAATCACTCCATTCTTATTCTTTTTTCTGCTTAATGCTTATGCCAGTAACATATCTTTTACATCCAAACTAGTTTAAAACATTGAGATTTCTTCAGTTTCAAGAGGTAGTCTATTGCACTTCCATAATTAAGAATCACATATATAATTGTTGTGCACTTTGGAGTGTGTGTTTTGCACCTCGTATCCTCAATATTGATGGTGTCCCTGCTAATATGTATTTTCTTTTTTTAAATAACAACCACGTCCCTTGCTCGTGACGATATCTTTAATTCTACAGCGTTAAGTGTCACTTGGGCTTTTCTCCTTTTTAAAGCACTGCCTCTCAGCTCTACTTTTTCTCTTTCTCCCTTTCTCCTGTGCTGTCCATTTTTACACCACACTGCTTGGACATGCCATGCACTGACTGGATGTTGTGTTGATGTGTCTGTGCGTGCGACCAATCGCATGTGATCACAGAGATCATACCATCCCGTTAAAACCAGGCAGAGGGCTTGACAGTCTAGTTCTAAAGGACTGTAGCTGCCCTGTGTTGTCCCTTTGACAATCAACTTGCCAGGCCACTGGTGCTCCTGATGGCCACTCCGTGTCTGATTACCAGATATTATCAATGAAGGTGTTAAATTGTCACACAATCCATAGAGTATAACCATCTTCTGTATGACCAATGTTCTTATGTAGAGTGATTGTTTTTTTAAATTAAGGTTCACTTATGGTCGTCTCACTGAAATACTTGGAGTACTTCAAAGTGGTGTCAACATCATTCTTTCAGTTTTCATATTTGTCTGTTTTTGGGGGCCTGTAGAAAACATGAGAACAACTGACTGATGTTTTATTGAGTCTGTTTGGCTTTTAGATTTGTCTGACTCCATCTGATGTTTCCTGTTGCATTTCTATTTGCCCCCCCCCTTTCCCCAGTACTCCATCACTTCAGATCTGACTGCCAGTCAGCCCTTCTGATTTTCAAAGGCTCCGGAGCATGAAACAGAGACTGTGAACATGGGCCAGATTTTCATTCTCTGATCTTCCCTCCTCACTTCCCTCTATCTCAGTAAGCCTCTCTGTTTTTGTCTCTTCCTTATTTCCTGATAGCCAGAGTGGCAGACAGGCATGCAACAGGCAACTATTGAAACAAACCATTGAGAACATGAAATCATCTTCAAGGGTTTTTAGGCATTATACTAATGATACAATGTGTTGACTGAAGAGCTTCCTTAGCAACACATTTGGTTGGGGTTAGGGAAAGATCATGGTTTGGGTTAAAATAAACAAAGGTTAGAGAAACATTGTAGTTTGGGTTAAAATGACTACTTTATTAAGATTAGAGGTGTCAATTGTGGTGACAATAACAACAAGGCTACAGTAAGGTAAAGAGTGCAGTCTTGATTAAAAGAGACCGAGGTTGACGGTTGGTTGGAAAAGGGGAAACATGTTTTGATGAAACTACATGTTTTATTTGCCTTTTCCATTAGTTTATTTAGCCTGTACTTATCATGACACAACCTTCCTATAAATTAGTTTTTCCAATTCCATTTTGGTGGGAAAAGTGACTCTGCACAAAGTTTAAAAATACTCCCAGGACCTTAAAATCAATGTACATATTGTATTTTTGCTTTTAAAAAGATAAAAAGGACAATTACTTCTTGACAAAGATGACCCTCAGTCTTAGGTTAAGAGTGTTAAAATGTTTATGCACTTTGCCCGAAACACAAGTCGTCCCCTAATCGGAAGATTGTTGGTTCGACCCCCGGCTCCTCCTGTCCCATGTCGAAGTATCCTTGAGCGAGATACTGAACCCCAAATTGTTTTAATGTGTAGGAATGTGTTAGTTTCTGTTCGACAGGCTTTGTCAATGCTGTGTGAATGTGTGTGAAAGGGGGAATGTGGCATGTAGTGTAAAAG
>NW_023339774.1:6059587-6065311 GCF_004916995.1 Morone saxatilis | reverse complement strand
CAAGTACAGGTCCATCCATTTACCATTTACAGTATGAAGGGTTACATTTGTGTTTTGTACATGAGTTGCAGGGAGATGGTTTTGGGTGGGTGGTTGGACCTACAATGCGCTAACCAAGTGTTATCAATCATGCATCTGTTGCAATGAGTGATTATTGTAAGAAAACAAATTAAATATGCTGTCAGTGAACATTTTGCAGATTCGTACAGTATCAACATTTAACGGCTTGCCAGATATGTTAATTAACTGTTTCCTCATTATGTTGGTAAAAAGATGTAATCTAGGCAGAATTGCATTTCCTTCAGAAAGTATTTGCTGTTGCAAATTAGTAGAGTATAAACATAATTTCAAGAAGCCAAGTTTGATTGTTGTTTTTGAATAGAGATGTAAGAAATAGAGAATGCACGCTTGCTGACAGAGGTCTGATATAGGAATGTCTAATTTGTTGAATAACTGGTTATTTTTTGATAATGCACATATCCAGGAAGCTAAAAAAAGATCACAGATGGATTTGAGGTCTCTTTTGTTATTAATGGCAAAGTCTGCATCATGTAAACCTTGCTTTGATTACTTTGTTACATCGCAGCAACACTAACTGAGTATGATGACTCATACTTCTATTGTCTTGTTTGTTTCATTGTAGTTTATGCATTTCACTATATCCAGTGGTGGCAAAAGTATACAGATCTTTCACTTAATGGCTTTTTTGTTTTGTTGATTTTAGCGATCTCTGTGGATAAAAGTGGTCGTGTTTCCACCACCTTGTTTCATTAATTGCAAGGGGAACCCAGGGGAACCCGAGAGAACCTGACCCAGTGGCAGGGATTAAGAATAACCATATATAATTAGCCAGTCGTCTTGCTGAGGGTTTGGTTTGTTTATGCAGGCGTCAGTATTAAATTGAGATTGTTTCATAACCAGTTAAAAACTCCTGTAGTAAGTTTAAGTAAAAGTACAGCACACGTTTGCAGCAAAATGTGCTTCAAGTATCAAAAAAAAGTACTGATGCAGAATTACACCTGACCTTGGTGATATTATATAATTGGATTATTTTATGTTGTAGCTGGTCAAAGTACTTTCAACTGTTAATGAGTAGTTTAATGTACAGTACACCCATACATCATATTTTATATACTGATTGTGTAGTCTGTATGTAAAATTAACTTAATTATAGCTGTCAAATAAATGTAGAAGAGTATGAAGTACAACATTGTTAGCATGCATACTAGAAGCAGATAAGGTATGCTTATACTATATATATATATATCAAAATTGTATTTAAGTACAGTACGTGGGTAATGTACTTATTTACTTTCCACCACCTATATCACTTATAGACACTTTTAAAATGAAACTTTCGGAACACATGAAGAAGCTGTTCACACCCACTTGCTTTGCTTTTGAGTGTTTCAGGCAAAGTGCATAAACATTTTAACACTCTTAACCTAAGACTGAGGGTTATTTTTTCAAGAAGTAATTGTCTTTTTTATCTTTTTAAAAGCCAAAATACAATATGTAAATTGCTGAGATTTTAAGGTCCTGGGAGTATTTTTGAACTTTGTGCAGAGTCAGATATTACATTCTGTATCCTAAACTAGGCTAAACATGTCCTAACTCCAGCCCAAAGATTGAAAGTACAACAGATTGTCAGACTACTTTTTCTTGTACCTCTCATGTTTTATAGACCAAGCTCCTAAAGAAAAATTGTGTCAGAGGTGATGGCTGGGATTATTTTCCAAGAAGATTAAACGCATATCAATAAGGGAGTCTGCTTTATTGAAAAGTCCTGGTGAGTCCTGTGTGACACCTCATTCTTGTGGAATGGAGTCGTAACTATTTTGCTTATCATCAGTTGTTACTCTGCGTAGCATGAAAACAGGGGTCGAAAACAGACATCAAACAGTCGGAGAGGCTATCTTCCTGTGTGTTCTGCTATGAACAAGGCCTGCACTATCATGGCAAGGTCTATCTTTCAGTGCACTGAGTGAGCTAACCTGCACAAGGAAGATAAAGAAAAATGGGTTCAATTTCTTCTATCTGAGAAAGTGTGCTTGTTAGAGCGGAGAATCCATTCCCGTTTCCCTGGGACCTTTGATCTGGGATTACACAGGAAGCTCTAAGATGAGAGCTCTATGTTTGGCCTGGGAGAGAGCTCATGATAGAGCAGCCCGAGGTGGTCGTGGCCTCTGAAGTGAAAACTGCTGCTGAGTCTGCTGTGAAGCAAGCTTGCACGCTCATAAGTGGATTATTACATGATTGCCAATTTTCATCAGTAGAGAACAAGAATAGATAAAAAAGGCCTGATCCAAATTGCTCACAGCAACAACCAATCCAAGAAGAGACCGTTATTAGTTTTACCTGAACTCAACTGGATGAAACATTGTTCATTTGCTTCTTCAGACCAGAATGTCTTTCTCTTATTAAATCCAGGATTTCCCCTGTGTGTTGTGGACGGTTATGTGGTTGCTACTGTTTTTTGAACTATTACAACACATGTGCCAAGAAGTTAAGTATGATTGATTTGGATGTAGATATAAAAAGGTGTAAAATGTGACTGAGTGAGGTGATTCAACCACATTAAATTGAATATTTATGTATATAGGGACGTCTACTGCTAAACCGAAGGGGATTTGGCCCAATCTAGACATTTTTTGATGGATTGGTATTGGTCTTGTAAAGCATGGTCCATTCCCAACCCTGGAATCATTGCACAAATGAACCACCAAGCGCACAAAAAGACAGTAGCAAGGGCTTGCAATTAGCACACAAGCTTGTATTTTTTGTTCGTTTTAGTTTGGTTTTCAATTCAGTTTTGTTCCAGATAGTTTCCAGACTGAGTTTTTTGTTTTTATTGTTTAAAACGAATACACATAGTTTTATATTTTTACATAATAATATAGGGACTATTTAGACTATTATAACTATTTATTAAAGACTTTTTCTGTATATTCTTATTTTAAAGTGTAGTTTTTATCTTTATTTCAATGTTTTTCACACCTATTTTTAATTTAGTTTTAATTAATTTCAATGCAGACAGAGACACTTTAGTAAAGAAAGGAAAGAAAAATAGGATTTCTATTTTACTGACATTTTGCCAGTGCGCCACACTTCATAACATAACATGACTCAAAACTGCCTGGTGGTGGGACTGATGAGAGGTTGTCTAAATCCTGTACTTTGTCCTTTGTCCTTGGATGTAATCCATCAAAGGAAAGGTTTAAGGAAATGGATTATGCTCACTGGCAATGTTTCTTTGTAGTCACACAGGTGCAACGTTCTCATACTGCAGAGAAGTCATAAAGTAGGTGGGCAGGGTTTATGCTGAGCAATTAAAAAGCACAGGTCTGACTATGACACTGGAGAATGAGGTTAGTGTCCCGTGCCCACTTGTAGTCACGTTTACACTACTAAAACAACTTGGTTAGGTGAAGATTGTGTAATATTTTATTAATATACAAGCTCTGTATTTTGCCTCAAGTCACAAATATTTAACACAAGCTTTTCCTAACTCTAACCAATGTTTTGATCACCTAACATAACCTTAAAAACATCAATTAACCATTTGTTGCTACAGAGAAAGCAATATAGGGAACACACATGAAATACTGTTTGTCAGTCTGTGCTTTGCAGATGTGTTCAGTATGAAGTTAACATTTTTACGCACATATGTTCATTAAAAAAAATTTTCTCAATACGTTGATTTAAAAAAAAGTAATTAGCTGCTTCTGTCAAATTATTTACAGTATGAGATGAGAGGTGAATTCAACTCAGTTCCATCTATTGTTCCACTTCCAATGCATTTTCAAAGTTTTAACAGTGCTAAAAATCAGTCAAGAGAGAGGACTGCCAGAGAACCACCTGCTGTGGAAGACGGAGCATGCTGCCATTCCTCAATATGAAGCAGCCTACCACAAGAGAGCTGCTGTCTGCAGACAAGGTGGTGCAGAAGATGTGGGGCTGTGTTTTGTGTATGGGCTTAAACCACTAGGAATTTGGAGTTTCACTGAGAGCAACCCTTTAAATACCTAAATGACTCCTTTTCAAAATCCTTTTTTCACATTGCTTAACAATAGGGCAGCAGAATAATGCCTCAAAAGACTATATTCCAACAACAAAGTTTATACATTGATTTATTCAATTGGTACCCTTCTGTCTCTTCCTCTCTTTCCCTCCCCCTTGCACTCCTCTCTGTGGATTCATGTTGTGATCTTAACATTATAAATGGGCTCTCTGGCAGCGCTTAAATTAGATTTGTTTCTATGAGATTCATTCCAGCCCTAACTCTGGTCTCGGTGCTCATGTGGCTTGTTTTCTTGATGAATGCCCCCTGCCCTGTCAACAGTCATTTGCAAGATCTCTTCTCATAAACTCCTCTACAGAGGGAGGCCCAAATCCTCCCTACTGAATCCATACTGCATTCCCTCCGTAAGCCTCTAAGGTCATTCAAGCATTCACAAACAAAATACGTCTGAATTCTAAATAATTATAATAATATAATTAAGATGGGGGGAAAAAAAACACTTCTATCTCATGGGACAGCTGGCATGTAGCCTCAGGGTCTGTGTGTGTGGAGTGGGCGTGGGTGATTGGGTTTTGATTGATATGTTTGCTCTTTTCCTAGGGGGGCAGAAAGAGGAGTATTTAATGCCTATTGCTTCATACAGACTGAAGTATTGATCGTCCGGGCCTCCATCTTGCCATTGTCACACACCCTTAGGCCTGACAGCTCCCAGTGCTTGAATAAGATGTCATTATTTCTGCGTCAGCAGGGGTCATTTTCAAATCTGATGGTAGTATTTGGTCTGCTTTGCTCAGAGCTGTATATTACGCTTAAAGGATAAAACTGGGGGTATATATATTTTTTTTTTAATTATTATTATCAACAAATCCCCTGAAGAGCCCAAAACCAACAATGAATTTATCCTGCTAACAAGTACTGCCTGTGTAATCACAGCTTAATATAGCTTCTGTGACACAGAACTCCACTGTTATCCAAAAGCTATTAAAAAGACATTAAAGAGCCATACTGTTGCATTGGGTGACATAGGATTTTATTTCGATGAGAACGGCCAATGTAGTTTATTCTGAAACAACTGACATTGCAGTCACTGAGCATGCTCAGGGACACATCCTCGTGTCTACATAGCTGAGAGAACGTAAATGTTTTGTTATGTGTGGAGCATTTAAAAGTAGTTGTCTAGTTCCAGTTCTTAAGTGGGGCTCATTTGAAATGCATTTTGGGTACATTAACTATTTTTAAATAAGAAACATGACCAACTGAGCTACAGCTTCAAGCGATAAAGCTGTTCACAGCAGTGGAACACTTGTGCCTCGTGAAGGACTTGAATAGTTACAAGGATGGAAAAATGTAAAGGATGATTGTGTTTCTGTTTGGTTTTACAGGTGCACATCTTAGGCTAACTTTTATGAAATCAACTCTCATTGCAGAAGAGAGAAATCCAAGACTGGCATAAAGATAGACTTTGACAATGTATAAACATGCCTATGTCCTAGCAGGAAAATGATTGGTGTCAGTAAGAACATTAACTGTTCTACACAAGTGCATGTGTGTAATATACGAAAGCAGCTAAATGGATTTCAGCCATCATTAATACTGAACTTCACATCTTTAAAGTTTTTCATCTTGTTTCTACAATTTGAGCTTCACTCTGCAGAATGATGTGCAGAGGGACAAGGTACGTTTTCTGGGAATAATTGACACAA
>NW_023339774.1:6017830-6059487 GCF_004916995.1 Morone saxatilis | reverse complement strand
TTCATCTGCTGAAAGTGAAAAGTTACACTGTGCTGGGGAGCCTACAAGCATGATTTGCGACATTACAAATAATTTGGAAGTCAATCCTGGACCTAAAGCCACCAGTGTTAATACACAGAGAATGGACTTTACAGTGAAGTAGGAGACATCTTGTGTCCAGCAGGAAAACCTGAAATGAACAAAATTTGCATATTCGTAGATTCTGTACATTTTAATTAAGTAGAAGGAGTACATGACCCTTTAAGGATTTTAATGTCAAAATTACACTTTTTTTGCAGAAAACATATCAGATACACATTGCTCCAAGCAGATTATTTGCATCAGTTGAAAAACAAAACATTTTTCAAGAGACAGAAACTCTTCCCCCTGTGCACTCAGCAATATTAGCGAAGCACAAATTGAGCCACATTTTCCTCTTTTTTGACAGTTAGAGCAGATGGTTGATTGTCAGCAAGTGACATTGATTGTTAAAAACACAGCTCTTAAGCCTAAAGTAAGTCAGTCAATTGTGAACTGTTTAACTTGCTCATGGCCTAAGAACTATTTAAATTCTTTCCTTTGTTATTTTGAGTGGTCTTTGTCTTTTCTGTGTCTATCTTGTTGTCTATTAAGGGTGTCTTAATAACAGCTGACAACATCTACTCTGCTTATACAACATCAGATAAGTATCAAGTAAGCTCTGAGATTATTGGTGCAACAAACTTTTGACAGTTACAAGCAAGGACAAAGACAGGAAAGCGGGTAATGAAGGAAGAAAAGAATCGACAAGGACCACAAAAAGCTCCCAGACAGTTACACCATGGCAACTAGAATACAATGTCATTACATCTTGCTCAAACACAAATCCAATGCACACAACAAAGAGGCAATTCTATGGTCTGTCTGCTTTAATGTTCCCCTAAGACAGATAAAGAACTCAAACCTTAAGGTGAGAAATGGCATTTTTGATGAACCACATGGGGGTAAAATGATGCCTATTTCAGTGGTCTGAAAAAAAAAAATAAGCATGTGTTTGTAGCCATGGAGGCATGATTCAATCAAACTCACGGAGCATAACGCATCTAAAAGATGACAATGTGTTTTAATTTTATAGAAAGACCTGTTCAGTGTGAGATGGCCTGATGTGAGGCTGTCCGGGTGAGGGAAATGATGGGTATTAACACAAGAACAAGAGTTGTACTTACATAAGACAATCTTGCACTGATTGACTCCTTATTAAATAACTGAAGCTGTATTGCTGTGACGATGGTCAAGAATTGTCACAATTACGCCTGTCAACATGCAGATAAAGACTGGCATTCTTCTGCAACTTTTAGCCTTTTGATGAGGAATGAGGAGGTAAAAGTGTAAAGACTACTATATAGCTGTTATATAACTTGTGAAGGATGAGTTATTGTAAACTCTATGGTGCTAATGAGTTTATTACATTGCTGCTGCATGTAGGAGGGAGTTCTTAAACATCTATTCATAAGGGGGTTTTATTTAATTTCTTTTCTTCGCAACTGCATGGAGGGAAAAAAGGGAAAGTTTATTCTTTAAAAGAAGTTCACTTCACTTGTACTCTAAAAAAAAAAAATGTAGGCGTTCTCCCACTGATCAATGCTATCACCCATGTGAGACTAAAGAAATGCTGAAAAGTGTTTTTTTTCTTTTCTTTTCTGACCTTTTCTGGTGTCAACTGATTTTTATGTCTTTTTTCCCCCCTTTCTTTGGCATGTGGTTTAGCCATTAAGTTTGTATTCCAACATAACACAATATTATGTTTCATTCGACCATTTCATTCGATGGTCACGTTCAGGACGTTATGTTTGAGCAATTACTAAAAATAATAAACTTAGATTTAACTAGCACCTTTCATGGCATAGAATGCATACGTATTAAAAACAAAAGACAAGTAGCCAAAAAAGAGATTTAAAAAAAGATATTAGTAATAAAATCAATCTTAAGACATAAAAACCATAAAAACAAGGAATCAGAGCGTACAAATGGCTTTTTAGTGGATATTCAATTGACTAATTGTGAACGCCAAGTGGAAAATAAATGATAAAATAAATCGGCTTCACTCAGCAGTTTGGACAGAAAGTGTGGGATCCATCAAAATGAGATTATGTTCTTTCTGTTATGTTGGTTTTCATCTTAAAAACATGTAGTGTATGAGTACATTTGATCTTTCTTGCTGCTTATTGATGCACCCAAGTGATGATCGCCTCTAGAAGTGAAATAAGAGGACACAGTGGCTGATTGTAGAAGGATCCTTGAAAGGATGTAACAATAGTCACTGCTTCAAATGAGGTACAATTTTGCTTTTGAATTAGTAACTAGTAGTATAGCTAAATAAAATCAGATATTTCAATAGTGGGTCTCAACTTTGGCAATAGTTACGGTATCATTTAGCATGAGGCTAGTGACTTTTTCAATGTCTCTAATGTTGGACCTTTCACTAACAGGAACCAAGCAGTGAGCAATATCAGCTTGGCCAATCCGAATGACATTGCATTACCTTTATAGGCCCTAAAAGCCTTTTAAACCATCCCAAAGTGTAACTATACCATGAATATCACGATTCTGTATCAGTTTTTATAGTCTCTCCACCATTTTCTGTCATAATACATTGATTCTTATACAAAAAAAATTAACAAGCCATGTTAGGATTTATGTCTGGGGGCCAAAACACAAAACTTTAATCATGAGTGTAATTGTTCTTTCTCTTTTTAATAATCCACTTGAGATGTTAATTTTGAAAAAAAAAAAAAAGAAACACAATGTTCCAATTGGAGAAGTTTCTAATCAATGCAATTTTTAACAGCATGTAATTAGTCCCTGAGCAAGTTAAAAGGCACTCAGGTTTCCTTTCCAAACAGTCAAGAGATTGATATAAAAAAGTACAATCAAGGTGATGTGTTAATATGCAGAGTAATTGTTCAGTGCGTATTAATAATGAAACTGTGACAGTGTTGCTTATAAAAATTAAGCATGTGATAAGTGGACACTGCATATATATGTAGGGCCATCTGTTGCCATAAAGTACCAAACCGGAAGCTACTAATTAATTAAACTTGGACACGTAATGATGTATTTTTCAAACTGTTACATCTGGAGGTTGTCTAGACGAAAATGCATTACAATTCTGTCCTCTTTTCCCTTATTTAATTTATATTGAACTTGATCTTGTGCCTATCTTGTTAGAAAATTACTAAATCTTTCTTTTGGCAAATATTTCAATGCTCATATAGTTTTTACCTATTATACATCAACATGTATGCAAAATCTGAAATTGTTTGATGACGAATTTTAATTTCTGATTGTGAGTCCAAGACACCTGTATTGGTACAGTACAACAGGGGTGCTCACAGAAAGGGCTTCGGCGAACAGAAAATACAGGGTTATCCACCAAAAATCGATTCTGGCTCAGTTTAATAGAGAGTGATGATGATGAGTTGGCCAATCACAGACATGCAAATGAACATTAAATGGTGTTGTGATTGTAATGTTTACCTTGCCACTGTTGAGACAAAGACAATTAATGCTGCCTAGATAACCTTTCAGAGATGTAAAATCGTAATATCCTATACAGTATAGTGCCACAAACCACTTCGCAAAATGTTCTTGCCGGATAAATCTTTAAACTGATGTTTTATTCAAACTGGCCTTCATGGATTGTGTATCATTTTCTCACCACTCCCTGTAGCAACATGCAATAGAGCATCCGTGTAGCCCCATGTGGCCAGATTTGGAAAGGCCACTTTCTCTACTCCAACCAGTCTCAGCTCTTCTTTGCTTCTCCCTACAGTCACGACTGTATTCCACTCACTTTGTTGCTGTTTGCCACTGTCAGTGAAGAATTGCCATTAACCACAGAACAGGACAGGATTGCACTGCTGCATCTAAGTATCTTTATTAGTTTGCTCAAATAAGGAGTGAGGCCAGGGAGGTCACCCATCAACACCAGGAAAGCAGGCCAGACCAAGATAGTAACTCTGAGGTGAAACCCTTAGAGAGTGAAGAAATCAAGGTCTAATATGGTTGCAGTGTCCCTAGGCCAAAGCCATCTGGCAGCCTAAGAGTGATAGGTTTGCTAAGGCAATCATACATCACTTTTCACCTGTATCAAACCAATTGGCTGGCCTTCTATGGACAGCTGCTCCCTTGCACAGTGTTTGACACATTGATGGATAATGGATAGACATAGCCTCCATATGGCAGATACGGAGCAGATTTAGACCAAATAATCCTAAATCCTTTTTCAGCCCCTCACCAAATGACTTGGAGAGCATGTCATATACACGGGATAATCCATGCACAGACTAGTGAGAAGAAAGTATCTGACATAATCCTTCAAATCCAGTCTGCGGTGAATTTTCTGCAACCATAAAGATCCCAACTGTCAAGTGAGCTATTATTCTAATCACCTCCAACTTTGCTACAGTACCAACTGATTGGTTGTAATGATAGCTAGTTTGTGATGATGACATAGTTCTCATGTGACACCTGCATGCTTATAATCTTGCACTCGAGTTGTATCAGACTTTCTCTGCATGCTGATTATTCATGTACTGTCATTGCGAACAGACAACCAAAATAAGGGTAAAAAGGTGAATGGTACCCATTTTAACGCTTCACATGTTATTTATGTGCAGTTTTGTTATTTATGTGCATTGTGATAATCCGAAGTTTTAATATTTCTAGTCCCTCAGAAATCTTACAGGTCAACAAAGTAAGTGCTGTTTTTTATTGTAGATAATGGCAGATTCTGATTTGGAGGAAGTGACATAATTAATTAAATGATCAGTTTGCCAGTTTCTTGCTAGTTTGTCAGCAAACAGTCTACTTAGATGTCTAACAGACACAGTGCAACATCCTGATCCTGCTGTAGTCGTTTTTTGTTTCTGTTTTGGAGCTCTGTTTTCATCTCATTCAACACCTGAGACAAATATCAGCCTTGCTTCATGTACAAATCTCTTGGCCAGCTAGTCACTAACTTTGTCTTTCTGCTGTTTTGTGCTGGACAGGAAGCATGCAGTGGGCACACCAGTTTTTTTTATTTGCTAAAGCAGCTGTCTGTTGCTAATTAAATGTGATTGAGAGCACTGAGATTGAACCATATATTAAATGTATAAACAAAACTTAAAAAAGTACTGTCTTTATTTCTTCTTAACTGCATGAAATAATAACCAATTGATTGCATATTTTGGTCAGGCTGCGTATACAGAAAATAGCAGTAAAAGCTGTGAGCTAAGTGTCATCTAAAGTGGGTGGTCTCCTTTGACCCTCTGTCTGTTTCATACATTATGAAGTTAAGAGAGCCATGCAATATTTAATCACTTCTGGGACTTGAACTACCGTTGATCATCTTGCCTTTCTGAAGAACCTTTGATTAGTGGGACTTAAGTTGATTTAATTTCTCTGATAAGCAAAATCCTCCCCCAGTCTGGTGCCACATTCATTATATCATAACACATGTACACAGAAACTAATGGCAATAATTGTTGGCCCTTTCAGAGAAATGTTTTCCAGTTTGGTGATGCAGAGTGAATTTCCTAAATGAAAATGAGTCATTACGGACTGCTCGCTGTGGTTTGTGTCTATAAGTGTTGTGTCGCTAAGGTGAGCTGTTTCTTTTAACCCTTACCTGTGTCACAAACAGGTCAGCTCTCTGGGGAGGTGATTATTCTCTAGCCTGGTTAATGGTCCTTACTGACAGTACTTAATGAAAATTAATGACCAACTTTAGAACGTCGTGCACACAAACAGGAAGGCTACTCCCTTCATCAATGTGCATTTATTGCCATTGTTAACTAGCATTCATTGTGAGGAAAACGATGATCCACAATATAATGCAAAAGTGAATAATGAGGATTCAGTTGCAGCTCTGAGATGCTGCCTCCGAGGTGTTCGTTGTTTTGTTTGCGTTTGTCCAAAGTGATGAACATAGCACTACCTCTGTTTAGGAGCTGCCTCTGTTTAATGTGTGGGAATAGAATATAAGGACATTTAACACACTTCATTAGGTTTCCATTATATTTTGCTTTGGGTGATCGGCTGAAATGAGCGATCAGATTTTGCTATTTCTGTCAGTGATATACAGACAGCAAGATGACATGATTAAGGGGTCATTTGGTTAATTGCACAATACTGCCAGTATGTTGCAGTCTTGGAAATGAAATAGGTGCCAGGGGCACAGTAATCCATGCGAGTCACATCATGAAAAACAAGCTGAGCAAGTCATGATTGCTTTTAGCCTGTTGTTTTTTCTTTCTGTCCTCTCTGTATGCAAATTATTATTAATGTACATGAAGAGATGTGCATTTGTTTGCATGCACAGTGAGTGAGGAGGTGGCATGGCAGGGAGAGAGAGAGAGAGAGAGAGAGATGAAGAGAGGGGATGGGGGCATTGGATGAGACATATACTGTAAGAATTTATCACACATTTTCAGTGACTGGTTTGATTTTGGTAAACAATCAAGCACACCACCTGGGCAAAGGGCACAGAGGTTGCAGGCGCATGATTGTGTGACATTCGCAGTGTAATCAAAAGGCATTAATAATGCAATTAAATTGAATTCCCATGTAAGCCTGTGGATAAAGTGGTCCAAGGCAGGGGCACACAAATATGCCCACCCACCCCTCACTGCTTCATCATCTGTATGAAACCAACCCTCTGCTGCTATCCCCTCTGTCTCGTGTGTTCCAGCCCCTTTAATCTCTGTCGTTCACACACTCTGCCCTTCTGTCCATCCTCCAACCTGTATTCCCATTTCATCCCTCTGACACCCCATTCTTTCCATTCCTCTCACTCTGCCCAGTCCGAGCCATCGCTGTGGCAAGACTGCCATCTCTGGTTGTGACATAATTTTCTTGTTGCTATCTGTGTCTGACGATGGAGTTCTATCCCCCGGAGTGTCTTCAAAATCAGCCAACCAACAATGTAATGAAGCTAGACTGCCATCTACTGCCTGCTGGGATTTTACCTTTCTCTCACTGTCATGCCCTGCTGCAGCAAAGACAGGGCAACATTGCCATCTGCTGTGGCTGCAGATTCAATTAACCAGTTAATTTCAGTTTAGTGCCAGCTTCTTATTTTCAGTTGCTTTTTTTAACTTTTTGTTGTCACTTTCCCTCTCTAATTGGCCAGAGGCTAAAATATTCTGATTTTGTGGTTTAATGTGATTGTATTTGTCATTATCTATTTCTGAAGACCAGCTGAGAACAAAGCATTACTAAAGGCGGCTCTAATTTGGTTGATTGTCCACGTCCAACCTCGTCTTCTGTTGTAATTTTACGTCATCGCCAAACAGCACAAACCCTCTTGATGTATGCATTCATTTGTGACAGCCAGAGTGGAATAGATGGAGTAAATGCAGCCTCTGGCTCGACATGGTACTGTAGGATGATGGAGAATTCATTGACAACAAACCAAGAGGCATCAATCAATATTTGTATTGTTTATTGCAAATAAATTAGGTTTTAGGTGCATAATCAATTAGCTGGTCTTGCCATTTGCGCTACAAGATTATTTCACAGTGCATGCCAATCAATATTGCAATAAATCCTCCGGATTAGTGGGCGCTATTAATAAATGTCAAATACTCACACATCTTCTATATCTCAAAGCATGTCAGCTTGAATTTTTAGACATTTCTTCTTGAATTCTTCAATTGTTGTGTTTGCCAAAAAAACTTGTGCGCCAGAGTTTTTGATATATTGCTGTGATACAGAAGTTTTCACTGTGTTATTCATCTTCTTTCACAATGACAAACTGCAGTTTGTATTGTCATAGTTACCCGCAAAAGCAAAGCTCTGAGGTCAATCAGCACAATACACAATGACCCTGATATTCTTTCCCCTCTGTGTCTATTTTGTTCAAATCATTTTCTTGTCTTTAGCCTATACAAGTGTCCACACTAACTTTTCACAAGAACACACACAAACACATGATGCAGCCATTAAATAGAGAAGTCAAGGTGCCTCTTGAGACTGATTTGAAAGTGTTGCCATGGAGCTCTTTACCTAAAAACATATAGATTTCTCTCATTATGTGTCGCGTTTTAAATTCAGCCCACTCTATAACTTATATTAACATGCACCCCATATGTGTTGTGATTTTATGATTCATACCTGGCACTTAAATCCCCCTGTGACTTCTTTTCTAAAAGTGGCATCAGGCACCAACTACATCACTGGAAGCAGTGGAGGAAAAAGCAGAGTTAAGCAATGATTGTCAATCATGGACTACTTTCATCACACCAAAATGTCAGCCTCCACCTGGTGTGCGTTAAATAGTTTTGTGATGCTTTTTTGGTTAAATGATATGTTTTCTTTAATGGCGCACAACATATTTTGCAACAGCCTTTCACATATGGTTGCCACCATTTGATGGGAATCATCTGAGTAATGACATATATTACCGCCACAGTTTTCCAAGCAGTGATCAAACCATCATATATTGGCTTTTGCAATTTTTAAACCTTCACTTTTTACTTTCTGAGAGAATTATTTGAAGAGGACACAGAACTGAATTCACTTCATGTTACACTATACTCCTTAGAAAAATGCGTGGCCCTTCAGCCAAATGTTCCAGGTATTGTGCAATAGGTTTATTAGAGCTTTCTACCTAAAAACAGCTGCCTACTGCTGCTGGAAACGTGGTTGAAGAGCAACAAGTCCTCCAAATTAAACAACAAAATACATCACTTGTCCATGTCCTGATGTCCTGATGTCCTTGTCAACAGGATGTCATCATTTATCTGTGCCTTCAAAAAATGGAAAATAAATCTTTAATGATGTCACAACAACTAGGGTGTGGGTTTGGTCAGGTTTAGGCACAAAAAAGACTTGCTTACATATAGGGACAGATCATGGGTTGGATCAAAATAACAACTTTCTTAAGGTTAGAACACCTTCTCCATCCTGGTTGCAATAATTAAGACTTAAGGTTTAATGCAGTGTTGGCAACAGTGAAGCAGTCTCCTGTGTCAAAGTCATGATTCCTATAGCCACTGAACGGCTTTGTCACTTTTTTGGGACTGAATCAAACAGTAAATGTGCCACAAACCGGAACAGTGAAAAGAGATGCTAATAAGCTGATGAATAGAGCAGGGAATTTTCTGTGGGATCATCACTGTGAGTAAACCCCTTTCACATCACAGGTAGTCATTTGATTTATTGTTAACAAAGAAAAAGGATTAATGCAGCTTTAATACACATTTACCACTCTCCTTGCTATTATATTTTCCCATTTTGGCACTCCAATATATTTGAATTATTACCTGGTTTGCACAAGCATTCCCTGTGTCAGGTTTGGCATTGTGCCGATAATGAGACCAAAAGAATCTCTGATCAGCTTAGGAGTGGTTCACAGGGTTGGATTTTGAATGCATGCTAGCAGCATTTGCACTTATTTTTTATGCAGTCAAGCTCTGTGCAATCTGACCCAATCACCCAACATGCATTTTACAGCAGATTCACCTTTTGTGATAATTATGATGCCAGCAGTAGTTATAATATCCATTTGTATTCATGAGTGTTACGGTTAGAACATGTACAATATGTGTTTCTATGAATGCTTTAGTATTATCGTGAATGATTCTAATGTTTGAAAACTAGATAATAAACTTGTCTGTATTACTTCTGTAATTATCCTTTTGAATTTTATGATTGCATTAAATCTGCTGCAGCTTATCCTGTACATTATGTGCATACACCTTCCATTACATCCATTTACTGCAATGTATTATATCCCCTTGCTTAGTGTGTGTGTTTAATTTAACATGATTCAAACGTGTCATTACAGATAATAATGCTTATTACTGTGTTTGGATTATCATTTTGTTGCACAGGAAGTAACATTCAGTTTAAATACAAATAAATACAATACATTAAAATCATAAGAACAAAACAATTAAGTAATGTGCATGTAGATAAAATGATACTGGTTCAGCTACTAATATACCATATATCACCCTATTTACTACATCTGTTAAAGCTGTGTCCTCTAATGGTAGCGTATATGCTGCATTTATACGTGAGTGGCTTATTGCTGCTGGTCACAGCAAAATACCACATGGAAAATGGAAAATGGGAAACACTGAAAGTGTTAACTTGCACTGTTTGTGTAACACACTGCCTGCATTAGCAAATAACACATACTGCCTTGTCACCAGCACTGGACCTGTAACAGTCAATCGCCTCCCAAAAGGAGATGAAACCTAAAAACTTCAGTCAGTACTATAGTACAGTCAACATAAATCAGAACTGAGATAAAATGTAGTCCAGTACAAGTTCAGATGTCAAGGCTGTTCAGAAATGAGTTTTTTTTTTTTAAATGTGCATGTGGCATTCATCTTAAAAAAGTTCAGTATTCAATTTTTTTTTTTTTTATTAACTGTCAAATACTGATTTTGTATCAGCATTAAAATTCCCTGTATGCTTCAGGCTCAAATCCATAATCTATTATAATTTTCTAAGAGAAATGACAATGACGAGACTTTTTTGTTTTAAATGATATGTGGCAAAATGTCAGCGCAAAAAAACAAAAGAGGTAGGTCTAAGCAGATCACAAGAAATAAAGTTCAGCAAGGTAACCATAGAACTGCAGGCAGAGGCCTCAAATGTGACTAGAGAGTTGTAGCTGGTGCACAAGCAGGCAGAAGATGTAGAGTAGGCTGGCAGCAGTCAAGCAAAGTGGCAAAGGAAGGCTGAAATGAAACCTGGTAACAAGGTAACAGGTGGCAAGGTGGCTGAACACAAATGCTCTGACAACTGACTCTGAGAAGAAGGTGAGAGATAATAAGTGGAGGGGGCACACTGTATGAGGTCCATCTGTCTATTGTGTAGTTTGAATTGTGAATGCTGCCAAATGCCTTACAGCCCCGACAGACCTGCAGAGCTATGTATTTTAAAACCGAAAGATACAAATGTAATCCTGTTCTTTGTACTGTATATGTGAAATCACATCTTAAAGCACACAGTACAAAACAACACATCATAAACACATACTGTGTAACCCTAATACAGCAGTGATTATTATAAAGTTAAATCCTTAATCCTTAAAATATCTTGTTTCAAATCAGTGTTTTAGTAGTGTCAGGTATGGTTTAACACCTTTTTTCTCTGACTATCCTACCCTTAGCAAGGAATTTCACTCTGCTAAAGCTGCAAATATCCCACCTTGTCTCTGCTGAGACTGCTTTCAGTCTCAATTGTGTTGTTGACCTTGGAAGTATACAGCTCCCACACAGATCCATGAGTATAGGCCTGTACACATCCTGAAATTCCTCAGCTTATCACATTTAATAAAAAACAGTTGATGTACTTTACATTTCATTCAGCTCTCTATTTACTTATGCAATTATCATTCTCTTATGACTTGACTCGAGGCAAAGCCAACTCTGTAGTGTTTTTCTCTAGAAAGATTGAAAGGAATGCAGTGCAGGCTGTGCCCACAAGAGGTTGCACGTGTATCATCAGACTTCAGTCTATCTTATTGAGAAATGGACCAATGCCTCTGATGCACAGCCCATTCCTGGGTCCTATTGACTTGGATAAATGAAAACTAAATGCAGTTTACATTTTCACAGGGTAATGTTTTCAGTCAGGTTAAAGGTTACCCCACGAATAAAGTGGACTCGTGTCATAAATATCCCACAGATCCACTTCACATGCACAAGTACATATGCACTGGATTTGGCTCTTACCATGAGTTTGATGCTATACATGACACATGTATCACAACTATATTCTCCAGGTGAATGGAAGCAAGACAACTCCAGTGGGCAGCTGTGGGAGTGTCTTCATCCACATTTATGATGGATGATGAAATCATTAGTGCAGTTGTATACAAAATAGGTAAAAAGCTCTGCCTCAATCAAATACAACAGTAAAATCCTGCTTTCATGTAGTAGATGCAATAATAATGTATAACAGTCACAGGGGCCATTTTTACTTTTACTTTTAATAGTTCTAGTACATTTCCCTGATTATATTTACATTTACTTATGTAACATTTTCAGTCCAGGACAGTGTTGGAATATTTGTGGCATTCATACTTTTACTTAAGAAAAGAATCTGAATACTTCCTCCACCACTGCATGTAGCTCTGGAAGGAAGGAGCTTGAAAATAGCATTTGGGTTCGCAAACCTTCCCCTGGTTCAAAAGAAAGAAGTAATCAGGTGTCTCTGTCTCCACCATCATGTATCTCTCCTGTTGTAGTATCATATGTTTCACACATTCTCCTGATTTAACTTGGTTTATTTGAAGATCTAAACCATGTGCTTAATGAGCATGCCCACGAGATGGCTCTCTTTACTTATTTTAAAATGCATAACTCATAACTCAAATAACTCGGCTGAATTTAGTTTGAAACCATATAGTGCTACATGTGGGACCTGAATTAGTCACTCAGTGTCATCAAAGTAATGTTGGTTAAATTAGCCTGCATGGTAAAACTGTTATGTTTTAGGGTATGACAATGAATCCTAAATAAAATGTTAAACCTTTTTCTTCTGTATATCTGTTATTAATACCTAATTAACCAAGGTTTTTTTTCACTAGAATGTAAAGTCAGTATATCAGGCATGAGCATAAAAAGTGTACATTTGGACACCATGGAGGTTCTGGTCAGCTTGGGCCCTTCTGTGTGTTCCTCCTATGCCTGCATAGGTTTCTTAGGTCATCCAGCTTCCCCAGTCCAAAGACATGCACATTAGATTGACTGGAAACTCTAAGGATTTATGATTATAGATAATGGGTGGATGCATGTTTACAGCTTGTTGAGAAGTGACCTCTTGAATGTAAATTGTGACTTCTGTCTGTCACAACCAAAGAAGCACGATGTGGTTATAGTGAACAATGTTGTTTTTTTTAACAATGACCATGACTGCAACCAAGTTTTTGTGCCTAAATGATGGTCATAATGTGTTTATGAAGGTACTCACTGTCATTTAGTTTGAACGGCTTGTTGACAATTTTTGCCACTCTGTCTTTGGTATTCAGAGCACTACAAAATTGTGCTTATTCATGTATTTTGTATGTATGGTGTCCTTCAGGATAAGATATACATATATATATTTAAAGTAAAAAAAATGCAATCCACAAGTCTTTCAAAGGCAAAACAGGGCTGCCCTATTTTAGCTTTGATTCCCTGCCCTTAAATAAACCTCATCATACTAGCATGTGCACATATGGCTACCAATTGGTGGCTGTTTTCTTTCTCCTGCAATGGTGACGGCCTGGTGATAGGCTTCTCCAACCCATTGGTCACCCATTTCCCTTTATCCGATCAACACCATAGAAGATAACGGAGAGCGGGGGGGAAGAGAGAAAGTTGTTGAAAGAGTGTGAGTGAGAGAGAGAAAAGGGTGGGACACAGAAGAACACAGAAAGGAGGAATGACAAATCAGGGCCTCATTAATGTTTTTTTTATTTATGTGAGAGGCAGAGAAGAGTGAGTTGATAGGCGGTGGCTCCTCTGCCAGCTGAGCAAAGAACAGAGGATTCTGGGAGACTTGCAACAGTAATATAAATCTCAGGGACATGTGGGAAAAGTATCAATTGAAGGGTGCTGTAAAAATTATGACTGACTTATTGTAAAATGTTCATGTTTCCATTCCCAGCAAGGCATAATGTGAACAACACCATGGGCTTACGTTAACACACTCACCCACAGTCTGTGCAGCCTCCCCACCACCCCCAATTTCCCTCCCTTGCCCCATATTTTTGGAGCCCGACTGTAAGTCTGTGGCGCCACACTTACAACTGACAGCTTAATACTGCTGCAGAAATTGGTTTCATGGAGTGGGCAAAAATGAGATGAGATTTTAAAAGGCTTCTTTTCGGGTGGGCTTTGCTACGCTGTCTTCCTCATCATCTGTCATATTTGCCTGTCTAATGATGTTTAATAACAGAGTGAGGCACTGAGCAAAACACACTGCCAACCATTGTGCCTTCGTCTTCCCGATGATGACTTGAGGTAAATGTTATGACGCAGAGGAGTATTTCCATTCACAGGCGATATCCTCTCCAGCCAAGTTAACTGTCTGTCAAGCAGATCCCGGTCAGGACTCGACTTCTCATCAGCGAAAGTATAGATTTTATAGGTTACAGTTATATTTCTGTACCCTGTGTTTGTGTGTGTGAAACCCTGTGCTACTGCATAAATGCTATGTTAATGTAAAAACCTTCAAGTCTGGTTAAACTCAAAAAGTCATGGTTGTCGAACTAAAAACAAAGTTGCTTTTCTTTCTAACTTGGAAAGTTGACATTCTGTAGATAGAAGGTTCCCCTCCACAGAGAGTACAACTGTTTTTACTGTGTGTGCGTGTGTGTGTGTGTGTGTGTGTGTGTACGCTCACACGTGTATATACATGTGTGATTTAGAGTGTGATCTCCTTGTACGTAGATGTGATACATGAATGTGAGTCTAAGAGAGAGAGAGCACATGTGAATTCATGCCCCTCAATGCTCTCACAGTCGGCTCTTTCATTGTACACAGCTTGCGTCACAGAGCCATACAAACCCTTCACTTTTCTCTCCACAATATAGCCAGGAGCCAGAACCTAGTTACAGCTGAAGCCTTTTAATTAAAGCGAGTCACTCTGTGCCGTCCTGGATGAGGCCTGTGGGTGCATTAATCATATTACCTAAAACTGATCCAAGACCAGTCCTATCTTGTAAATAAAAAGCAGCTTTGCACAAGTCAGGAAGTGCACAGACAGGTAGAGCTTCCACATCGTATTGTTTTTGGCAGCGGGGCAGCTCTGTACACAAAACCCTCTTTGTCTCACTCACAGAAATGGTACTTGAGTGGAAAGTGGTGTTTGCTCAGAAGCAATAATGATGTAGTATCTGTGTTTTCCATCAATGTGAAATAACACTTTCTGCTGATTGTGATGTTTATCATTGAAACTACATTTTGTACTTTTTGTGTTCATGTGGAGGCGTGGAGCTCTAATTTCTTCCGCTCACAATTGTTGTAGGTACTGTTTTGAGGCAATTTTTTTTAACTGGAAAGGCTCTTGTGACTGTCAGCATCTAGATGCGCCTATTGTCACGTGGCTTCATACTGTATCAGCATGGTTTTTTACCATACAGTAGTTTTGCACATATGCAAAAAAAAGAATTGTCAATTGCATTTTGAATTAAAAAATGGGATATAGTTTCCTATAAAACATCATTAACATGAGCAAAAACATATTAAGTACCTGAAACAACAATTAAAGAAATAATCTCAAAGATTTGAATTTCTTTTTAAAGTCACCAAATGAGATAACACAATGGTGATTGAGCCTTTGCACACTGATGAAAACCCTTGCTTCTGCAGTATTACGAATTGGGTTGGTGGCAACATTCCCGCAAAAAATGCTATAATTTGAATAAAATTGAATAATTCTGATTCTGATTGCAAGATTGCCCATTTTGCTGGAAAACAAATTAAATGCGTTATCAGTGAACATTTTACTGTACTGATACATAGAGTATCAACATTTTTGCAACTAGCCAGGTACATTTTACATTTTACATTTCTTTCTAAATGTATTTGCTGTTGCAAATAAGTTGTATATATTCATAGTTTCTCGGAGACAGGGCTGAGTAGTCACAGGAAATGCAATGTGTTTATCACTGAGTTTAGACAGGCCACTATTATTCATCAAAAACACTTCAACAAAACAGTAGCTGTTTTTTGGCATTTTTTTGACAGTAGGTCAGTTTGAAATGTTTCAGGGAGTAATGGAACGAGAAGGAGCAGCCACAGTGAGCTGTTAGATGAAGAGCTGCAGGCGACAGACTGTACACCTCCAACTTCTCAGCGAGGTAACCAACTCCTTTCACTGTGCCCTGCTGACCGCAGACTTGTGCTGTGTGCAGCAATAAGATCACGGTTGCTCACAGAATGATGGAAAATGGCTAATTATTGCCTGCCTTCTTTATTAAAATGTCAGTATTTGGTTTGGTTATATTGTAAATATAATATTATATATAATATATACCAGTTGCTATTATGTTGTAGTTATTTCTGATAGTTGTTTGAGTGTTTTGCTGCTGTTACCACATATAACCACAGGTACCACTAAATCAACCAGAATATTCTGAAGGATTATAATTTAAGTACATTACAGATTTTTATAACATTGATTCCCAAAATCATTTAAATACATCAGTGCACATCATTTTTATATTCATGAGCAATTAAAAGGAGAAGCAGAGATCCAATAAGAAACATGATTTCAATCTATCTGACTGAATTCTCAAGTGGGTTTTTAAATCTTTTTGGTGATGACCCTGTGCAGCACAGCCTTGCCTGTACTTCCAATTACTGTACAGGCTGCAAGGAGGTAGACAGTTCAGCCCCGAATTTCTTTTCTCATTTGATTATGAGAAGGGCTGAAAGGCTAACACTGTAGGACACTTCATACACAAAAAACACTTAATAAATATAGAGGGAACAAGAGGGCACAACAGATACATTTGCTAATGTATTCTATCAATGTTTAGTAAACCCTCCTAGAAACAGTTTCCATCACTGTTTGTCTGGTTGTTTATTATGGTTGTCTATTGTTAATAATCTGTTTTGATTGCCCTTTGCTGGGATGCAGAGCCAAAGACACAGATAGGTTACGAAGACACATCTTTATATAATAATGCTACCATGTGCTCCTTTTTGGGTTTGAGATCAAAGAGAGTGGCAAAGGTATAAAAATGCACTCGGATACTGCAACACAAAGCAATAGTAAAAAAAAGAGAAACTGAAGGTGGGAAAGACATTATTTCTCCTTCTCTATTCAGCTGAGTGAACACAAATCTGCTCTCTATTCCAATATAATAAAATCAACTGGCAGCAGCATGGTGTCTGAGCTCTGCGGGTGGTAGTATATTCTGATCCTATATTGAGCTGTTAATGCTTCTTCAAATTATTTATATTTCGTTGCTTAATTTCATTTAGTTTGTCTTCCCTCCCTTCTTGCCAATAAGACTTGACATATTTCAGAATGAGACAATGAAACTCTGACCAGGTCTTAATTAATTTTAAATTCAGATTTGAAATGGAAATGAGGCTTTGTCAGAGTCGCTTCTTAATTTATGGGCTTGCCTATCAGTGATACTGCACAAAAGTGCCTCGTACTAAATTAAATCTGTAGGGGGATAACCGCTAAATAAAAAGGTTATAAAGACTGAAAAACAAGTGTATGGCTTCATAAAGGATAGACGAATCACTGTTTTCACAAGGTTTTTGGTCACTAACGGTTGGTTGAATCAACTGGGTTAAACAATGTTGTATACACCGCAGTTTGAGCTTTTTCCTCTAAAACCTTAACATAACATTAATTTAAACTCACTTCACTGTAGAGAGTTGAGGTGGTTTAAAGTTCAAGCAAGCAGAGAAATTTTAACAAGAAAAATGAGGAAAGACTAAACTAAGGGGACTTTTTTGATAATTCTTTATCTGAGGAAACAAAGTCAAACTTTTTGTGTATTAGTCCTACATATCTATGCTTTTACATAAAACTACGATACGATAAAACTGTTTGACTTACTTGAGGGAACTTCATGCCTCTGGGTGGGTATTTCCCATGGCAGTGTGTGACTGACATTTGAGGGCCGGCGTCGCTGCGGGATGTGCTGTCAATTTTACAAATTGCTGGTTATATAATGATTTAGAATAATATTGAGGATTAACATGCTGTTAAGTCTGTATTTCACTCAGAAAGTGGAAGCTAGCAAGCTAGGCTAGATGCTGGACGCTTGTTAGCCTAGCTTGCCTAGCACCAATTTCCACTGGGCAATACTTTTGTTTCATGTTCATGTCAACACCTTCTAACAGTCGGTGCTTCCCATTGTTCAAGACAGACCACTATTCAAAAACGTCAGTAGTTAAAAAAATATCCCATTGGACTGAAAAAACCCTTTGTCCGACAACCGGCCATTCCTCCACAGGAAAATATACACCAAATCATGATCTTTTACTAAACCTAACCAAAGTGTTTTGATGCCTAAACCTAACCAAACCTTATAACCATTTCAAAATGTCAATCACGACTTTATTCTTGTTACCTTGACAATGAAGGTCACTTGACTAATGTGATTTCCTGCTTTCTTAATCATCCGAATACACAAAGATATTGAGAGCAAAAGGCTCGGAGAGAGCGTATTTTCGTAAAAATGTTCGGCCTTGTCACATTGTTTTGTGAATTCATATAATTATACTTGTTATTAAAGGTTTTTTTCCTTATATTTACTTGCGTTCTGTTGATACCGTCTGAAAGCAAATGTTGTTCAGGTCAGCTGAAGCAAGTGACGCACATATCCCAATCATTTGAAGACTGTCCTCCATCCTG
The DNA here is from genome assembly GCF_004916995.1 of Morone saxatilis. NCBI lineage: Eukaryota > Metazoa > Chordata > Actinopteri > Moronidae > Morone > Morone saxatilis. Next base: position 6,041,157 of record NW_023339774.1, on the reverse strand, counting down.
CATTTTCTTTCTTTCATTTTCAGACTACTTGAGCATAAATCCATTTGAATAACAACTCTCAGCCCCTCTGCTCTTTAGAGAAGGCAACAGGTTGGAGATAGAGATAGTCAAAGAGAACTGTAACCAAGGTAACTAGCTGTTGTTTCCTTGGTACCAACCTGGATCAACAGGCTTGTAGTCTCACATCATTAGACCATACAATGTGTCCACACTATACTGGGTTGTTTGTATTTTTCAAGGATGTGCTTATTTCTCTGGTTGATAATATAATTCTGAAGGGGGTGCTATGTCCTAAACATTTGAACATTTGTTCAAATGTTTTCCAGTAGTTTCTTACATGAGCATGTCGCTTTTTAGCTTGAGCAACTGTCTGTTGTTGGTTTTTGAAAAACCACAGCAGCAACCAGAAGGGAGAGTGGAAGGAAGCAGAATGCAATAGCCATGCAGTGGGAGGGCTTATCTCCACAGTCCACATCCGTTGAGTCAGACTGACAGCCCTGTAACTCTTGTGGCAGGCTGCTGGCTGTGGGGTTAACCTGCGGTGGCAGCTAGCCAAATGCTCTGGAGTAGATGGGTTCAAGTTTAGGCCCCGTGACCCCGAAATGATAAGGTGAGGGGTCGTGGAGAAGTCAGGAAACCATTGTTTTTAGAAATTCCAATTATTTGGTTATTTAAGTCGACTGGGCCTTGTACCCCCTCAACCCACCTACCCCTCCTCCCTTTACTGCACAGTGGTATGCACATCATCATCCCATTAACCACATGTGTGCCGGCCAGAAATGCACACTGAGGGAGAATGGGGAAGGAAAAAGAATGATACATGTAGAGAGCGGAGGAGGTAATGAAAGGGTGTTTGAGATTGAACTTAGGCCTGGAACATAAGTTATCAATTACACAATACAACATGGAAACTGTAGTAATTGAGTCAGTGTTTGTGAAAGACAGAAATGATGTGATTTTGTCAAAATGTCTTCCATGCAGGATCATTTCCCTCAGTTCTTAAGGACAGAAAATCTACATTTGTGGAGCCGCTGTGTAACATGATAGTGGAGGATTTCGATGTTACAGCCTTTTTCTACAGTCATTTTCCGTTCCGTTAGCTCAGTTGAAGTGTACAATGTAAACAGACCTTGGCAATCATGAACTTCCCTGCAAGATGCTCTGTGTTTACTTCAGCTCAAATTCTACTTTCCTGTTACAGAAGACATGGTCGAGGCTGGCTCTCTTGTGAATCCATTACCTCCCCAAATGAGCAGCTTAAGATGCTAGCCTGTGTCTGACCTCCCCCTGTCCTGACATACGTGCTGATAAACCAGGCATGTGAGCACTGAACAAGCATCTCTTTGCATCTGCAAGTATCCCACATTGAAACAGGCAGTTCACCAGACAGACAGAACTATAAAAATCTCAATTGGATTTGCAGGCGAACGCATCTATTAAGATTTGACTTTTGACTGACTTCACTGATTCACATGAACACATTCAGACTCAACTCACAGTGTTACAATAATTGGTGCTCATTTTAGCAAGGATCCATTGCTTTATGTGCAGCGTGCCAATAATAGGAGGACACCCCGACTCTAGTCTCTGTATATCAAAAGATTTGTCTGTGTTTATATACCTGTTGTGGATCATCCACATGTTTATATTCTGAGAGGCGAGGACTCATTAGCACTATAAAGTACCAAAAATCAAAAACACTGAAGAAAATAAGAAATGAACAGAGGGAGGCAGTAAAGCAGAAAAACAATAAAAGGTAATACACATAAAGGGAGTCTGATGAAGGGATTGTGATGGGCATATATGTGCAGCAGAACAAACAGCGCAAGAGAATAGATCTACAAACATCTGTGTGTATCAAAGAGAACGGCCTTTCCAGAGGTTTCAGCAGTTGGCCCCCATGGGTGCAGTGCCAAACTTGGCCTGACTGCTCGCCTCCGTGCCTCTTTGGCAGCTGTGCCAGGTTTTCTGTGTGATTCTGACCTTCGACCGAATACTGTCACACAGAGAGCTCAATGCCAGGAGCTCATTTACACATAATAAGCCTCAAACAAAAAGTAGGGGAACATTAAAGCAAGAAGGATGCTTTCTCATCTGGAAAATAATTTTATCTCAGTCCCTTATAGCGCAGCCGCAATCCAAGCGCCTAGTGTGTTTTTTTTACTACAAGTTTTCATCTAATTCCTGAGGCCACATTATGAAGTGGGCCTCTTGTTGGAAACACATGCTTTTCAGTGTTTTTTACCCCTGGCTTTTAGACAGCCAGTTCCCTTATATACTCCTTTCTTTACTCTGCCAATACCACAGAAACCTTTTCCTTCCATTTAGATGCCTGAAGTCAATACAAACCAAAGAGAAAGAAGCCAAGAGTGAGGGTTTGCAAAGAAATGTAGCATTTGACACTAGAGGAAACTACAAAAGCATGCATATTTTGATCATAGGAACGATGAACGCAGCATGACTCTATCCTCATAAATCTCTTTTTATAGCACGCATTTCACTGTCATATCCCATAACGATTACGTGCATTAGTTCCATTCTTATTGTTTAATTTATCCATAAAGTCATCTATCACATTACAACGACTGAACCGGGGGTGTGCAGTACTCCTGAGAGGTGCTTTGCCGCACTTTTTTCTCCTCTGCCAGCGTGATCAATTGTGGTGTATGTGGCATTACTCTTATCCACAACCGTGATGAATGGAAAAGTGATTCTGCCGCATGTCATTTTCAGTCAAATCAATACTGAATGTGAAAGAATAAGGGAGAGTGTATCTTCCCACACACTCTCCCACTTTTTCCTCTCTTCCCATAAATACTCTTGTGAATGGTAAACCGTATGAGTCAGATCTAGTATGCATATCGCAAAATAAAACACATTGTTGCTTTCAGGAGTATCTCCCATATTCAGTGAGGGGAAAATGTTATTTATCTACACACCCTGCCACTTTACAGTTTATTGTCACTTTACACTATACTGCTATATATTATTTCCATACCTACACTTACTGGTACTGTGTATACATATTGTACTGCTCCACCTGCTTGCTTTCTTCACTGTTTAGAAACTGTTTACATTGAGGTATATATAATAAATTATTTTAGATTAATTATTCATCATATGAAATGTAAAAAACATGCCCAACACAATTTCCAAGAGTCAGTCCAAAACCCAAATATATTCAATTTTCACGTATATATAAAACAAACAAAAGCATCAAATCCTGAGAAGCTGGAACTAGAAAATGTTGCTTGATAATGGCTCTGAAAACCAATTTTCTCAATGAGCTTCTTACTATGAGTGATGGGGTTCTATTTGAAGACAAAATACACCAACATTATGATGTTTTTTGTTATTTCAATTTTTTGACGTGTTTTTTTCTGTGTTTTTTTCACTGGTTGGAAAAAGGCGATGTCATGTACTTCTGAGCACCAATCCAGCTAATTTAACTAAATCTGGTGACAGTGTTGTTTGTGTATTTTGCCAAGCCGCTTTATAACCCTAATTTTTGCATTTTTATTTGTGAATATTTAAGGTTAGAGTGATATACTTGAAACTTTTATTTTAAAAAAACTATATAAAAACTACAGATCAATTTACCAGTTAATTTACTAGTACAATTTGTGTCATATCTTGCTATCACACAAATAAATTGAACAAAATAGTAAATTGGAGCCCATGTGGGGATATTTGAGCAATATATATATTTACATATATAATGCAGCATCATGTACAGTTGATCCTGATGTTGATCTTGGTACATAACTTTCTAGGTCAGGCTCTGAGGCACAGCCAACACAGGGCCCTGTTTACATTGCCGAAAAATGGGGCATTTTATCTTTGGCTTTCAAGATGATGAAACATTTTATGAAAGTAAACACAAAAAGGGCAACCAACCACCATTTCAGCAGACTTAAGCTGGATTCAAAGCCATATCCCGTTTGTTTGCACATGTTGTTTACACTGGACTAATGGACCATTGGTCACTAAAGTTTCCTGCACAGCTGTATGTGGCACTGCTAAACACATGCAGCTGTAGGATGACATATGACTGGGGTACTCTGTACAGTATATGTATGTATTTCTGTTCCTTCTCAATATGCATAGGTTTGTTACTTGGTTAAAGTTAATGAACAAATGACACAACAGCTTAAGCATTTTAATACAGCTAGCTGCTGCAACAAAAACTTCAGGTCATTTTCTATGACAGGGTGTCACACTTATGGGATGTGGCAGTCCTGTACTCATGGTAATTACATCCATCTTGAACGACCAAGTGTGCTCTTTATGTAGCAAGGTGCAGCGTGTTAAGATTGGGGTTGTGGACACAGTGTTTGCCTCTCATAGACCTAGAATTAATGTTTCTTTTAATGAACCCAAACCTTTAACTTGGTTAACTGATTAAGTTGCCCATCCTCAACTACTGTAATTATGTTATATTTCTCATAATCACAATCTTTAAACTCATTCACACCATAGTTCCACTGTATGGATGTTGTGGAAAGTGAGAATTTTCAACACACTTGCACTTTAATGTAAACTTTTGAAAAATCGTCCAATATTGACGTTCTTGTCTGGCTGTGGAGTTGTATGTGAGCCTCGGCCAACTCAACATCATTCTGTATCCATCCTCTGTGTCCTGTTCTCACTCTCACACTTACTTAGTTACATTTTCATCCAACTGTTATGTCCATTCTGAATTTGCACATAAAAAAAACTTTTATGGAAAAAGCAGAAACTCATATTATTAAACATTTCGCTTGACAGAGCTGGAGAACGTGGCGTATCAAAAAAGAGAGGATGTGATAAAGGCTGATGGAAATAGATTTTCCATCAGAAATGAGGGGCCCTTGTTGCACGTCACCCGGCTCTTTATCGCCATGGCAGCTGATAAAAGCACAACAGGGTACACATGAATCAGAAGAGATAAATTCATCCATGCAAAAAGAGAAACACATGTCAGGTGGAAAGCAGCATGGGTGCTCGGAGTAATCTTATCACATGCTTTTCAATATTTTGACATGAAGGAAGTCTGATGGATGTGTGCAATTTTATTCTGCTAAAACTTCAGAAATTTACTTAAAACTTAATATAAACATAATAACTGACTGAGTCATTCAATCAAAAACATACAGAGCGCAGCGCAGGGTTACGAGACGCACATCACAGTGCCAAACACACTCCGGACTTTCATGAATGCTAATTACCCATGCTCCTCCTCAAGAACCTTAGCGGGATGTCATTTTTTAATGCATACAGACCCCTTCCCCACCCTCTCATCTCAATTATATCTCATGTACTTGATTCCAGAGCTTGTAAGTGCAGTTTCTTAGGGTCGTTTGCAACCCAGGGTGGGTGGATGTTGTCTTCCCAACACTGTGCCCTACATTTGTTGGGAAAACAAACATTTACTATGGGGAGAGGGGAGCTGTCTGGGGGTATCGAAGGGTGGGACGGCTAAAGGAGAATGATGATAACTTCATCAGCATCTAGCAGGTTGGTTCCTGTAAGAGGATGGATGGAGGTTAAATGAAATGAAAATGGATTGTGAGGATAAGAGAGAGCAACAAAACGAGGAAGAGGAGATGAGAGAGAAATGGGATTTTCAAAAAAGAAGAGAGGTAACAGGATATGATTAGTAAACTTTTTCACACCTAATAAAATAATTTAATAAGCAAAAGAGCTTTATATATTGTAAAGTGAATTCTTAAAAAACAAACCCTCAGTCTGTATAGCCCCATTATGGTTACACTTTATGGCACTAAGTCACACATAACCTTCTTTGTCACTGATTTTGGTGAAACTGGATCAAATTTTATGGGGAAAATGTTTTCTGGTTTTCCCTCTCATGTCCTCCGGCTGCTCTTCCTCAACATCTTAACAATCTGTGACTTACAGAGTTTCCTGATGGGCAGTAAAGTAACTGCTGCCAAATGTAGCTCCTGTTAGCTTACCTCAGGGCATTGGGGGATTGTTGGTTTCTACACTGGCAGCCCAGGAGCTTTGGAGTGCCTGAAGGAGGACGTTTTCGGGCCTGGGACGGGCTTCTAGTCGTTGACAGGAGTTTTGTGAACTAAAAGGCTGCAGACAGACACCAAGCTGGCCTTCTTGCTGTTGGACTAGTAATGTTAGTTGGCTTGCTGTTGCACTTGCCTCTTGCTGTGTTGGCAAAGTAGTTGACTTACTAATTTTTGGTCATAAGTAATGTAATCATAATCATGTCCAGCTGTCTATTTTTAAGACAGTGGCGTTGTATTTGAAACAGGGTGCCAAATTGCAAGAAATACCAACTCTTACATAGTGTTGCTTTAATCAATAATAATCTGTGGTTGCAGCCTTTAATTAGCTACAGACTGATTTCTCTCTCTTTTTCTGCATTATAATACTTTTGTAGATTTCTTTGATATGCTCTGCTCCTCTGTTTTGCGCTAGTTGTTGGTTTTTTTTTGTCCTGCTGTGAGACATGGTCTCAGTGTTGAGAGTGACTAAAATTAAAACCAACAAAGACAAAATAGCCTGATTCTGGACAAGATAGCTATTAATCTCTATTTAAGATTTTTTTTTTAAATGATAACAGGGTGACAACAAATACACTGTGGAAGGGAAAAGTGCCCAGAGATCTGTGAAAACCAGTTTGTAAGATTCTGCACAGATATGAAATTTCTCCACATTCTGCTCCTCCCTGGAATTTGATTTTAAAGTTTAATATGTGGGATTGTTGGTTTTATGCACACATTCTCCTGTGCACCTTTATGAATTTAAATAAAGGGCTAGAATATGTGTAGCTCTTTCACTAAAGGTTTCAGCTCTCACATTATTATATAAATTATGCTTTTTCAGCAGAATTGCTGAATTTGAATTTGTTGAATAATTTTGCAACAACCGTTATTGTTAACTCTTTGCAGTAACACATTAAAGCATTAATGTGTACTGAAGGCACAGAAACTGCAAAAAAAAACTTTTAGTAGTTGTGTAACAGCTTGAATCATTATGTTTGTACACAAACCCCTGCTCCAGTCCACATCTCTGATAGAAATGTCAGCACACTAAACCAATAGCATCATAATTGCACTAAATACTGCATAGCAACATGTTACCAATAATTTCTTGCTGGGCTTGTATAATACTCCATGATTTAAGATAACCTTTTTTAACCATTTTGGCAAACTCTAAAAAGTCATTATTATGTGTATTCAGTCTAGTACTTAATATCCCATTAAAATTATATAATTTCTAACAAAAGCACCTGTAAATTACTATCTTCATCTACTAAATGTGACTGTAGATAAAGGTCAGAATAAAACTTGAAAATAAGACTTGTTTAAACCCTGAGAAATCAAGAAAGTGCAATTGCATTGTTCAAAAGACCATAAAAGGTAGCAATAAGATGGCAATGTTAATTTTCTTAACAGAAAGTATAGAAGTGCTTCGAACCTCCTGCATCTGGGTTGAATCTTTTATTGATTGCCTTCTGTCAAGAATAACAACAAGATGCAGGTGATGGTACAGTGGGTGATGGGCTGCAAACATCTGTCCTTTGTCATCCTGGCAGATTCGTATCTACGTTGCAAAACAATAGGAAAAGAATAGGCAGAAAAAATTTCATGCAGTTCTACAACATTTTAAGGGGCCATTATCTGATAACCCCTCTACGATTGTTATGCACTTTGGACCAACGTAGCCAGGGTACGTTTTTATATGAGACTGGGTTGCTACTTTCAGTAAGATCCTGTATGAAAGGTAGAGTATGAAAGATCACTCTAGGGTACTCAGTCCGTCACAGCAACAGCATGGTAGGAATTAGGTTTTTCTTGGCAGCTTTTCTCATCCCTCTCAGCACATCAGTCTCACCCTGCCATCACCTTCTCCAACTTGTTGGCCTTCTTTATGCCTGCCTGTATATCTGTCTGCATTCCCTTTCGACATCACTCCATGTACACACATTACACTTTCAATATCATACGCCTTCAGAAGCATTGCCTGGAATATGGTTACGTCTGTATAGAGATCTCTCCAGAGTGGCACAAAATAAATTAAAGCTTAGATCTGATCTCTTTTCATAAACCATCCACAGAATAACAGATACTCTGTTCCAATGACCCTCGCTTCTTCTCACTACAATCACTGCCCGAGGTCGCCACCTTTTGTTTCTTTTCTCCTATTTCATGTGTTGCCTCTTCCTTGAATATTATACTCTCTTTATCTAGCCTGTTTATTTTCCGTGATTCATCGTGCAGTAACCACACCAGAATTACAGGCTTTCACCATTGCTCCTATCACACTCTTGACATCAAAAAATGTGAATGACACTGTTACTAATGTGGATGAGTATAAACATGACTATAAGTCCACAGCTATGCTTGCTCCGTGAGGCTGTACTGACGCACAGCAGTGCTTTGAGCTAAATATTAACATCAACATTCTAATATGCTCACAGTGATAATGCTGACATCTTAGTTTAGTCTTTTAGCATGCTAGCATTTGCTAATTTGCACTAAACACAAAGTACAGATGATGATGGGAATGTCAGTGGTTATGCAGGTGTATGGTCATATCTATATATGCACAAGAGGAAGGTAACGGATTACCAAAGTCATTCTGGACTCTGGATTCTGGGAACCATGGATGTGTGTACAAAACTGTGTGCCAATACATGTTGAAGACTGGAGAAATTAACACTTTGACTAATTGATGGAGCTAGAGGAAAATTCGGGAGATCACTAAAGTTAGTAGGCTTTGTCTTCTAGGGGGAACAAATGCCTGTACAAAGGTTTATGGTAATACAGCCAATACTTGCTTAGATATTACAACCTCAACCACAGTGATGGACCGACCAAGTAACAAAAAGGGACTAAAAAGTGAAGAAAAAGGACTGATAAAATTCCAAGTTAATGAAGCATACTTTCTGAGAGTGATAATTAGAGGTTGATAATTGAGTTTCCATCAAAATTTTGCCAAGATTTAAACTAATTTCAAGAGCAGCAGTCAAACCTCAAATGAACTAAAACAATGTGGAAAACATCCTAGAAATATGATATTTATGCTTGCGTCATGTATTAATTTAAGGAATGTTACAGTCTCCTTATCGCTGCACACGTATTGGACTTAACTGGGCCAGTATTGACACCACGAGTAAAAACCAGATTTAATTTATGGCCATGGTTATGTGTTGACCCTAGAACAAATTTCAAATCAAAAGAATTAACTATGTTCAGAAACTCAGTGTCAAATGTCTATATGAATATTAATTTCAGCAGCTAAAATAAGAGGCATGACATGGCCAAGTGAAGGTGATGATATTACTATGTATGCCAAAATGAGAACATTTAGAGAATTCATATAAAAATTCCAAATTAATTTAGGAGGGTACCATGCAGAGAGTGGGGTTTGCATATTCGATCTGGAAGGCAAACATCTAAAAATGACCAGCATTACTCACTTTTGTGGGGTATTTAAAACATTTATGAAAAACAGCAGCTAGTCCTCCACCACAATGTTTACTCAGCACTTTAGTCAGTGTTTTCTTATTAAAAGACAAAGGATCTAGGTAGCACTTTGTAGGAGAGACCGGATGAATAATAGCATGATGATTACCTTACCTCTTTCCCTCTGTCCTACATTTGTATTTTGTCATCCCTCTGTCATTTTCTCCCTCTGCCCGGAGCTGGAGAGAGTCCAAACCCTCTAGAAAGCTGTCTGCCTCACATGCTGAGATGACTGTTGGGTTGTTTGGAAAACAGCTAACTGGTGATGGATTAAGAGATTTTAGAAGTAATCTTCCAAAGAGGAAGCGCCCCTAGTCATGGATATGCTGTCATCACTGTTATTAATAAAGACATAAGGGATTAAAACAGCAAAAGTTCGACACACTATACAAAGCAAGCAGTTGCTGAAACAGTATCTCCACCCTGAACACAGAGTACCATTGTGTGCCATGTTTTTGTTCTCCAAAGGAGAAAAATATGCCTCATAATTTTTTTCACTTACAGTTTAGCCACAAGTTAATATGTGGGGTTGTTGGTTATGTTATGTATCACAGATCAGTCTTCTTATAATTCTACCAGCAACTACAATATCTTTTTTCTTTTTTTTTTTTTGCTTTTTGCTTTTTACATATCATTCTGTAACCATATAAACTAATAATGTTTAATTGCTTTGATGTTTTTCCTAGTTGAGATGAATCTAAGGGCACAGGAAGCAGCATAGGAACCAGACCATTTGGAGAGCTATTTGTAGCTCATTATATGTTCATTAGTGTTCACTAGACTCATCATGGTGTGCCCCAGAGGAAAATGAAAGATTCACAGAACTTTGGCAGATGTTAAATTTTAATCAGAGAGGTCTAGACTTACAACATGCAAAAGTCCTGAGCTTGAAGGAAGAACGAGAATAGGAAGGACTTGGTCCATATGGATTCAGCGTATGAGCATAGCAGACACAAACCCATGGGAAATATTCTAAGAATAATATCTTGGTCTCTATATATTTCAGTTTTTTTTTTTATCCTCTTCACCAGCCACTTGTTTCTTATTTACAGCTTACAGTAATTTGTAGTAGTGGCTCCAGATGTGCAAGATTAAGCATGACAATAAGGGAGTGAATGACATTCATTCAGTCCCAAATCTCAAGTCAGAGTCTAAAGTCAAGGTGTGTGCGAATTAGGTGTGATTCAAGTCCAAGATGCAAACTCAAGTCCCCATCTCTGGTCCAGCCCTACTCTTTACTATTTCACGCAGTACAAGTAGCATACAACCTTGTGTGAGTTTGTAAACTGGAAGCAAATGCAGATGCTTTTATATGGATGTACAATGAGAATCGATTGGCTCAAACCTTGCAGATCATGTGAATGCATAAAAACACTGTGCTGAAAGCGACTGAAACCTGCATCAGGCTGTATTGGGTGTCGATTAAGTATTAGTAACATTAGAGAGATTCATTTGTTTAAATGCTAATATCAAAATTGCACTTAATAGATCGTTAATGTCCTATGAGGGAATAGTTAAACTGTGTAGTCAGATTTTAGAAGCTAAAAATAAGTATGGTACAGAAGCATTCGGAATCCCATTTTGCACTCTCTGAACTTACTATCCGAACAGTGGGATGCTGTAGTGCACATCCCTTCCTCTGATGGAACTCCACTACTTCCTCTCTTCATCTGTTCTGGGTTGCAGCATACAGATTGAGAATGACAGGTGATTGTACCCCGTCTTGAAGTCAGGATGAGGCCCATTACCCAGCTGTCCTTGGGTAGGAGACATCCATCTCCCGTAAGAGGCGTGACATGGCCAAGTGAAGGTGATGATGTTATGTATGAGGCTGGCTGGCAGCACAAGGTAAGGCTGGCCACTCTGTCACTCAGGGCAAGAGTTGACAGGGTCTTTGCAGAGACAAGGAGACAGGCCTTGGAAATGCAGGCAAGGTTAACCTGAGTGATATCTGCAACTGATAGGAAAGTGACCATACTCAGGAAGGACATGATAGATGAATAAATGGTATGAGTGTGGCGTGGCAAGCCCTATGAAGAAACTATGTGGAATTCCTGCAATGTGTGTGCACCTGTATGGTAGAGTAACTCACTGTCAGGCCAGTACTTGTTTCACATTTCATACCCTAGCTATCAACTATCACAGATAATTGGCATGTGGGAGAGACAGTAAGCAGGGAGATATCCCTCAACAGAAAATCCGATTTTGCTTTGATGCCTCACAGGAAAGTAGATTTTAGTCACAGCCAAGCAGCGTTTGATCTGCTATGTCCATTCGTTTCATTGCTTCTTCTGCCAGGGGAGCTTAGATGAGCTAAACGGGTGATGATGCCACAGCAGGCCAGCATTTTTCACCAGATTGTCCTGGAGAAAACTGCCCAGCGATGGAAGCCATCTGGACAAGAATGGGGTCATTCACTTCAGCAGCAGTTTAGACCTAAAACTGTATATTTAGGTCAAATGGCAGAAAGAATTAGATGTCAAGAGTCTGCACTGTCAAACACTCAGAGGAGATGCTTTTCTTTCTTTACCCTTCCCGTCAGATGTCCAGCACTGGGGTCCTTTGAGGTTGCGCTGCAACTACTGAATGGTTGTCACGTGTTGGGTGTGGTGGATGGAGGCTTATCTAAAGCAAAATGGGCAGACGGTGCCTGATTCTCTTTTCAGAGAGCCTGTGGCTGATGTAATTGAAGTGGGCAGAGTGAGGACGGGATGATCCCCCCTCACAGAGACATACTCATCTCCCCAGCTCTCCTTCTCTCCGCTGGCCTGCTAGGCAATAGAGCTGTCGAGTAGTGAGTCTACTAATGGAACACCCAGCTGGCTAGAGACTTCATCACGCTGCAGTGAATTATTCAGCTTCCAGAGGGCTCTCCCCAAATTATTTAAAAGCTCGCTTTGGCATTCAGAGGAACTAGGCAGGGCCCCAAAGAAGTACTCAGAGTTTGTCTTTAAGGTTTCCATGAGCTTTACTCATCTCTTCTTAAGGCCCCAAGCCTGGAAGACAAACTCTGCAAGTCTTCCCTCAGCGAAAACTCATCTGATGATTCAAGCCTGTTTAATGAAGCTGCTCAGAATTCAGATTGCTGAGTAAACCACAACTATGCATATATATATTACTAGAGTGTTAACTTTACACTGTCTGAAAAGTTTAGCACTTATCATTAAAACAAGCAGTGCATGGCAGTTGAACCCTAATTACAGATTCTTAACCTTCATGTCATTGGATTTGAATGACTTAAGACTCTTTGGGTAAGGATAGACACCAATCTGCATACAGTCTTTCAAGGGGAAATCCCTTTTTTAATACAGGATGTGAGGCGTAGTTTCATCCTGTTGCAGAAGACAGCCTAGATTCATCAGTCCTTCTGGGTAGGTGTCCTGGCAAGGATGACTGATTGGAATTCCATGTCCATATACATCACACTCGATCCTCGTCCACTCAGCAAAGAGTGGATAAATCACTCCGTCTGGGCCGTCCCTCAGCAGGCCCCAGAAAGCCTTTAATAACAGGCTCAAGCTGCCTGCAGTGCCGGCCCCTGATTGTTTTGAGTGAAAACAGATGTGGTTGCTTGCTTCACAGTGCAGCCTCCTTGACGGAGGTTCTGAACAAACCCCTGTCACAAGGCACTCTCCGCCATGTTGTCTTATTAAAACATCCGGCACCAATAGGAGGCCACCTGAGTTCCCTCCCCACTCCCTACGGCCTCCGTTATTCCAGCACCTCCCCACTGCCGCACCCTGTTGTAAGAAAAAAAATTCAAACAAGGTGGAAACAGGCTTCCCTCTCCACCCTCGTAAAGCCCACTTGAGAGTCTGGGTGAACACATTCATGCCCCGAGGCCCTGATGAAATAAAACACCAAGCGCCATGCCCTTTATGTGAGCCAAAAACACTGGCCATGTTTATTACATCTGACCATCTGGGTTTTACACGTGCATGTCTGCTGGACACAGTTCCACACAGCCGACATAGGTCAGAGGTCCTGCAGACAGCCGATAGCTTATTAGCTGCATTCGACTTAAATGCCAGCAGCGAGTGATTGCCACAATTTGCCAGAATGCTTTTATTCTTGGAGCAATCATGCAGGTACATTGCCTCATCTCACATTTAGAAACACCTCTCTTTCTTTCTGTCTTTACACCAATGACAAAATGGTCTCTCAAGGGAAGACAAATGCCTCTGCAGCAGGGGAACAAACCAACAGCATCTCCCGCAGGGTCCTCGGTGACTGATATTCTTCACTGATTTGTTTAAACAGTCTCAAATGTCCCCCCAGCAGATCCCATCCCACCCCAATCTCCTACCTCTACCCTCCCCCAGTTGCACATGTGGTGTGTGTCCTGCCAGAGCCCTGAGCGGTGGTCGAGTTCCTCTTCAGGCCAGAAGTTTTAATCAAAGCAGCATGGACCCATATACTAACGCTGCCTTTTAAGATGATAGACATGTAGAGGCCTGGCTTGCCCCAATCGCCCCTCCCCCTGGTGTACATAAAGCCACCAGTCTGCCTGTATTTCCCCTTTATTCTCTTCTTGTCTAATTTGTTTCTCACACCATGTCTTTCTCTCTGACTCAGCCACTGGAATCCGTAGTCAGTCTGTCCCACCCAGCTCAGTGTGTTCACTTGAATCAGGAAGGAAATATTTACCCAGCGCTGGTGTGAAGGGGTTGTGACCTCCAGGTCAAACTGGAGGTCAGGATGTGGGCGGCATAGGTATGGACATGTTTAAACACATCACTCATGAGATGGTATAATGTAAGCAACAGGTTAGTGTGTGGATTAATAACATTCTTTGTAGTATTCTGAATCACTACTTGTGCATGTATTGGTGTTAGTGGTAATTTCATGGTTTCATGGCTCCTCTGAGGCAGCTGAGAAAATTTTCCGATCAACTTCTGAAAAGTTGCCATGCCGAAATAAGCCAGTAAAATCATAAAATATAAAAAATATAAATTGGTGAGCCATGATGATGGTGATCATATGTAAGATAGTATTGATTTTGCATTAATTTTGTCTTAGTTATACATGTTTTAGTGAATTTCTGTATCGTATTTAAACTATAAATTCATTCACATTCTGATTGATGTTTTTTCCCCTCTCTAGAGAAAGACAGACTATCTGATCTTGACTTGCTTGACAGGTCCAGACCACTCAAAATTCAAAGTACGAGAAAATGTCACAGATTCTCTTAAATCACTCAAACATGCCACTTAAGAACAAAGAGACCACGTAATTATACTGTCAGTTCAGACACTCAAGGTCAGAAATATAACCCCATATGTGAATATGACAGTTATGAAAGCATGAGGACCCATTTGCATTCAAGTCTGAGCTAATTTTCCTAGAGGTCTGTCCAATGACACAAAATTTGTTTTTTAGACAGCATGATCATGCTCGTAGAAATGTGTGAAATTTCTGGATGTGGAAGAAATGGTACCATATGTAGTTGCCAAACAGAGGTACATGTGATATATAGGTTGAATAGGTTCTAGTATCACTTGATAAAGTATTAATAATTATTTTGAGGTACTGCTTTGACATACTACTTTATACTTCTACTCTGCTACATTTCAGAGAGAAAGATTGTATTTTTTACTCCATTAAATGTATTTGACACATAAGTTACTAGTTACTTTTTTTAAATAAAAAACATCGACCAAGCTATTTTTTATGTATGTTTTATTCATTTTATTTTTTTCTGTTTTGTATAAATGAGTTGTAAACAAATTTCTCCCTCTATACAGGAAATAACTTGAAAATGAACATGATAGCAATGAACATGAGCTCCAAAGAGAAATTATGAACTCAACTGGCTTTTTACAGTCCAAAGTCTTAACTGCTAACCCTGAGATGTCTAAATATCAAATAGGTTCATATATGTCCATGGCCTCATGTCACAGAGTACATGATGGAATGATGTCATAGATCACTCCTAGCCTGCAAATGTATCTGACGTGTGTCCTGCCCAGAGGCTCATCACACTGGCAGGTTGACTTTCGTCAATGTTAGATGTGTCTTTTGGTGTGGAACTGATTATTAGCTATTTAATAACATTTTTGTAAGGTAGAGACTAACTTAAAAGTGGCAGTGGCAGATAATGTGACAAGTTCTACAAAAATCTAAATGTCACCCATTGTGTTCATTGTTTGTGGTCTTCTTTGTGGATCCAATAGTGTATGGGGGGGTTTTAATACCATCTGGGATCATGTCATTCTGTAGAGACTGTACGCATGGGTGAATGTCTCTGTGTGTGTTTGTATTTGATGCTGCACGGGCAGTTGCAAGAGTAATGTTTCACTGATGTGTTTTGATGTCTTTTACAGTGTCATGTATGGGTTAAAAACTGGATTAAACAGTTGTTTAATATTGCTACTGCTGCTTATTGTTTACAATCTGAATTCACAGTTAAAATGACCTTTTTCATACCAAAAATTATACATTTGGTCTGATTAAGGTCTTGTAGATGGTTCAATTTGCAAAGATTCATGTGATTCTTGGTGGTCTTTCACTATGATTTTTAATATATTAAAACTACCTGTAATTATATATTTTCAAGCAGTGGTAGAGTTTGCTGGCTTAAATGATGCTTCCTACTCGCTGTACAAGACAAAATAATGGTGCTCAGTCAACAAAAAATAAAAATTAAACATAGTTTATAGCCAAGCTAATTTAACATGTGTTACCTGTGTGAAGCCCTGATAATATTCATATTCCTGCTCTTGAATGATATCCTGCAAATCACAGCCATGAAACAAAGTGGTGTTGAAGCCCCCAAAATAGTAAAAACAACCAGAAAACAAACCTCAGCTAGCAGTGGCATTGTCCTGGAAGGTACAAGCAGCATGAGAAAGTCCTGTTTAGGAGTTCAGCCATGCACTGCTCTCTTTCGATTGCCTTAGAACTAAAGAAAGCCAGGATTTCCTAATGCCCAGAATGGGGAGCTCTCAACAGATTGATCTGCAACAGGGGACTATCCATTCTTTGGAAGTGAGCTGGCCAGAAAGAAGAAAAAGAGTCTGGTTCTGGGAGAACAGTCTGAGATAGACCTCATCTGATCTCCAGGGCAAGTTGCACCTGACAGGGGAAGACATAAATCTGTGGATCTGTCTGTCTGCCAGAGGTAGCTCAAGATGGACCCCTTCTGTCTGGACGTTAGCATGGGTGAGTCAAACACGTGTTTTTATTGTGAAATCAAACATGATATTTAGTACATTAACCTTTGTGGCCTTTTGTTTTATTGTGGCCAGCTGTGCTTGTTATGTTATTAGGACTCTTTTATTCTTTTATTTTGACATTTTTGGTTTGAATGCTTGTTGTGACCTGAGACAGTATCAATACATATAAAGAGAAGAGATTCTTATTTCCTTAATTGAGTTAGATAGATTATTAATAGATAATAGATGGCAACTTTGTAACAATGTATGTTAAAGGTTCACAATACGGCACAGTAGGTGCACAGTTTTGAAGCTTAACCATGATGAAAGCCCGATAGCAATTCTAATACAAGTTATTGTATCTATAATTTTGATATTTTAAAATTCAAAATCTTTCTCTTTCACCTAAATCATGAAATTATTTGACATTTATTATAACTGACAGCAGACGTTTGTCTTGGCATTGAACCATTCCCAGTTTATGTAGTTTAGGTAAATAGCCCGGTGTTGTACAGATTTGCAGATACTACAGTATGTCCGCCCTCTATTCATGTTTGTTTGAGATGGCTGAGGTCTGGTACCATACGAAGGCCCTGTAAGCAAACTCTTGGATTTCAGACATCTAAAAAAGAAAATAGAGAGATTAAACTTGATTCAATTTTGTACACAAGTTTCAGACCAAGATTTGGCAGGATGGGGAACCCTCGTACCACAGAGAATCTCCAGTGTGTTTGTTTTTCAAACGGGACTGAAGATTATTGATTTTGCAAGTGTGTGTGCGTGTTTGAAGGGGGAGCACATACCCCTGGAATGCAAGCACTTGCTGTTGCAATAGCTATGGCGATTTAGAAGGCCGGCTAGACTACACCCACCAACTTTCACGATTGTATTTTAGATTTCTTCATACATATTAGGTCCCTGGAGAAATTTTGTACTGTAGGTCAAAGGTTTTTTCTTTTTTTTTGCAATAATCCAATTTTATCCACATATAATGTCATAGCTGGACACACATAACTACAATGAAAGCCTCTAGTAAAAAAAAATTGCCATTATTTCCATTGTCATTTTTCACTCTTAATCTGCACTTTAATCAGCACTGCAGCAGAATGGACAAATATTCACATCTTCAGCATCTCAAAATCATGATGTTATGAATCCGAAGGTCCTTTCCATTGATCAACCAAAAGTTCTAGTTTACTCACATGGGTTTTCCCAACTTCCCAACTTTTTTGTGAAAAGAATCAATAGAGTGCTGAGGGCTCAACTCTGCTCCAACGGTCCCTGCAGAGAAAGAGAAACCAACATTTTAAAATAAAAACAGGGTTTTAGTACTGATTTGGTGAGCTTGTCCCAGGCTGGACAGTTTCATCAACTTATAAATCATTCAGAATAAACTAACTTGACTTGGAATTGTTTGGTCCTTTTAGAGACAGATAAATATGTAACTCAAAATAAGCAAAAGAAATCATAAAAATACAACTAAACTCACATAGAGTGTTACAGAATCTACATTTGCATGGCCACATCAATGTAAAAAATTATAAACCACTGTAGTGGAGTGTGTGTAGCATTATTGTACAGACTTTGTGCCAGTTTCCTAAGTTGTATTTCAAAACTGTTTGGAAAGCCTTAAGCGTTCAAGTTCCAAGTTATAAATCATGATCTGTGCAAGAATTGCTGCAAGAACTTGTAACATGTGCAAAATATCCCGGTTACTGAAGAGAGAAAATAAATGTTCCATCTATGTGGCGTCACAGCTGAAAGGCATCCCTTGAATTCTAAATTCATTCCTAAAATGAATTTGTAAAAGAAAATCATTGAGCGGTACTGTTACGGTACTCTGACTCTATATAAAAGTCCGTAATAGTCGCAAACACAATGTCAACCCAAGAGAAATGGATAGAAATGTGTACATTGTCACTAAAAACACACATTTGCTCTTAGCTTTCCTTTTCTGTGGCTTTTTTTTGTTAAGACGAAGAGAGAACGAGGAGTGTGCTGCGCTAACACACTCTGTCAGGAGGCTGTAAGGTATTGATTGCAGAAGTGCATGACGATGATGGGCTTTGACAGCTCACTGCGTGGACCTGAGCTGAGTCAGACAGGAGCCTGCTCCGTCTTCCGTCTGTAAGGGCCCAGGGTCACGTTGGCGAAAGCCTGCATCCCTCCGTGCGCATGAATGCCCTCGAACACGGGCTGCGAGGCTGCACAGATGAGAGCAGAGGAGAAATATGGCTCCAATATTTAACATTTAGATAAGAGCATCAGCTAAATGTCGAGCTTGGAGAGTGACTCACAGTGAAAAAAAATTACCCTCACATAGTCTTACACTAAGTTTTTGGTGTTTAATACATTCAGATTTAGAAAATTGTGATTGTGTTGTTTACTTTCCCTGCCTAATAAACTGCCTAATTAGGTTTTTCTCCCAGTATTCTTTTCAACAGTCCTTGCTGAAGAATACTGGACTTGCTGGTTGGCATGTAAAAAAAATATAGTGAAAATGCCAGAATGTCAGAATTTCCTACAGCCCAAGGCTACATACTGAAATTCTTCTTCGTTTAGTTTAAAACCTAAGGTTTTTCAATTTACAATGATATAAAACAGACATGTTCTGCTTTGAAAAGCCATTGCAGCTTCACTGGAAATATCTCAACCAGTTGATTTCACGTTTTCTCTGTTTGTCCAGTTATTTATGGGAAAAATGAGAATGCACCACAAAATAATGGGTGCACCCGGACATTGCCTCCGTAAACAGTTTTAATGGATTTTCAGAAACATCAGGAGCCCTCTGTTTCTGGGAAATTACGAGAAACCTGCTGCTGAGTGGACGTTAACAGCTTCTGACTGTAGTAAATGCATTTTGGTTTAGGCCTTTCGTGGGCATTAATGGTAACAGGGAAAAAAACACTGCTGTCATTATTTAGGGCACAGCATCCCTACAGTGACCATGTATGAGCAGCAGGGGCCAAATGTCAGGACAGAGAGTCTTTGAGCATCTTAGTTGGCAGATATCTGCCCTGATGAAGTGACTTTGAGCAAAACACTGAAATGCTCAATCTCCTGACACTCTGCCCTCCCTGTAGGGAGGTTAAAAGAGACTTCCCCTACAAGGAAGATCACTAAAATAATAATACTATGTGAAAAAAGGAGTGGTAGCTGCAGTAGTAAGCAACATTATGATCTATGTCTGCGTTGATGTAGGGCTAAATTGTGTTTTTTTTATTGGCTCATCCCAGTAGTTTGTAAACAAGATGTTAACCCTAATTTTCTGTTTTTGCTCCTAAAGTAGGCTACAGTAGTTGTGTATTAATTACAGTTCATATAAAATCTCATCTGTGTTGACAATGGACCACAGTGGGCTTTATAGCAATAGAAAATTGCTCATGCTTGTTCCTGCTCTTTGCATTTCGCATTTGAAAAGCATTTCATTCAGTTCACTACTTGGAGTTTCTTTGATTTTCAAGAGGCACAGCAAAATGGGGAAATATATAAAAATATTTTAAGTGGTTTTAGAGTACTGTATACCATGCTGTCCTTCACCTTCAGATTATGTTTTCAAATTGTGTCCATGTAATATTCTCAAACAGAAGGCTGATGTTGTGGACATTTCTGGACATATTAGGTGTTCTGCTTTGAGTTCCTGAGTGCATGATTTATGTAGAAATAAATGAAAAGCAAAACTCCTGGCATCAGCAGCCCAGTGCAGGCCCACAGTGTGTAATCTCAGAATGTGTGCTATCCAAGGCTCAAACTAATGAGCTGGACTCAATGAAAGCTTTCATCAAATCCACTTTAAACACTGTAAGCAGTGTTTCAGCCTGTAGGAGTCACTCAGCATGACTGGCTCTGTAATGACCTCCAAATGTGTTTTGTGTGATTGCTGCCCTGCAGCTTGGTCTCCCTCCCTCCTTTCTCTCACACCAAACTGATCTCCGAGGAAATTTGTACTTATTTGTTTGAAGACAAATATTGCTGCGTTTTCTGACTGATAGGTTCAACAAGAAGTAAAACCAACCAGGTCGACGTATTACATATACAGTAAAGTGTGTAACCATGTCCAAAACCATACTTTAACCTCAACTAAAAAAGTTAAACATGACTAACTCCAAGAAATCCAGAGCCTAAAAAAATATTAAATGTACAAAAAGTCCAATGTAAAATCCTTTTTAAATAATGCTAACACATGCTGATGTTTAGCAGGTAAAATGTATTCCATGTTTGTGATTTTAGATAACATGTTAGCATGCTAACAATAATTCATTGGCACTAAACATAAACTACAGCTGTGGCTGATGGGAATCTCATTAGTTTTGCAAGTATTTAGTCATAAACCAAAGTATTGGAAACATTTTAACTTTGACCCCATAATGGTGCTAGTCAGAGGATCACCAAAGTTAATATAATTCATCCGAGGGTTGGTCATGAGTGTTTGCAACAAATTTCATGGCAATCCATCCTGTAGTTGTTGTGTAGAAGATTTACCCAAAATCGCAAACATCAATCTCATGGTGGTGTGAGAGAAAAATATATTTTCATTAGGGACATGTCATCAGATAACCACAAATGTCTGAGCAAACTTTGGTGCAAATCACAGATAGATGCTGACATATTTCACTGAAAAGTAAAATTTTGACCCACTGAAGGGAAAAGTCAGGGGATCACTAAAGTCAGTAAGGTTCATCCTCTGTGTATCATGAATATCTGCACAAAATACTTTTTGAAATATTTAGCTAAAAATAAAAAGATTTCCAACCTTACTGAGATGCTAGAAGACAAATTAAAATTTATTTGATTCCATTCCATTGGATTCAATTCCCAATCATCTGACACCGGTTGTCTTGCTGTTTGGGCTTGTGTGGAGTGTTGAATTGTTGATAAAGTGTGTCTCTGTAGGCCAACCGATCCGCTAAGCCCAACTTGCTGCATTTCGCGGCTGAAGAAAGCTTCCTAATCCTGGAGAAGAGCACTGTGGCCCGGCTGCAGCTCGGGGAAAACCGAGTGGGTTTTTTCTGTTTCATCCAACTGACGTTTACTAGTCTCTCATGTCACCAGATCTTGTGTGAACCATTAAAGGCTGGGCCAAGACTAACAGGGTTAAAGCATCTACAGCAAAAGGCAAACATTAAAAGATCGATGTCAGGATTTTATCAAATATTTGAATCAGAAGATAGATTTTTTTTAAACCCTGTGTATTGGTACACAATTGATATTTTAGTGACTAAGAATATACCTTACAACTCTCCTTTAGTCCTGTAACAGGAACAACAGTGTATTCCTATTTAGATAACATATCACACATATTTTGATCATGTAATACTTACCCAGAGCTGAATGTAGATCAGCTTTTAGTCTTGCTGGGTTTTAGTGAAGAATACATGCATTCTCTACTGTACACAGAGTTCATTGTAAATATTTGACGATAAACATTAGTTGAACAAAAGAAGGATTTGAAAGCCACAGTTAAATGCTTGCACACCTTCAAGGCCAGTAGCACCTTTTTTGTGTGTAGAAAATTTGTAAAAAAAAAACTTGTTCTATGCCCTCAGTCTGAATTTAATATCATTATGAATGATTATAGAATAGAACAAAATGCCCCTTTCATAAAGATGCTCACTCCAGCAAAGTGTTAGTCGTTGACAAGGCATTATTGATCCGTGAGAAGCCATCACTGCTGAGAAAAAATATACTGTATCTAGCTCTGCTGAAACCTCAAGGCTAGAAGACTCATGCTGCTCGTGCTTTAAGTGATTATTATAAGCGGCTGTGGCAAGTCGAGTAGAGGAAAAAAGAATATCATTCCAAAGTGACGGCAATCAATAGCAATAATGGATGTGAGGAGAAGTGAAGGACAGGCAGTAAATTCTGTCAATCAGCTTGATGAGGGGAATGTTTATTAGCTGAATTATAGCTTCTGTCTTTTTGTCTTTTGGTATTTTTATTGGAATAGTGATAAATAATGCATTTTAGAAAATTAGACTGTGCCCTTGGTTTCCCAGATGCCACTTTTAGCCGGCTGGCAACCATGTCCACTGCTTACAAAAAGAGCTAAAGAAATTCCATATCCCTGTGCAACTATAGATAGAGATAGGGTCATTAACACAGACTTTGTCCTGGCAGTCATTGACCCAGTATTTGATGCATTGTTTGTCTAAACAGATTTCTGTAGAACCAGTGCTTCTTTCCCCCAGCAACATACAAATTTAGCTTTCTGTGGTGATGATACATATCTTTTAATGACAAAACCCAGAGGGTGGGCAACAGGTTTTTTCTAATTTATCTCCCTCTCTTATCGGTAATATGAGGTGAGGGTAGAGGGCTTTAAATCTTTACGGGAGAGAAAAGGAAAGAGGTATGAGGGTTGTTTGAAGGAGGAAACTTAGCATTGAACAAGTCCCGTAGAGATTCACTGTATTCCCACAGAACCATAGAGCAATTAGTCACTGCTCATTAATGACTACAAGTCCCACATGGCATGCCCCAGCTGCCGCTATACCACTGATCCAATCTTTATTTGATTTAATATCCTGACACCAGAGGAACGTTGAAAATTCACAGAGCAGAGCAAGGTGGAGAATTTTCCAAGGGAGTAATGTGTGGCATCATGGGAAGGAAAGAAGAGAGGGAAGCAAGAGAAGTGGAGGAGAATTGTTTTTTTTATTTCAGTGTTGATTAATACTTTATTTAATTT
>NW_023339774.1:5981583-6017730 GCF_004916995.1 Morone saxatilis | reverse complement strand
ATATATATATATATAAAAATAATGCTCCACCACCAAAATCCAAAGCCCAGAATTGGAACCTGCAATCATTCCAAAATGGATTTAGTATTTTTTTTACATCTCTTGTGGTCATGAAGTGATGCCCTAACTACACTAAGAAATCCATGTTCTTTGTTATGCACAAGAATGTTGTGCAGTGAAAGCTAATATGAGGTTTCAGCAGTCTGAGTCAGCAACAGACCTGTATGCGACTGCCTCTCTGGGGAAACTCAAGCAGGAATTTAGCACTAGAAAAATCTCCACTTGTTTTGGCTAACTCAATATGGTGAAGCCTCATGTTAGCTTTGGCTGGACTTTAGAATGTATTTCTGCATGAAACAAGGACTTTGAATTACATCCTCCATCTTGAACACTGGATGCTTTTTCTCTTCATTGCCAGTAAGGACAGGCTAGTCGGCCAGAATTTTTTAAAATAACCCTGTATCATAGGAATTTCTTCTATATTGGACAATATGGCACCCAACGATTCATGATCAATGCCAACATTCAGTAGTCCAGGTGTAGCAAGGTGAAGAGTAATGGTCTCTGGAGTTTGGGGTGGTTCATGGACAATTTTTCCCCAACCTTAGTGTTTCTGTTGCCTAACCCTACATAGCCAAACATATGTTTTCATTAGTGTACAATCACCTAAACATAAGAATCCTTTTCATTTTCATTTTTGTTTTCATTTGAGAATTCTACAGTAGCCCAAAACCGCAGGTCTTTCGCAAGTTTCACCGCCACCATAGTTTCTCCTACACGCTTGAAAGAATGAGTGGTATTCAGTTGGTTGTAATCTACAACTTCAAGACTAGATGCCACTAAATCCTACACACTGGTCCTTTGACCATCATCATTGACCACTCGTCATGCACAGACTTTGCCAGCAAGAATTTGAAAACTTTGATCAATCATGTAATCAATGTTGTTAGTCTAGCGGTTAGGTTGTGGTTGAATCCACAGACATATGGTGGTGAGTATTTAAGATGGATGGTTTGTATAAATAAACAGAGTAGTATATAAGACCCTATATTTTCAACTATGATCACTTTAGGAAGCAAAAGCCAATCTCTGACTCAATCACTATGAAAGAAGGTGCGCTCTTCAGTGTATAATCTAGTTGTTGTTGGTTGGTTTTTGTGCAGCAAGTTTGCAAATTCCCTTGTAAATCCTGCATGGCTTTATTCTTGTTTCATCTGCTGTTCGAGAATCTACCACGTACGCTCATTTCTGTTAAATAAAGCATTCCAAGCAGTTCTACAACAATTGGGTCACCTTCAAAGTTTCTAGTTCTGTTACTCTCCCTTTTCTGCTCAGTCTCATGGGTCCTAGCGGCCTTTCCCTTTGTGATCCTCTGTGAATGGAGCAGGCAGCAGGACACATGAGCAGCTCTCCAGAGATCTACCCCCGGTGCTCTCAGGTGATCTGCCTGCGTGGATCCATTTACCAGCCGAGCAGCTGCCGTGGGAGGTTTGAGCCCTCTTAAAAGTCCACGTCAGGCTATGGTTACAGTCTGCAAAGTCTGAGGCAGTGGTGGAGATAAGGGACAGCTTAGGGCCAGGGGGTGCTGCAGACCTCCTGCTGTGAGTTCAAAGAGAGGTCCCCAACAGCTGTGGCTCTCAGGGGAGGTTCAGAGGGCTGCTCAAGCAGTGAGGAGGGGGATTTAAGGTCACATGGCAACTCAATCTGACCTCAAAAACCAAGTCTTTGTCTTGATTTCCACATCTTTGAGAGAAATATATACTCCTTAGATTTCATCACAGGAAAACATGAGAAAGGGCATAACTGTGTTCCTTCAGTTTGGCCCTTTCTGATGCATCACAAAGGTGTTTCATTGGTGAGGTTCTATAGGGTACACATATTGTATACAACAATCTAGAACGTTATAATTCAAGGCCACTGTAACAAAGTGGGATGACAATGCAGTTTGCTTTGGAAGGAACGTTCTTTATCCAGCTCCTTGCATTTTCTTTGGAAGTGCTTTAATACCGAGAAGACCTTGGGGAGACAGATAGAAAGCATGGAAACCACATTGTGCAAAACACCTCATACTAGATTATAAACTTGTACATTAAGTATTAAGAGTTCGATATTATATAACAGCTCATACTTATATAAGTATGAGCTGCTTATTTATGAAATTGATGATACTGACTTAGAAAGTTGAGGATGTATATGATTTGCAACATTCCCGTTAAAATGGGCGCACACTGGGATGCGACCTGGCAGGATTCAAGGTTTAGCAGAAACATGGACAGACTATAGATGCAGTTCTGTTAGTGGACCTGCATATCTGAAGAACATTTTAATCAAAAACTGGGAACACACCAGAGTTACAACAGCCCACTCTTAAGGGAAGTTTTTGCAAATTATAAACTCATTTTCACAAACGTCTGTGCATTATTCATTGTGGCATTTCTGTAACACCCACAAGACTTGCCAGTATTCTCAATATTGCTATATCGAGCCATATCGAGACTTGTTTACTTCTGCCATCCTCTGACTTAAGCTAATCAGTCCTTACTTGACAGT
Source organism: Morone saxatilis (assembly GCF_004916995.1). Taxonomy (NCBI): domain Eukaryota; kingdom Metazoa; phylum Chordata; class Actinopteri; family Moronidae; genus Morone; species Morone saxatilis. The sequence goes on along the minus strand of NW_023339774.1, from coordinate 6,015,180 downwards.
TACTTTTCAGAGTTAAAATGTAATTGTATGAGCTGGAGTCTACTGGTGAGAGACTGGTGCACTGGGCTGTATTGGCAGAGCTTCTGCTACAAATGCCAACCAAACTTCAGTCACTATTCTGCAGTGTTTTTCTTACTGCACACTGTTTTTGTTGGATTCTGTTGTCAGTTGCAGAGACTGCCAGGGAATTTGACAAAGAGTGGCTTAAAACCTTCTGCAGAGGTAAAACCAAAATAAATGATACTGATGCCAAAGGAATTGGACTCTGGACTGCTGTGTATACACACACAAATAAAAGACAAAATCTAAATAAATAAACATAAACATAACCAATTCAGATACTTCCATGCAGGGAACGAGTGCTCACTTTTGGTTTGATGAGCATGAAAATGATGATGATGAATTGCAGTCACCAGAATTTCCAACTGAACACTTTGAAGCAATGTGTTGAATAGAGCTCTCCACCACCACCATCAAAATCCCAATTGAAGACATATCTTTGCTGTGAAGCATTGAAGCTGTTCTTGAGGCTGAAGGTGAACAAACACCTCACTAAGACTATGCAACAATACACATTATGTGCTGTAGTTAATGAATATTAAATGTAGCACAGGTTGCTGTTGTCACGTGTAGATGATAGTTTGAGGCAACTTTAGAGCAAAACAGTTTGCAGGTGATGCTTTTGTGTCTCTCACATAAGAAAAAAGATTTTAAGCTAGGATGCCAAAAACATCCTCAGGATTATAGATGCAGGTCTTGAGGTTTTGATTTTACACTGGCATTTGTAGGTCCACGAATGTTATGGGAAAATATAGAACCTTGAAAGGCAGGTTTGAAGACAGAAGTGTTACACCCCTGATAAAATTTTGACACGTTCCTAATGCACTTTTGATGTAAGTGAAGGAGACAAAATCCAAGGTCCTCATTACTTGCAAAAATGTATTCAAAAGTTTATCTGAATATGAGCTTTCAGCCGTGAGAATTTTGTGCAAAATTTCCTCATTTTGTTACTAGGAGAATGATTACAGCAAGCCAATGTCCATATGTCCACCAGACAACACCTGGCAAAGTCACCTGCTTGCAAGTTACTATGCTTGGTTTGGATTTACAGGAGATGTGATCACATTGTGATGAAGGTGAGGAGGTTGATGAAGTAACCTTGATTTTTCAGACATCAATTCACTGGAGTTGGACAAAATCTTACATTTCTATCTGGCTATTTAATCTACAGATTTGCCGCTGTTTCACCATATATTGAGATATAAAATTAATTTTTTTTAATTTTGCCAACCTCTGCAACATTCACATGTTTAATTGAAAGATTAAATGCATTTCAGACAGTAACATTTCCAAAATGCATGATAGAATTCCAGAATTAGACTTCTCACATAATCTGAAAAAAAGAAATACTCTTAAATGTAAGGAGCCCCTTTAGTTATTGTATTTCCTGAGCTTTGATCAGTGGATGATCCAATAGTAGATCCACAGATAAAGTAAAAATGTAGTACATGTGTATCTGACTTTTCAATCACCCTTCCTATTCTTGTCTCCCCTAGTTAGAATGTTCCAGTAACCTGATACTGTATAAATATTTGTCCGACATAACTGCAGGCCCATTCAGCTGATCCTGTGGCTTCAGCACCGGCACAATGGCCCCTTATCCCAACCAAGTAACTCTACACCCACCTCTCTGGTCATTATTGATGGCCTAGTAAGTGTTACAGTTACAAACCAATTACTCTACCATTAATGTTAGATGAGCTGCTCTACAAGTACAGCTTGATGCTTATCAGCTTTCCTCTGTTACGTGCCTTTTTACTTTCACTAAATTGCACACCTTCTCCTGCTCTTGGTTTCAGTCTTTAATAAGTGGGAGGTGAGAGTGACAGCTGGCAGTCTTAAGCCTATATCAGGGGAAACTTGTCTCGGTTCAAGAGGTAAAGAAGTCAAGAGGTGAGCAACATGTCCCCTCGGTGACTCTGGGAAATCTGGTGACCCAGTAAAGTGATATCACACCACCAAAGAGGAGAAACAGGGAGGGGGGGAAAGGAACGGTAGAGAGGTGTAGAGATCGAATGAGTTGTGCTGCCACCTCCACATGTGGTTTTACCGGTAAACAGAAACAGTGCGTCTTCAGTTCAGTGAAAGGTAGTGGAGAATTGAATTCACACACATACGCTCACGCACAGACAGCAGTTTTCCCCCTCAGATGTGTGTTTGAGATGTGCCAGACAGGTTTGTGAGGAGGAGGGAGTGGAGAGACAGTTCACAGATCAAGTCAACACCTTTCGCATCTCCATCAACAGCCTCTGCTGAGAGACATCTATTAACACATCTGCTCAGTAACGTTTATCCTTCTGAGAAAGAAGAACTAAAACTGAGTATATGGTTTAAAATTTTTAAAAGAAATAAATAATGATAAAAAGGACCAGATTGCACTTTTCTAGACAAAATCTTCTTTTCTAAGTCATTTAAATGTTTAAATTATTGAAAGCTAAAACAGATGATTAAATGTTTTTAGGTATAAAATATAACATTTAAACTGGAAATAATGTCACCTTTGCCAACGACTTTTTATATTTTTGAATGTTTTTTAAAGCATGACAGGAAAAGAAAAAAAATACAGTGTTGTAGCTATTACAGTGCTAGTAACTTTCATTTCTCTCCACTCTCCTTCTCTCACTCACACACACACACACACAAACACATACACCTATGTCTATGTAGGTGGTGGTGCTGAAGCCATACATCAGCAGCTTTGCAGAGGAGCATGTCCTTAAGAATATGATAAAGAGGAAGCAGGCATTTCCTCCTCAAGAGGGATGTTTTCCGTTGCACGTCCTGTCTGATTAGTGGGACCAGTGCCTCTTTCCCTGAACTGCTCCGCTTTACGCATTTACAGAAAAGAGGTTTCATGTTGTACAGCATGTTGTGATAATGCTCTCAATTGCAGTGAGACAGAAAGTGTCTCTATAATTCATAACTCTGCTTTAGCTTGCACTCAAGTCTTTGCAGCTGTATTGACTCTCGCTTGCTTCAACACAGCTAAGTCATCACACGCTTCTTTTTCAAGTTTGGTTTGCAGAATTACATATACGTAAACAGGCCCATTCGCAAATGTTTGTTTCAGAGATATTTATGTGTAATGTTCCCTAAACCAGAAAAACCCACAGTCAGAAATACATTCTTCCGAGAAACAAAAACCCCAACAAACTTCGGCAACCCTGCATTGGCATTGTCAAAAACTGTTGCGCCTTGAATAACGACCTTGACTGCAGAGGAACTTTGAGAAAGAGCTGCTCAGTTGTGGGAAATCAGGAGATCAACTCGTCTCCTCTGAAGTCCGCCTGGGGTCTGCTGAGGAGAAGATGCATTATCTGAGTGTCCAGCGAAAGTGGGGAGGGAGGGTTGGGTGGGGTGGCTGGCTGAAGTTTATGGAGATTTATGGCTCCTTCCACAGGCCTTAATTGCCTCCTCCTCTGTGGGTAGTCCTGGGAGGCCCATGGTGAGCAGTGAGCAGCACCGGGGCTCCTGCAGGTGGGCCTACCAAAACGCTGTTTACTGAGACTTGTTATGGAGACAAATGGTGTCACGGAGCGCTCCAAAACCAGACAACAAACAAAGGGGAGGAAGAGAAAAGCGGGGAGACGGACAGCTGGTCACTGAAAAGGTTCAGGACTTCAACTTGGCCTTCAGAGACACAAAAAAAGAGTTATGGGAGCCATATCTTTGCTGGTACCCATTAAATATCTACTTTTTAGGAGTTGCCCAACTCTGGGAAAACATCATGGGACTACAGGTCATATTGGTTGATTGACTTTTATATCATTTTAAACAGTTTTCCAGAGTATTTTCATATGTACACAGTATTTGGCCGCATAAAGCCTAAAGAGAAGAGCAACATCACGTAGCATCAAAACCAGACCTGACTTGTTTACTAAGTAGGTTATTCATAAAAAGTAATAATTATAATGCAACAAACGTACAAATATTCATGAAGCAGTATGAAATACATTTTATAGTTATGTACCAAGGACAGCACCTTCAGTGGCTCAGTTGGTTTAAGACTCTTCTTAGATTTGAGTATTGATATCCTCGCCTCATGGCTGAGGTACATTTTGTAGGTTAAATCAATAAGATGATGACCTGGTTTTACCTGGAACGTCAATGCCACTCATACTATCTTTTCATGCACATCTAAGCTGGCATGTGCATCTTGTCTCATGACATTTTATGGTTGCCTTAAATACAAACTCTAAATAAAAGAAATATATATTCTTTTCATCCTTATTTATTTTATCTGAATATTCTTCCCCTGGTATACCCAAACTTTCTGGCTCCTGACCGTTTATAGCCATGCCGACTTCTGACCCCTAAATGTCTGAGCTGGTTTTCCTTTGACAGACTGTTATGAATAGCCTTTATATTCCTGAAGAGGTAAAACACAATATTTCACCAGATAAGGAGGCAAAGATTTGAGAAAAGACAAAAAATATACACAATTTTGTGTAGCAGTAAGGTTTTTTTCCTTGCTAATCATGCTGTGAGTCCTCATATTTGTCTAGCAAACCGCTGTCTGTACTCTAATAATAATGTCCTCAATCAAAATTTCTAAGAAACTGGGGGAAAAAACTACACTTTCTTGTCAGGTGGTGGGTTGCATGGGGTGTCAGGACCGCTGGAACTGACAGGCTCATGTTTATTGCAGGGGAGCACATCTTGAGTGACTCGCTCAGAGTGAGATGGCAGAGAGGCAATAAGTGCACTAATGACTGAACAGTCTGGCCACTCAAACTATGAATATTGGATACGTGTAGAAGCACATTTACACCCAACACACCACCCCCTTCCTGTTTCCTGTTGAACTGAACTGAGCTCACCTGCAGAACACAGGGGACACATGTTGTCATGAGGAAGGTGTGAAGAGGGAGAAACGGTGGAAACTGTGACTGTGTATTAAGTAAGATGAAGCAACAAGTGCTGTTTAAATGCTGAAACTTGAATAAATGCTTTGCTCTCACCTACTAAAAGCTGATATAAATATGCCAATATTTACCTCCATTTAAGTATAAATACCATGCTTTTTTCGAATGATTACCATCATTACTTTCAATAAGCTTTGTTCCACCGCCCACACTCCCATTAAAGCTCCGGCGCAGGAGGAACATCAAGTTATTTTGTGCTCCAAATTTAGCAGAGTCCTCATTAGAAGATTAACCTATGCCATTTTGTCATTATTGTTAAAACGCATGCAGGTACCAGGCAACAGGCCACAATTAATACATGAAATGGGTTCCGTGAGCCATCTGGATACTTTTTTCCATGTGCTCTGAGCTGCAGAGAGGACTGATGCTACTCCATTATTCTGTGGCCATTATTCTGTGGCTATCTTAGATCATCATCTCGGGCTCATTTTGTCAATGACTCACCAGCTGAAGGAAAGAACTGTTTGTTGTTTCTAAGTAAAGATGGATACTTATGAGGAAAAATGCATTAGCATTAGATTTCACATCATTTAATTCTGCAGTTTCCTATAATATCCATGGTTATACCGAATCCAATTTTTTTTATACCGATCTCAGTCTATTATATGTAGTTGTTGAAATGAAATGTGGTGTTTAGTTTATTGCTCTTTTTCAGGATAAATGTCTGTAGGCAGGAGCACCTTGGCTTTAAAAGGAACATCTAACCAAAGTGACCAAATGCTGTGACCGCTTCTCTGTGTGGTATTGATTTGACTTTAGCAGGAGCTTTTTTCCACTTGTCACTTCCAATGTGTTACACCACATTTTCTAGGAATATTCAGGCAAAAGCATATAAAAACACCACTCACCACACCACCCTGTACGCCCCTTACTTTTTAATGGTATTTATAAACGTCAAACTACTTCCTGCATTGGTACAGTTTGGACCCAGACCAATGGCTCCAATTGAGTGTTTGTAGGGTGCAGTTTTTATTGTATTGATTAGGAATGCTTCAGTGTCACACAGTCTGTAGCTCTGTTAAGACCTCTTTTATCCACATAATATTTTCTAGAGCTAGCTGAGGCAAACTGTACTTCGTGAACATTAGTGGTCACTAATGTTCTTCAGTGGTCGCTAATGTTCAGACTCACATTCTATCTGTAGGATTTTATATGTGGGAAAGTAATATGTGATTACTAGCAGAAACAAAATCACCAGAGAGGAGGATTGTGTGGTTCGGAGGGTTTGTTTTGCTTCTGAATGTGGCTCCTAATGTTACCTTAATGTATTTCGAGTGTAATCACAGCATATTCAATGCTTGTTCCATTTGTGATTACAATTAAGGGTTTGACAGTGTTTTGCCACATTTGACTCAAACTTCATCTTAAAGCTTGATATTCAAAGAACTAAAACTCAAAGTATGCCAGATAGACAACATATTTAATGACAACTTGACCTGAGATCTTGTGCTCAAAACCAAATTTGGAAGAGGTGAAGCACAAAAATGCTTCTAGCAGCCATAGGAATTATGACTCCATCCATCTAATCTGAAGAAATAGTCTAACGTTGTTAGCCACAAAGTCCATGAAGAAGCTCAACAAAATTCATTACCCCTACCGACCAGTCAGTGCTGATTTCTTTCAATGTGTTTTTTAAATGTCTGTAATTAAGTAGTTAGTTTAACCAAAACCACAGTGTTGCCCTAATTTTAACCAGGTATTTATTGTAACCTGAACCACAATATTTTGCTTACCTGTGTGTGTGTGTGTGGTTTTTGTTTTATCCTCTCTTTTGGTCTCTATCATCTTCAGCTAAATGACTACCTGAAAGTTATTGTATATTGCTCTTTTGCTACATATCCAGATGTTTTTCTAACTTGAAAAAATCGACCCTAAGACATATACGAAAAGCTCCAACTTTCTCAGACGTTCAAGTTTACAAACACGGCAAACAATATTGAGTTGCTATGAATCAGGGGCCCTTAATAATGCAGTAATGTACACAACACGCCAGGGTTGCCAGATCTCATGAGCAAATGCAGCGGCTCCACTCTGCCTGACCCAGTCACTGTGAACAGGAGCTCCGAGCGCTGCAGTCCCCGTGGTGAGGAACCCCCCTGCCTTCCCCCCATTCCTCCGTCTAATGAAGACCAGAGGAGAGGATATCAGGCCCTCAATCAGCCACAAGTCCACTTCACATATGTTTTGATGAATCTCCGCTCATGTGCAGAGCCCTGCGAGCTCAGGGGATTGAGCCGCCGAGCCTTATCAGCATTCCTTAGAGGACACAGTCACCAAAACCACATGGGCTATCGCTGACAGGCGACGCCTTGACACAGACAGGCAACACCTCAGTGTTTGATCATGTGATATTCTGGGGAGCCGGGGGGCCGGATTGTTTGTGCGATCATGATCACATGCTGTAATTTGTCATGAAGCCTGTAGAACACTCAGCTGCTGCAGTGGAGTTAACTTAAGGCTTTTTGAATTGGGGTTTGGGCATTTGATTGACAGCGAAAAGCTTTCTGGAGTAAAGAGTGCAATGTGAAGCTGAGCAGGGTCTTTTTCCTACCAGTTGTGCATTTTTGTTTAATTTGTCAGTTAAATATATTTGGGTTTTGGACTGTTGGTAGGACGAAATAAGTTATTTGAACTTGTCACTTTTGGCTATGAGAACTTCCTGATATACTGTATATACAAATAGTCGGCTTGGAAGAATAATCTGCATCTAATGGGTTAATCATTTTTACATTAAAATCCATAAAAAAAAGGCATCTCCTTTAACAATTCCATAATCTATGAATATGCAAATTGTGTGAATTTTTAAAGTTTTCCTGCTCAACACAAGATGTCTCCGATTTTTAAGTCCATTCTCAGTGTGCACTGGTGGCTTCAAGTTTCTACATCCCATTTGAATAAGATGCAAATGCTCATAGGCCCTGCCCCTTAAAATCAGTTGTCCAATGCGCACAGAGAAACTTTCCACTTTCAGTAGATGAATGTGAAAAAATTCTTCTAGTGTCAGACTCTGCACATACATATTTATGCACAATGAAGCTCAAACATCCAACTGTAGGAACAAAAAGAAAGCAGAGTTTTGAGTGGAGAGGGAATTTAAATTCATTGATTAGTTGAATAACAATAAAGAGACCAAAAGCCATTTCTTTCTGCACACACATATCTCTACTATTGTGTGTTTACGTGTGTGTATTTGCTTTGTGCATGTATCTGGGTACGTGTCTGTACTGTATGTGTGTGTCCTTTACTGTTCATTATCATTAATATCATACAGATGGCAGGAAGGAGAGAAACCAAAAAGCAGCCACTGGGGGAACACTTACATGAAATCATGATTTGCAGTGTGTGATGTAATACACACAGAACCAACTGTACTACAGTAGTACACTGGGAACTGCACTGATACTATGTGGTCAGACGTTTTTAAACAAGACTGAGTTTTTGTGTGTAGGTGTATATGTTGAGGTGGTGGTGGGGAGTATTCCTTTTAATCTTTTAAATCTTAAATCAGTCACTGGGAAATTCTTCTCAGACACATTTATGATAGAACTGTTTTCATTTCTCAACGGCTTAAATGTGCTGAAAGTTTATATCCAGATGTAAGTTTTGACAAACTTTACACAAGATAAAGATATTTACTGCTCTATGAACTATTTGATCAAGTCTTTCATGGTATATTGACTGAATTCATGTTTTGAACATTTCATTTTAACCTCATAAACTCTGACTTTGCCTTTGAAGTAGCTTCAGAAATCAAGTTTCCACACACTGCTTGACATCGCATATATATACTGTATCTGCTTGTTCAAACCCTTTACTGGAGCTATATGATGCTTATACAGTACTGCCTGAAATATCCAAACATGCTTTTGGAGTTTTATGGCGGCACGGTTATATCAGATAGAAATGTTCTATTTATTCTAAGCAGCTCATATGCATGCCTCTGTGAATCAGCATGACATGTTTGGTATATTTTAAAAACAAATGAACATTATAATTTCACAATAAACTTTTGTGGATTTTACGCGGCCCTTCTGTAGTTATGTAACATGCAGATACAGAGGTAAAAAGGCAGTTGTATGGAGGAATGTGCAGGACTGAACACTTTCATAAAACAAGAATGAAATCAATTGGAATCATGAAAAGATAAAAGGAGCTGATTTTTAAACCTGTGCATTGCTGTTGGGTGGGTTGTCAGGGCATCGCCAGAAAATCAGATACAATGTTTAAAATGACTCCATGGGCCCATGTTTTATCTTACCATGACATGTCCTGAACTAAACCCACAAGCTTTCACATTTCCACCTTGATTTATTCATTTCATCAGCGGCGTACTGTAGTGGAGGGGTAATGAATATATAGGAGAAGAGAGCTGTTAAAAGAGCGATTGAGGCAAAAGTGGGAGGATGACAGAAACATGCACAGTACATGCTTGCGCGGCTGCTTCCAGACTCTCCTGGAAACGGGAGCGTTTTCTTTCCCGTGTAATAATTTATTTTCCAGCCACGTGAAAACACAGAAACTTTAAAAGCTTTTAAGAGCTCTCAGAGGTGCGATCTGGCAAGGCATTGACAGTGTACCACCAGCAGCCTGTACACCTTTCGTAGGTAGGAATGAGACAAAAGTGGGGGTAAAACGTACATGCATGCTTTTACTGTAAGTTCCAAGCCTGCCTGGAAAAAAAGTGGCTTTTTCTGTCTCGTGAAATGCTCAACTTTCTAGCCGTGTAATAATACACTTACAACTCAGCAACTTAAAAAGCTCTCTGGGGTGCATTCTGTTAAATCACCCATTTAACACCAGTGCAATCTATATATATATATATATATAATATATATATGTGTGTGTGTGTGTGTGTATATTATATATATATAAATGATATTAATATGTATTGTTTTGCTTCTACTCTAAAGTAGCAGGCACCATGTGAGAAAACAGGAAGTTAGCCAGCTGAGTGGTTTCTTTCTTTTGTCTGCACTGCACTTTAACCCATACACGGAAATAGTGCTGTGGAAAGTGTGACTTCTGCCACAGAAAAACACAATGTTCAGAGCAAGTAAAAATAGAGAAAATTGGCAACCCGCAAACGGGCTGAACGTCTGGTTTGACAAGCGAAAACTGACAACGGGCAGCTTTCCTTTAATACAACATATTGACTGAAACAAAAAAAAACATCCTAGGCGTCCTTCTCTGAGCACACAGATGACATTTTTGGCCCAGTCTAGCTGGATTTCCACCAAAAGAGGAGAGCTGAAGCAAAACCGCTGTCTCCAGCACTCTGCATGACTGCATGCTGTTGTGCAACAGTCGTACACTATTTACTTGTGTTTCCTCTGCCAGCTTGTTGTTTTTACACTTTCAACATCCTGCACGCGGGGTGTCTCGAGAGGCTGACACTGCTGTTTAACTCCTGCTTCATTTACAGTGTAAAGCCACTGCTCATGACAAAAAATATGAACAGAGGAAGTAAAACATGCTTTAAAATCAGTTTTATTAATAGCAACATGTTGTGTTTTTGCTGCCACATGCGATTATTGAGTATAGGAACACTGAGATGGCGATTTGAGGACTATGTAGCAGCATAATGCAAATCCACACACACACACACACACACTCGTGGATAATGGGAAGGCTTAACTGAGAGTGAAGGGTCCAGAGAAAGGTCAGAGTCTTCAGTAAACAAATGGCTATTTAACCATAAACAAATCATTGTGCCTTTATTGCCGGAGCAGTGAAGGATGTTACCTCAGGTGACTCTTTAAGTTGTGTTTATGTTTCCTTACACAAACAAAGCATCTAATCATCTACTATTATCTGTAATGTGGACCCCATTTATGGACTCTTCCGTCGTGGAGCCACTTTCTCTTATTTTTTTTGTTTTTTTTATCCACAAAACAAGTTTTATTTGTTTTACTTTTAAAAATGTTGGCTTGTTTTACTAAATGTTAACATACTGTCCCCTCTAGAAGTAGTTTTTTGTTGTTGTTATTTTTTTTCCTTTCTCGAAATTGAGAGAATAGAGAGTTACAGAGCTTCCTGTGCAGCTTTCTGAAACATTTATGGACTGAAGTCACAGCTAGATGATTCTCATGATCTTAAAATAGTATACAGCCGCATCCTGTGTCTTCAGGGCAGTGGCAAATGTGTCTCTGTTCAATCATGTTCCAACGATATGATATCTGCTGGCAGGATTTATGAAAGTGTGTCTGCGGTTGATTGTGCGCGAGTGTGTTCGTGTGGGCGGTGGGGGTGTGGATTGGACTGAGGCAGCGCTGGTGGGTTGTTTTTTTTTTTTTTGTGAATGGAGCAGTGAAAGGTTGACACTCCGAGCTGTGGTCATAGTGTATGTTTGCTGTTTATTTTGTTCTGCTTGACTTGGTGGACTCCTGGGTATGAAGGGGGGGGGGGCATGAGGTTAGGAGGTCAAACAGAAAGGCAACACCTACAAAATGTAGTGCAATCCTCTCACATTCCTTTTCTGTGTGGCCCATATGTGTCCCATATCATTGTCCAATAAAGCTACAAGATTGATTTTAGAACCGTTAATATGGCTTTGTTTTCATAACTGTGATTTATTTAAACTTGGGATGAGAACAACAGTCACCAGACTGGCATTATACTTATTTGGACAGGGGTTACAAATCAAGGTAATCAACTTGAGAGCAATCAAAGGCCCAAACCTAAAAGAAATAATACACAAGACAATGGCCAGACAAAGAAAACATTAACATTTTGACTTACAGTTACATTAAACATTATACATTAGTCAGTACCAGTGTCAGGTGACTGTTGTTCTATAGCTGAAGAAGGCTGTTTGCCAAAACAGAGATAATTTAAATAAACACCATTTAAGTTGAAATTAATTATAAAAAAAGCAACAATTTTTTTTAGCAATGTTGCTAAAATATGTGACACTTACTTATATATTGTTAGACATGATGTTATTTACAAGATAATGTATAATCTCACTCGAAAGTCAGTCATCAAATATTGCAGCCTGGTCAGGGGCCCTTTTTTAAATATGACGCTGGGTATCAGCGTGTCAGTGTCATTTCTGGACGCGTCTGCCGGCACAGTCAGATGATGTAGTCAAAACGAAAGTCTGCATATGGAGTTGGTGGGTTGGATGGATGGCTCAAACAAACACTTTAAGACATTAACCCAGTAACCCAAGTTACATAACTTATTTAACATGTTTAAGTTATGGAAGGTACATTACGTAAGTTATGTTTTATTTATGTACTTAAATTACACCTTAACCTAAGGAAGTAGTTTTTGTGCCTTAACATAACTAAACTGCAGTACTCAGCTGTAGTTTGTATTTTGTCTAGTCTAAATGACTAGCATGTTCATAAATGTACAAACAATATACTTGCTGTGCCTATTTATGGATGCACACTCTTATTCTTGTTTTTCTATTTTTTGACCTTATTGTATAATTATATAGACACACGCATTTCTATACTAAATCAAAGACATCTCCTTTTAAGTCTCTTTGATGTTGTCGTACGGCGTTAAATGTACTGTATTTATTAAAATCTTCTAATAATATATTATAATATTTTATTATCAGTTTTAATCGCTTTTTAATTACTTACTTTTTTGTTTGTCAATTTGTTTATTATTTATTATGTACATTCTAAGGATGCTAATGAAAACACCTATGAATATTATGTTCCATTTCTGCCAATAGAATAAATGTTACACACTGGACCGACTTGAAAAACTGTGGACCTTTCCTTTAACTGCAATGACATGGAGGGCACAGACATTGTAGCCTCTTTTATTAACTACAGGGCAACATAAATATGAGAGCACATCTGGAAACACAACCTTTTCTCTCTGACTGTGTTGTATAGTCTAGCCTGCATGAGCTTGACACACTGAACCTATTATTTTGACCTCGCGGAGGAGGAACACAGACGCACAGAGTACATATCTACAATTTTGGAAGGAAGCACTGCAGGTGTATGGAAACTTTATTCAAGGTTAAGGTTAAGGCTGGTGAGAGAAAAGAACTTCTCTCTTTCTCAGACAATCTACTCATGCACAATAGATTTTTTTAAATTCTTCTTCGACTCTTGAAAAGAAACACTTTTGTGTCACCTACCCGCTGGAATCTGTTTATCCCGTATTTGCATTTTGTTGAGTTTTATGCTTCAAGCCCAAATTTGCCCCCATTAATTTTGGATAATGATATAATATTTATATTCCATAAACAAAAACAAAAAAAGAAAAGAAAAGGAAAACAAACTCTAAGACCCCACCCCTGAGGTGTAGAATTATACAATAGACAATGAAAATACAATTACCACTCATCTCACTGATTTTCCTTCGGGCAGTTTGCTTGGCCTGCATCCCACATTGTCAGATCAAATGAGTGGGACGACACCAGCGCTGATATGACCGCGCCGCAGGTTTTGGAATCATACAAAAACATCATAAATCAACCACAAGAACACTGAACACTCAGAATTATTGTCTAAGAGTCCCACTCAGCTCCAGTTGGCGCCTGCTGTGTGTGAAAACATGCGCTTCTCAAGTGTGTGGGAGAAGTGAATAAGTGCAACTGTCCAAAAGTCTGGAGGATGTTGTTGTTGTTGTTGCCGCTGTTGCAGTCTATGAAGGGTCTGTACTGCAGAGTTGATGCTGCAGCAGAGAAACTCGACTTGGAATAGTACAAAAAGTAAAAAGGAACTCCTGAAATGTCATGAGATGATCGTTTGACAGTCTTTAGTGTTTCTCTATGTTGAAGGCATTGAAACAACCAGAGCAAAGCTATAATTTAAATAATAAACTAATAACAGACTGCACTGGTGATTACAATCCAGAGACTATAATGGCCATCTAATGGAATCACCACAGTGACCAGAAGAGGAAAAAAGTTTTAACATTAGAGCAAACAATTTTGATAATTGATTAATCATACAAGTCATTTTTAAACATTCGCTGGTTCCAGCCACTCATTTGTTAGAATTTGCTGTGTTTCCCCTGTTTTATGTGACCATAAACTGAAGATTTTGGGGTTTTGGCCTGACTAGGCAGAAAACTGTCATTTTGTTCTGACATTTTCTAGATTAAAAATGGATTGATTTAAGAAGGAATAAAATATGTTCAAATGTATTCCATCTAATGTTACGCATAACTGGAGAAAAACTGTTTTTGCAGGCCCCTCCTCCATCAATGTGTAATGTGTCTGTGGTGTGCTGCTTTACCTTCTGCAGTTCATAAACTTTACTACCATAACTCAGGGTTTATCCAAACTGTTACAAAAACTCAACCATGCTTTTTTAAGGAATACATCTGAGACACTGGCTGTGAATATACTCCAAGTGGCATTGAGTTTTCCCCAAAAATGTAATTGCTGAAGCAAATTGGTTGCATATGAATGTAATTTGTTCAGATACAGTTCCAGCTTTGGTTGAGGTATTTTCCATTGCACATGGAGAATTAGGTCAGAAAGAGTTACACATGAGCAATGGGAGAAAAGTGAAGTGAGCAGAGAAAAAAGTAATCTAACCAATATGACCTCATCAGGAGAAGACAAGTTGACTGATGAGTCTTTAGATCTGTTTTTGTTTTGTTTTGGTGTTCACTGATGATTCAACCCACCAGAGATATAAACTGTTATAAAGGTTTACTCTTTTTGCAATATTTGCTGCTCCCGTTTGCAGTTTGTCATTTCATGAACGCTCAGGTTGAAATCCTTACTATCATTACTGTACATGTGCAAGCAATGGAACCCAAAAATATATGTATTTCAGGTGCTCATTGCACTCATTAAAGCCAGTATATCATCATGAAAGACTCTTTTCCTCAGTGGTCTTTTATATCATGTAGATCTCAAAGTTTACAACTCATTTTTCCAACAAGACGCCAAAAAATATGTCAAAGCAGAGCATTAGAAAGACCATCATTTATTTTCAAACTGTTATAATCAATCATGAAAAATCTGTAGGTTTGCTGACACAGATTAACTCTCAGTCAAATTTTTTTTCTCTTCTATCTATGATGATATTCCATGATAAAGAGATACTTCTTATCATAAATCAATCTTTGTTGGCACTGTGTTACCTCAACTTTATATCTTTCTTTATCTCTCGAGCGGGACCTTTTTTTCAGTATCCATAACCGCCACCCAAAGAGGGTGTTTAACTTCTTTGCAAGGCTCTCTGATTATTGTTTGAGGTGGCAGTGCCACGTGTCAGAATGGGTTTGAAACATTAAAATAGCAAAGAAGATGAATAGAGGTCAAGCAAACAGGTCGCCGCCTCTTAATCATGCTCTGGGACCATAAATCTGTTCAGGAAAGGGGGAAAAAAAGGAAGACAAAGAGAGTTTTTCCCAAACGTCCATGTGATTTTTTTTTTTTTGCAGCAAAATGACTTCCCCAGTCCAAAAAATACATTTTAAAGATTAGTCAGGAATAAAACAAGGATCTTTACTTATTCATAATAATACGTTTTTGTAAAATATAGCTTTTTTTAAATTCTGTCATCAGCTCGGGCTTGTACACATTCAAACCCTGCAGGAAAAACCTCTGTACACAGAGTTAAAGATAAGTCACAATTACATAACCAGAGCAGGCTTCAAACCTGCTCAAATAACACTGCATATGAATGGTTGTTTTCATAGCACCGGGCTCATTTCTGGGGGAAGTGGGCTTCACATGAAGGTAATAAATGGAGTTTCCTTTTTGAAATCCACTCTACGCTGACCTGAGTGGATGACAACCCCTGATAAGGTTAAACAAACACCATGGCCTATCCGCTTCAACCCACAGAGCTACTGGAACTCACATACAGTGCACACACACACACACACACATACATACACAACACACACATCAAGTCCGGTCTGCGTTGAGCCACCATGTGACCTCATCTGTGACTGGTCGTATTCACTACTTTCTATAACCCGCTTCAGTGCTGATAGTCATCACTGCATATCTCTCTTTAAATCCACAGGTGCCTTACAAATTGTGTTTGTAGAATAAAGCAAACAGGAGCTAATAATAGTATAGCCTACCCACGGGGAGAATTATTAGTTTACTTAAGTTTAAGGCTCATTAAATGTGTTTATTTTAGTTTAAGTGAATAAAGTCATGTATGTTTTTAATATTAAAAAAGTGAAAAGCAGAAAAGGCAATGACATTTGAAAATAATAAAAAGCCACTCTGTAGTTTAACCATTATATTTATTGTGTTTTTTAACATACTTCATAAATAATAAGATCCTTTTTTTTCTCTTCACTTTCGATTGCAAGATTTTTAAGTTGGTTTTATTACAACTTTGCTTAATGTAAATGATGCAGCTGGAAAGGAAACATCTTGTAACACATGCTTGGTGTGTGAATGTGAAGAACCCTGATTTAATCCAAATACTAAAGGTCTACAGCCCACCTAGCAGCTCTGTGAGGCTTTACTTAGGCACACTGATGCTAAATGCTACCATCAGCATGCTAACATACACAATGAGGATTGTTAACATGCCGATGTCAGCAGGGAATGTTAACCATGTTTGACGTCTTACTTTAGTATGTTAAAATTTTGCTAATGAGCGAAGTACAACTGAGAGTGAATCAATCGTTTTGCAGGACTTTGGTCATAAACCAAAATACTGCATTGGACAAAAAAAAGAAAATCTATTGACTTCATGCCGGCACAAGACAAAAAGTCAGAGGATACAATTTCCACCTGAACGGAACATGGCTGTGTGTACAAAATTGATGAGGCATGTCACTGAACCAGAAATGTCAACCTGGTGGCATTAGCCGCAAAGTCAAGATGATTGCTAAACTCATTAGGATTCATTCTCTATGAACCATGACTGTGCAAAAGAATGAAAATGACTCATTTTTACTGTCACTTTTGTGTGTGGCAGCAAAAATTCAGAGTCATGTCCTTTGTGGTAGCTGTTTGGCAAATTGGTGGAAACCAGCACACAGTACCAACCAGGATGGCAAGCTGCAGCCGGCAGTCCGACCTCTTCCTCAGCCGGAGCTTCCTTATAAACTACCACCTTGTTGGAAACTGCTCCGATCTGGCAAAGAGAAAGTTAGAAAGAGGAAGGAGGGGAAAGGGAGGGAGGGGAGGATGGGCAGAGGCTTCCTCACAGAGCCTGGAGCTGTGACTGTGAGAAAAGACTGTTACGCTATCTTCACAGAACCCCCTAGACCGAGAAGGGATTTTATCTCTCAGTCCTCTGGGACTGGAAGAGGCAATAGAAGGTTATTTCCTGAGAAGTGAAGCGAAGAAGGAGTGAGTGGGGAGAAAGAGAAAGAAATAAAAGAGGGGAGAAAGAGGTGGGTGAGGGGACTTTCTCAGTTTTACGAGGATCCAGGATGGGAAATGAACAGGAGGAAAAGGAACAACCCAAAGCGACAAAAACACAAAGCAACAACAAAACACAAACACAGCCCATCGCGGTAACCCTCTGTCCCACCTTTTCACACTGCAATTTCCACAACAAAAACATTCGCGAGGCATCTGAGGCGCCTCTGGGTCACAGTCAGAGATACACAGAGCAAGTCTCAGTGAAAGTAATGCAGTACATGAAACATTCCAACACTTTAATGTCCTGCCTCCTTCATACGCTGCTTTTTCCTTAGTCAAAGCCACACAGAACAAACAGCTATCAAAGGGGAGTTGGGAGGCAAAGGCATAAGTCAGTGATTGATCGGCAATGCACGAAGGGGAGAAGGAAGCCTTCAAAGGGACCCGTGTGAGGGGACCCTGCTCTGGATCTGCAGGTTTGGGGTTTTATCCCTCTTCTCGATCACTCCCTTCATAGAGAGACGGGATTTAAACAGGATCATTTTGTAGTGGAAAGGAAATGCATTGGTGCTGTTTATGAAGATGTCCTAACTGGCACAATATTCACAAACAGTTTGACCACTGGGATGTTTTTGTTGCCCATAGTTATTTATATGTCCCACAATCAGCAAATGTACAGACTGTGCAAATGTTAGCTGCTAACTAGCTACAGACATACACACCAACAGCTCGGATTCAGAAAGTTTTGCTCTTTGGCATGTTTCTTCTTTTTCCTCTTATCTCTGAACGTAAATCAAGAACAAGTCATTTAACTTTTGGGTTACAACAAATTATATTCTTTCAAATGTGTGTGTCTTTGCCTCACTTTGAATCTGCATCTGCGTCTATGTCAACTTGTGTCTCTCTTGATTTTATATGCTTCTGCATTGCCTCTAAAATGTGTTCAGTGTGAACACACCTTCAGATTAATGTATATGTATGTATAACTTTTGGGTTTACAAGTTAAAAAAAAGCAATTTATCAGCTTTCTTAACCCTTGTAGGAGAGTTAATGTAGCTCCACCAAGGATTTATAACAGCCAAAGAGCTTTACTCACCCGTTTCCAGAAGGTTAATGATAGGACAAACATGCACTTGTAACCTGATGTTAAAATGCAAAAAAAAAAATCAAATAAAAAGTCCAGTTTTTGATGCGAGTTGCACTTTCCTCCCGACTTAAACCACTTGATTACATACTTCATCAAAATATGACCTAACATTAAGCCTCTTTAGAGAATGATTTGAGCTTCTTGCGACTGATTTTGTCACTTTATCTTAAACTGTGCCCACTTAACAGAATGCAGTCTATCTTACAACTTGCGCCTAATGGGAAGCAAAAGAAATACGGTTTCTGAGAAAAGACCATTGCAATAAATTTTATTTTGCAGCCCTGTGTTTCACAAAATGGTGACGCCAGTCCTTCTCAAAGAACTTATGTGTCCTCTGGGTTATTTTTGTGCCAAATTTAACTGTCACTGCCTCCGCTTTAACTGTCACAACTATGATTCTAAGATGCTTGAAAAGTAGGAGCCCAGACCTATTTTGCGCCACCGTCTCAATTATTCACACACCAGAACAGAGAATAAGTAGGCGTGAAATACTCCACAGTGCTGTATAGTCCCACATGGTCAGATCTACAGCAGTGTAGGTCATGTGCATGTGAATGTGTTTGGGGAGGGGGTTGGGGGACACCTATCGAGTTCACAACATTCCCCTCTTCCGTCTCATAGCACACCTCCCCTCTCCATCTTGAGGCGAGGGGGTGACTTTGAGCAGGAGATTTACTGTTTCCGCCAGTAGCAACGCAGCAGATGACAGGGCGCTGTCTCTCTCCTCGTTCATCAGAGAGAAAAATGGATGGGAGCAGTTGGGCGCGGACAGGACTGAGCCATCCATCTCGGCCGTAATTATGCACAAAGCCGCTGGCATTTCTTGTTGTCGTACTTCCTACTGTGTCGGGGGACCGGGACTTGAGAGATGGACGGAGGTTTGCTATGGTCACCTCCTTTCAAACACAAACATGAACTCCTCCCCTTTGCATAACTGATCAGTCCTTAATTAGATAATAGAGGTGGAAAATGGATATGATGGATGTGTCTCGGGTCAAATTACCTGCCCTCTCATATCTATTACAGTGCGAATTTCATGCCTCATGTAGGACTGCAACTGACAATTATTTTTGTTATGAATAATCCCTGAATGGATTAATTGTTTGGTGCATTAAATGAGAGGAAAAAAATGTATAGCAATATGACAACCATTAACTTATGGGGATTTTGGATGTGCAGGAAGGGAGGAAGTCAGGTGACCTTGGTTGTCATGGTAATGTTGTGAAACGTTTGCAGTTTGGTTAGGTTTAGGCACAAAGACTGCTAGGTTTAGGAAAAGATCATGAAATGTTAAATAAATTACAAATAAGCTAACATACGTAGGCTATGTAAGTTAAAATAAGCCAACACTGACTTCTTGATTTGTCTCCTGGGTGAAAGTCTTTGTTTAATCCATCCATCCAGCCCAACCTCCTCCATACATTGACTTTGTTGCTCTTCAAGCTACGTCACCTTACATAAGTTAATGGAAAGGACTGGCCCGTCACCTGCACGCAAAATTGCACTGCAGGCAATTTGAAAGTCTAAATTCACGTTAAATAATACACCGTTTAGTGAGGCTTAGTGAGAAAAGCAGCAAATCCTCACTGGAGCAAGCACATGACTTAAACTCAAAACTTTTGACAATCAATTTGACAACTCATTGATGATCAAGAAGTTTTTTTTTCTCATGGATCCATGATCTTATTAGATTAGATTTTATTATGTAAGAAACATAACACAAAAGCAGGAAACCCACATGAAAATGAGTTTTCCTGCTTCTTAGCTTTGTGTTTTCTTGAAAGCAACTTAGCTCAGAAACACAATGCCAGAACATATCCCCATCCCTCTCCTGTGACATTTTCCTTTCCCCCTCTCCCCCCTTATGTATACTGTACTCTATGTGACAAGAGGCATTAAAGCCTCCTGGACGAGCAGTTTTCACAAGACTGAGACACTGCGCTGCTTCATGAGGCCTCCACCTCTGCACACACTGCCTTATCTGTGCCCTATTCATTGGTGCAGGCTTACCGGCCATTTATATGTCTTCTGTCACGCTTCAGAGGAATTTTCCATATGTTCGATGTGTGATTTTGGTGTTTTGAGTTTGCAGAAAAAACAGATGGAAAGCCTCTTTTCCTTTCCGGCTGCTCTTTTTCACACGAGCTCAGTCTATAGGATGATACATGTGAACATCGAGCAGACACTGTGCAGTGGCAGACAAAGGCCTGAGTCAAACTGTATAGGAATTTAAATAGAGCAGTCCCATAGGGTCCGGTCTCTGTTCACAGCCACACTGAAGCACAGTGTTTGGAAAGAGGAGAGCTGCAGGAGAAAGAAAACGAGTTAAAAATTCTGTCATGCGGTTCCTGCTCTCCATCCCACTGTGGAAAACGTGATTAGTTTTTGTCCAAAAGTCCTTGTGCATACGTTATTGTTCCTCTGTATTATAGCTAAGCTCCTTTTTCCATTTCTTTTCAAGAAGTAAGAACAAAGGGAGTGTGATGTAAAAACCGATGCTTTTTTATTTATTTCTGAGCATTACATTTTGTGATAGAAGTCTTTTGAAAAGGGAAGAAAGCTATTTAGAGGGCAAGAGGCCTCAAAATAGGTGAAAGCAGGTACCCGGTTGATGTCATATCAAATGCCAGATGCATTTACAACTGAGCCATGCAGCTGGGAACAACTGTTAGTGCTCTATACTGTAACAGGTGGAGGTGGGGATGTAAATGCAGACACCAGCTTCTAACGGTTTGACTCATCATCCATTTATAGAAAATAAATATAGCAACCAACAAAGTGGACATGTTCTTGTGAAGAGTGCTGTAAATTGCCAAATAAATCCAATACTATACAAACATTTTGCAGCACATACACGCTATATATGTTTATGATTGGTTGATTAACTTCTGCAGTGAGCCAAACAATATAAAATGGGAATAAATTACGCAAGCAAATACATTTGTTGGTATAGCAAAAAAGACTACAAAGAACTCTAGCCCCTTAGAATATCCCTACAGTCTCTGACTAATTTCATTGTTTCCAGACAAACCAAAACAAAATAAAAGAATAAGTCCGGCTCCCTCCCGTGTGCGCACAGCGGGCGAGCACGAGAAAAACAGCAGCAAGCCGTGGCCTCCCTGACACATTTTTTTTTTTCTTCATCTTTTTAAAATTAAATATTCTCTCTCATCCTTGGTGTGCAGCTATAAGCGCTTCAGGTTGGGAGGGGTGGGGGTGGGGGTGGTGGAAAGAGAAAGAGTGTGCTTCTTCTTTTCTTCCCCTCTTTAGGAAACTAGATATATATAGAAATAGGCACATTAAAGAATAACCCCCCCCCCAACACTAAAGAGGAGAGAAAAAATACTAAAGACCGAAATCCCACCCCTGATAAATCACATTATAAGAAAATAGTAAGAGGAAAAAAATAGGGAGGCATACTTTTAAACAGATGGAACGGTTAGTCCATAACTGCTGAAATATTTACAGCAAAGTCTGTGCAGATGGTTCAATTATGACTTGTTCTCTGAGAGCATCTGACAGACTATTTGTCATTTATATCACCTTGCTACAGAGTGAATCCGTGGATAACTGCTCAACGTTTGTATTGAAATCATTTTAAGGTCACGATGCAGTTGTGTGTAATGGATACCTCCCTGTCTCCCTGTCGTACTAAAATGACTGAAGATTTCAGATATTTGCCACGTACACATTAACTTGACTGGTGTAGTTACAAGCTAAATAAATACAAAAACACCTTGGTCTACCTGCAAGGCTCCATGCAGGTAGGTAACAAAGAATTCATATTACATTTGGTAAAATGTGGTGCTTTTATAATTATTTTAGAGAATTATTTGTGTAAATTGATTAGAAGTATTTACCAGCAGTGAGTACAGCGCAAAGCCTGTCCTCGTCATTTGTGTAACATAAGGTTATATAAGTCTGGCTGTGTCTGCATAGAGACAGAGTGTGCCAAGTGTAAGTGACTGAAATTTGAAATTTGTCCTTGAATACATAATATTGAATTTTTAAAAAGTTGCTATAAAAGTTCGCAATCAAATTTCACTGAGGATGTAGCTTTCTTTCCCTTATTTGCTTTCTATTAAAACTCCTGCATCTAAAGTGTTGGGAATGACCTATCACATTACATAATTCATGCATGGAGCTTGTGAATAATGAATGTTTCTGCCCCAGTTGAAGTGGTGCCAGAGGTGGAACAGCACTGCTGTATCCAGCTTACCAAACACTGATGCCACAGGTTGTCTTTGTCTATTTTTGTTTTATAGTCGTGCATGCATGGGTTACGCAGCACAAACACAGAATAACGAGGCATCAACACGACAACATGCTGTTTTTTATTAATGTCTTGTTTTTTTAAGCTCTCTCCCCCCCCCCGAACTGAGAAATCATGAGGGTGAAATTTGCCTTGCAAAAAACTGAGTCATCTTTTAATCTGTGCTGCTCCTCCCGTCGGACCAACTGTCCATGTTAATGTTTTATCAGGCCTTTAAGGCCCATTCATCACCCTCCTTTGTGTGGATGCCAATGAGGCATCAGGCCATGGGAACCCAGTGTTTCCAAAGAGCCAGCAGCTACTAGCTGCTGGTGACTGCATGAACCTGAGCTTTATTAATAAACAAAAGCTGACGTGTGTGTGGCCTGTGAACCTACGAGTGATGAGACCCACATTAGAAAACATGCCAAGGCAGGAGTTGGAGAGTTAGAGCCACGGTCGGTGTCATTAGCAGTGGAGCAACGGACCCCAAACCAGCCCGGGGCTGCTCATCAGTACTTGTCATCAGGCTGGCTTCATTAGTCACTGTCCAGATGACAGGAGCTCTTGTAAAGGATATCTCACCCCCTATGGAGAGCCAAGTGTCCTCGCAAATAGGCAGCTGACCTCCAGAGTCTCTCCGGTCCTGAGGGGGCAGAGTGTTGGGGGGGTGCAGCCGAAGATGAGGAGTGGGATGAGGCCATGCAGACCGCAGGGCATAGCCAGGCCAGGGCCTCTCCTTTCTGGAGGATCCTGGGAGCTGACCTGCCCCTGACCCAATCTGTACAATGAAGTTAGCCAACTGGTGACTCCTGCACGCTCTGATGAGATGGCAGTTTCCCCAGAAGAAGAGAGAAAAAGAAGGAGAGCGAGAGAGGGAGAAAAAAAAAAGTCTGGGGCCCCTCTGAAGGAGAATGGGATACCCAGCAGTGACATGCTAATCCGCTTGGTTGATGATTAGGAGTTGGGGGGGATGGAGAGGTTGGAAAGGCAGAAATGAAATGATGAGAAAAAAATTCTTGGCAGCTTTTTGATGTCTCTGCCTTTTGATTCTGTCTCTCTGCTGCGCTATGTAAATGGCAGCAGCTCTGTCAGAGTGGAGGTATCTGTCCAACATGTGGACGTGTGATGGGTGATTGCGCTTTGATGTTGAGGTTCTGCCTGGATCTTCAGTGAGACACTATACACAGACGCTTTTTGATATTCATTTAATGCAGCTCTTTATAAGCAAATTCACTGACATTGAATTAGAAACACTTTGATGATTAGATAGACTCAACAGCTGTTGAAAAGAAGTGGATCTGAGGAGGATGCTTATGTGTAAATTATAAATCACAATAACAATACCCATTCATAACATGGCCCATTTTATTTTCTATGCTTTTGTATACATTGTGTCAGAGGCCTTCAGTAATCTGTAATCTGCCCTGGATCTAAGTTGTGGCTTAAATATTAGTTCAATGAGAGGAGGTAATACTAGAAAGGGCTGGATATTAAACCTTAAACTGATAGAATTTTTTCCTTAGAACCAAATACTGGAAACTGTCAAGTGAAATAAACTCAAGTAACAAAACAGTGAATGTTTGGTCAGATTCTGATGGTCACAGTCCGATTAGGTGAGAGGGAGACAGATTTCTAGGATCTGAAATCAGTGTCAGTGGGGAATGTTGTAGACATTGGCAACCATAGGCAGAAGTAGCAAAAAATAAAGAAACTCAGTGCCTACTGGATGACGTTTTGAGCATATTGAGGAAATGTATCAATTAAGGTATCTGGCAAGTTGAAAAAATGTTCATTCCAGACATATCATCACTTGTTGTCTTATTTGTTTTTCATCAAAATAAAATCTTGCAGTATAATATAAGCTTGCAGTGTTATTATGCTTTTTATGGTATGGTATGCACTGGCAGTACTTGGTTAAGGTTGGGGAAAGATCATGGTCTGGTTTAATACAAATCTCTCTCTAACCCTTACTCCAGTGCTTTTGTTCCTTGCTTGCTTCCTGTCCAGCTCCAAACAGCTGACAGTTAGCAACTATCAGGTGAACATAGTGGATGATTTAGCAGCTAAAGAGCCAGGACTTTTCCTCAGGAGTTGGTAGTGACCAAAAACAGAGGTAAAAGAGTATATTAAAGAGAATATTAAAACTTTCAGTGCATCAGGTGGCCAAAAACACAACTCCAAATGAATGTGCCATATCTGCTAGTTGTGTAAAAAAAAACACTGTCTACTAACAAATGTGCCATATAAATTTGAAAGATGATAAAATATCTGTGTTGTGTTTACAGTTTGTTTCTGCTGCCCCCAAATAGTAAAATAAATCAGTAACTGCAGGCTTAATTTATAATGTTTCGAATTTTAGAATTTATCCAGCCTCTTGTATGGCTGCTTTTTGTTAGGACTATATTCAAAACATGATTATATTCTTTAAAGGAAGATATCAAATAAAGTATAATTTGTTACCAGAACTGACAAAAGTATTGTTTTGGAATCAGAACTGAAACTCTGGTATTGTACTGGCACTGATATTGAAAAATGATAGCCAGCCCTAAAAGGAAATACTAAATTGGTTGCCTTACACAGTAAAACTAAATTTAATCAGGACAAAATTAAGTTCAATGTAACAGGAATGCGGTATGTGAATAGTTGTGATACTTTGTGACTCAAATAGAAGATATTTGAATCCTGTGCTTTAATGTGACAGTTTGAAGTTTTCGTACATCTTGCATGCTGGGTAACTTGCACATTATAGCATCCAGATGTTAAAAAGCAAGAGGAATGTGAAACAAACAATGGAGAGTGTGAACCAGAGTGACACAATATACACAATAAATACCACATGTTGACAGCAATCCATTAGATACACTCATACATCACTGCAGTACAATAGCCGACTTCACACACAGAAGACTTCCATATGGTGTGTGTGATCCATCCATCCACACACACACACACAGCTGACTGTACTCTGAAGTAAAACACGCTTTAGTGTATCTACTGTATGAGCCTGTGGAGAAGAAGGCTGGCTCAGAAAGTCCTCCTGATCGTTCACACTTTAACTCCAAACCTTCTCTTATTCATGTGCCCCTTTTGTGCTCGCCACAAACAGTGTGCTCAATCGCATTATCATTACAGAGGAAATCAGTCATATTAAGCCCCTGTGCTGTCACTTGCCCCGCAATCTCAGCTGTGCGCTGCCAAGAAAGCGTGGCAGGACATAAGATGCATGTGAAATGAGATTTGCATAAACAGTGTTGCTCCATCACTTATTTATTTTCTCCCCTCAGCCATAAATAAATAAATAAATAAGAGATTCCGACTTGCTGAGTGCCTGAGGGTGCATCAAACAGGTGCTGTTACCGCGGCTGCGACTTCATTGATGGCATTATTGTAATAACGACATAATGACCTCATCATGCTTTGAGACGTAGGTGTGGAGGGAGGGGAATTGGGGGCAAAAAGAGCATGGGAGCAGGTGGCGCCTCCTTCACGGGTCTTTCTAGTGTAAATCATTATATGGCTAATGGGCTCATGACACTGGTGTTATTCTATTAGCAAAGGAAAGGTGCTAAAGACGAGGGGGAGGTGAGTCTCAGCTGAATAATTTCTGTTTAAACACTGAAGCAACAGAAGAAGCATGTCTTTGCCACCCACAAAACACAAAAACAGGACCTGTTTTCAAAGAAAACAGGACATAAGGATTAGTCATCAAGATATCTGTGACACACAGCCACTACTGGCTTTCACCTACTGTGTGGTTGTTTACTTCCTATTTTGGATTGCTATTAATATATTAATATTTTTGCAGTTTAAAACCTGCAATATTAGATTGCTTAAGTACAGTCATTAGGGCCCTGCAGCATGTGGTGAAGTGCCAGTAGAAACACACTATAGTTTCTGTTTTAATAATGTTGTTCTGACATCAGTACTTTTAATACTTTATAGGCTAAGTGTTAAAAGTATATATAGAATATGTATTAGTCAGTGTGTTAACTAATTTGGAACCAGACATGTCAACCACATTGTTTGGTTGCTTGCTTGAATGTTGTCATTGTGTTGCATACGCCCTTGTTATTTTGTACATTTTCTAGAAACATTTAACTATAGCAATGTCTGTGAGAATGTAAATAAACTCAAGGTGTTGATTCTCAGTGGGACTGGTACTAGCAATTCTTTAACATTACATCATACATGTATTTGATTCAATACTCTGTTTCAAACATCAAGACAGCTGTACAAAGAAAATTAAACACTTAACATTACTAATGAATTTGTCAATGAGACCTTTATGTAATAATTTTGGACTTTGTTAATGCACTAGAGTACACCACTTGCTTGGAATGTTTTCCTTGTAGAACTCAAATTATTTAGGCCATCGTTGTGTTGGATTGGACAGAATCATATTAAAATACTGTTTCTGTCCATCCTTTGTACTCATACATTTGGGTAGCAGTACATTACAGTACCTATCTGCCAGAACCTAACATTTAATTGTACTGTACAGTACTGTATATCTACTGTGCCCTCACACAGTATATACAGGATTTCCCATGTTGATACAGGCTGGAGATGCATTGTCATTTAGCAGACATGAATAAATAACTGCCATAAGTTCGACAGCTTCACAGCTATTAAACATTTATAATACAATCCTTCATGTTTCAAATGTACAAGTAGTTCTTGGTAGCAAGACATAGGTGGGTCAACATAAATACAGCATATGTCAACATTTCTGTATTTAGGCTCTGTCGTAAAATGAAACATACAAACATTTCTAGTTATTAATCCAGTCTAAAGATCTAAAGGTATTTACAATGTCAGAACTTATTATTTTATTTTAATATGAAGAAATGGCAATGAAAACAAAGTAAATGATTTCCCACATGGGTTATCTTTACAGCAAAAACCTCATCTTACTTGACATTTGTTTTTTGTTTTTCTTCTCTTTTTCTTTTTTGACATGACCTTTTCTTACTTTTCTTAAAAAAACATCAGATTTTAAGGCTTCAGTGTACTTTCAGAAATTGTATCACATACTGTTAAGTAAACATGAATAATATTCTATGTTTGCTCAACATTAGCTCCTGCATTGTTAGTTAAAGCAGCCATATAATTTAAGTGCTATTACTGAAACTGAAGGATTACATTCCATTCAGCCAATGTGTTTTAGACTAACAGTAGTACAGAGGTTGACAGAAGGACTTGATTTTTCTGGTATCATTTGAGTATACATCAACTTGGACAACTTTTTACTTTTACCCCTTACATGTTTGTTCAAATATCTGTACTTTCTACTCCTTAGAAACAGCCTCGGTACTTTCGTTTTAATGTATTTGAGGGGACTTATCAATTATTATTATTTTTTGCATCATTGCCCATCTTCTCAACACGACCAAAAAGATGCTACGAGATAACAAGACAAAGCAGACAAAAGGGATAGGGAGACATTACCCTATTTGAAGGTTTGACCCTATTGAAATTGGAACAAATGTCATGCAGGGAAACCAAGAGTTTAATTTTATACACTTCAGAGCCGGTACTTTTTCACTTTTACTTGAGTAAAGAAGCTGAATCAGTACTTTTACTTATACACAAGTACCTGTACTTCTACTTGAGTAAAGAATGTGTGTACTTTTGCCACCTCTGCTGCTAATAAATTAGTTACCAGCCAACCTTGCCATACCACTTGGAATAATTTAGCGTTAGGCATGAAAAGTCTCTGTCTTCTTTTTGACGCATCAACACTCAAAAGGATTTTGACTGGCTCGGCTTGATTGGCCAAATAAAGTTTTTCAAAAAATATTGCATCAGTGTCCTCAAGTGGAACCCAGAATAAGAGCCTGACTGACAGCAAGGAGATCAAGCATCTGTGTGTGTTTCGCCATGAATAATTAGTGTGTGTGTGTGTGTGTGTGTGCATTAAAATGTGCATGCTTACACTTGCGTCCGTCTATATATAAGTGTGCAAGTAGGCGGGCGGATAGAAAGATGTGTGTCCATTTGTGGGCATATGGGTGATCATGAGTGCGTGATTGTGTGTGTTTCAAGTGTGTGTGTTTCCTGTGGGCATGAGCAGACTACAGGCTGTTGCTTCAGCTGAAGGCTCATGTTATAGTCTGCTGCCACAGTTCAGTGAAGGACCCGCTCTCCGCCGACAGTAAACCTCCCCTCCCACCCTTTTTCATCTAAAATTTCGAAGATGCATTCGGGCAGCTCAATGACAACACGTCTCCATTCCTGCTCTAAACCTCCCAGCACCGAGCAAACTTCCTTACTAAGCTGCAAATTGGCATGCTGGGACTATCGCTTCACTCATCTTGAACGAGTCTTTTGTGGTTTGAAAGCCTTTTGAAAACTTTTTTTTCTTTTGCTTTGTCATTGGGAGAAGAGAGGCACTTCTATAAAAACTTAAAGAAAAAAGTGTTAGGTTTTATACTTAGCATATTGTGGGGGATGAATACTGTAACTCCTTGCATGAACTGTTTTGTTTACATTTACACTGTTTTTAATTTTTTATTCATGTACATTCTTAATAGGTCCAATACACAGTCTAGGTCATATTTTATTAGTTATTTCCTGTGCAAGGAAGGGATGTAGAAGGTTCCTTTGCCTCTGAGGTGTGAAGGCGGCCCTGTTTTTTCCCTGAAGCATGGCCTCTTGTCGGGGGGAGGGAGGATGGAGGTTGGAGGGTGTGTGCAGGGGGTTGTGGACAGAGAGGAAGAGGGTTAATCATGTTTGCAACAGGACAGGCTTCCCCTTGAAGTGGGAGACAGTGATAGGAAGTGTCCAGATTTATGGTGCTTCGTAGCCGGTCATTGTAGCCGCCTTCACCGTGGCAGTTGACCAGCAGACAGAAGGGGAGAGTGTGAGAGGAGCTGTAAATCACAGTGAGAGTGTGGCTCAGACACACACACCCACATACACAAACACATCCAGCCCTATGCTCACAGTTCACAGGCAGACAATGTGCGATGGAGGGGAGGCTCTCCATTCGTCTGCAGACAAGATAGAGCTGTCCTTACTTGAAAAGCCTTGAAATCTAATTTTCTTTTTCTTTTTTTTACTTTTGAAACTTGAAGATCTTCAGTGTTTTGGGTAAGTTACATGACTCAGTGGCCTTCAAAATCAAATCCAATTGAAACATATTCTTTGATTTAAAAGAAAAAAAAAACAAAACATGGTCACCTGCTAAAATAAAACCAACCTAAGAGGTACCCAGAGGCCACATAATCCTCTAAATTTTTCATGTGATTGATTTCCCTGTACCTGGACCAAGAGCTGCAAAATACACACGACAGGCCACTATTCTATCAAAAATTCTATTAACTTCAGCTTCAGGAACACTTTATGTTAATATGTGCATGTGTCATCAAAATGTGTTTGTTTTTTTAAACACGCCCCCAATCACGCCCCAAACCTTAACCACGTTGAATATTGTACACATGACAAGGAAGCTCCACTAACCTTAAAGAACTTAAATCATTTCCTTTCCTTAAACCTAACAGTCGATTTTGTGCCTAAACGTTAACCACGCTTTAACCACAGCACTGTGACATCCTAATATTCTCCAACATTGTTTTAGGCACAGACAAATGATGTCGTCCTGCCGATAGAGATCGGATCAGAAAACGCTTACAATCTAGAGGGCATGGTCACATAGCATATTTTATTGTTTAATTTTGAGGGTGTGTTGTTTCTTTCAACCTCAACCAAGTATTTTTGTTGAAAATCTGGTGTTGGTTGGATGACATTTTTTAGAAGAATGTTGAAATACTGTTTTGTGACCGTGGCAGCTAATGAGTTTTGTCAAAAATAACAAAGGCCTATACTGAAAAAACTACCTTGAACCGAAGAAATTTGGCGTCTATACCTCACATATCATAAGTCATGAGTTAAGAGGAAAGTGTTATATAATTGCTCACAAGGTGGCGCTATGTGGATCGAAAACAAGTCTATGTGTCCTTGGCCAATGTTCCTCCAAATTTAAGTAAAGTATTTTTTTGATATCCTGCTAGAAGACAAACAAAGGTCTGAATAATGTAAAAACTAGTGAATGTGGGATATCTAACTGGCAGCAGCAGCATGAGCTCCTGTGAGGAGGGTTAACACAGACAGATAGCATCGCTTTTACTCCCTGGGCTAATCGGGCTTCACACACACACACACACTCTCCTATCTATAGCTCCGATATCTCCACAGGCCTCCTTTCAAATACAGGAAAAATGACTTTGATTTTGGCAAAGCAAAATGTATTATCTCTATCACATCTGCCATGTCTGACTCACAGAGGCTTATTATTAGTTACTACAGTCTTCCGCGCTTGTGTGTGTGTGTGTGTGTGACTGTCACCACTGGTCTGTAGGTGTCCTGTGGGTGTCCTGTTACTACACTTCACTCTAATGCTCCTCTCAGTGAAATGACTCTCTCTGTCTCTTTCAAGCACCATTGAGTCTATTTCCTTCACAGGCGGTCTGAGGATCGCGTAACATACCAATACCAGCGTGCGAGCGAGCGTGCATCTTTTCAAACACGTGTGTATATAAGGAGGCAAGAGGTGTGGAGGCGCTACATCCGCATCCTAACCCAAGCTGGTATCTGTTCTTCAGAGCTTAATGGTTTCAGCAGATGGGGGTGGTCTCTTGTTATATTCTGACTGCTGTGCCCACATGGACTCTGGCCTGGTTAGACCATCCATCCTTGTGGCGGCTGTGAGGCCCCCTCGCTGAACGTGCGCTGTGCCCTGTGTGTACACAAGATCTCTGGCCTCGGTGGGGAATGTTTACCCAGCTGAAGTCCAACAGTGTTGCGCTCTCTCCCAGCTGTACTGAACTGACTGGAAAGGAAGTCACTTAGTTCACTATTGACCAATATCAGAGCCCATATCAGGCCTCTCTGAGGTCTATAGCT
The DNA here is from genome assembly GCF_004916995.1 of Morone saxatilis. NCBI lineage: Eukaryota > Metazoa > Chordata > Actinopteri > Moronidae > Morone > Morone saxatilis. Next base: position 5,983,618 of record NW_023339774.1, on the reverse strand, counting down.
GTGTTAAAGATCTTAATTATTTTAAAAGGTAAATTATAGCTCCAGACATTTTCTACCTTTAATCTTTTGCAATTTTTCAGACATTGGTGCATTCAGTTCCCCTACATGCACACATTTGCAGCTGAAGCATGTTAAAGCACATAAGTGTCAAGGGAGACTTATTTTTGGTTTAAAAAAGTAATCAGTACAAAAATAGACCGTTCATCCAGTCATTTATCCCGCCTCTCATCTTTCAGCATATGGGATTGAAATGGGACCACCGTTTTGATGCAAGATGTGCTCTGATTGCAAGTCACCATGCTGCAAAGCAAAGCAGGATTAGGAAGCAGGATCAGCAACAATGAAACACAAAGCAGCTAGGCTCTGCACGGCAAAACTGCAAGCAAAAAAAAAATGCTTTCTGTTAAATGTAAATGAGTGAGTCGAGTGTCAAGTGAATCTAGTCAGTTGCGGTTAACGCTTAGACTTGTGGTTTCCAGCACTTTTCTGGCCACAATTTTTGGTCCGCATAAATGTGACACATTGAGCATGCAACAGGAAAAACAATAGAATTGGTAGTTTTAGTGTCAAAACAAACTTAGATAGCTGTGTGAATGGGGACGAGACGGGTCTTATGTAATGTGCTGTAGTAGACCTACTTAAACTTCATTCTGTGCAGTGACAGATTGCATGTAATGGTGTTGCTGGAATTTGATAATAAAAAAAACTGTGATCATGCACCTAGAGTCTAGGTGTCTGAACACAGCAATCACACTGGAGACAGGCTGGCTAAAAATAAGTGTTCAGTTGGATGGATTACTGAGGGGAAAAGGACATTCTGAAGGTGACACTGTACACACATTTGACTTAAATGCTTATTAGATAGTAGCAGAGGACATTTCAACATATTATTTCAACAGAAGTTCTGACATTTGTACAGATTTTTGGTGTGAAACAATCAAAACTCATAATGATCTAAAAAACATAAACGAAGTAAAAAATCTAATTATTGATAAGAAATAAATCAGTTACGCGAAGTCCATTCTTAACCTTCAAACTTGTACATCACCCGTCCTCTTTCAACTCCAGACCTTAAAAAAAAAAAAAAAAAGAAATGTTTGACTACACCTTCAACCCTTTGCACAGCCATAACTCACCCTCTCAATCTGTCGGCTCCAGCAGCGCAGTAGCTCCATCATTGTGCAATAATGCTGGACTCAATCGTAGGTAAGAAGATGATGCTCTGCAGGGACAGTGATTCTCCCCTCCAAGATAAAATCAGCTTATGCCAAGAGTGCTGACGAGATTTATCACCGTGTCTGTTTAAATGTAGCCAATTTCACTTTAATACGATATTAAAGAATGATGCATGCCTGAGCTTCAGTTGCTCCCGCTGTGAGGGAGTCTCGTCCGCCCATGGCAGCGTTCAAAAACCCAGCATGGTGAGTCAGTGATACAGCTGATGTAATGTTCAATATTGATAACAGCCCTGAGCGGAATGGGCTCTGATCATTTAGGAAAATATTGTGGGTTTTTTTTTTTTTTTTAACTACCATTTCTTGGCCCTGCGCCTGGATTCATGCCATCCATCAGTCGGATTTGATGGGCAGATATCCACAGAGCTCTTATCACCTCCGATGAAATGAACTCTGTCTGTGAAAACATAACAGAGCAAAGTGGCGCTGTGCACAGGAGGTGAAATGTGCTCTGTAGGCGCATCATTTGAAAACAGGAATTGTTTCGAATGTCTTTGTTTAATAGGTTTATGTTTTCCTTTGTGGAATAAAAAATGTCAAAAGCCATGAAGACAGATGTAATCTAGAAAATGGCTACTGTCACTGAATTGTGTTTTGGTGGACCGTACCAGGTGTTTTGAATGTTTTAGCCCATAAAATACTTAATTATTTGGAAATTTGTCATTATTTTGCTGCCTTTCCAGGCATCCATTGGATTTAATTTATTTCAGTACCGCAGAAAAAACAACTTACACACACTTGGAACTTAAGATAACCATCAAGTCTGCATTCATTTGTCATGAGTGTATAATCACCTTAAA
>NW_023339774.1:5968530-5981567 GCF_004916995.1 Morone saxatilis | reverse complement strand
AAAACAAGAATTGTTGTGTTTTTGTTACCTAAGAATAAACTGTTTTTATCTTCCTTCCATGGAGCCATGTTGAACCACCACGTTTCTACAGTAGCCCAGAAGGGACAAACCAAACACTGGTTAAAGAAAAGGCCATTTGCATTTTTCCCGCACTTCACAGCCACTGTAGTTTCCTCTCCGCGTTTGGAAAGGGAGGGTGAAGCGAGAGATGTGCAATCTGCAACTACACCGCTAGATGCCACTAAATCCTACACTGCGGACCTTGATAGAATTAAATGTTTTTTACAACTTAATTTTATTTTCCAAGATTTGGCCATCATTCCTATCACTGATACTGCACTCACCAAGCTAATTACTGGGATCTGTGGAAAATGAAGGCGAATGCTACAATTATTGTCAACTGCAAACATTCCTCACAGTTTATGGACTTCTTGGTAAAATGTTGACCATCCATACTTGCTGTAGTTATGTGGTCCCACAGTTTTCCTGTGCAGAGAGAGATTAGTACTGTAATTTTGGATGCAGTTTCAGTTTTCCCACCAAATAAAGTGGTTCAGATTATCAGGCTGACTGTAAAGCATGTATTCCAAAGTGGTCAGCAAAAACCTAAAGTATGAGATTTGTCTTAAGTGCACCAAAAGCACATATGCTGATATGGTGCTTTTTTTTTTTTTTTTTACAGTTTTCTCGGGTTTTAGACAAAATAGCCATGTTTATGACCATAAACTCTGTGTGTGTGGTGGTCCCTCTTCCTGCCTCTGTGTGCGTCTCCAGCGTTCAGTGTGTCAGCTCTTGTTGATTTCCGCAGGGGAAGTCGCCTCGGTGCTATCCTCAGACAAAGCCCTGACCCCGGGGTTAAGGAATGTGAACCCGGAGCTGTGACGATCAAGACCTTCCCTCAGGGCGGACAATGCCGAACACCTCAGCAAACGCCCTAATGATCTCACATGCTTTTGTGCTCCTTAGAGCACACCTTTTTCCTCAGCCCTCAATCATGTCCACGCTGAAGTGGGATAAAAAGAAAACAACAACAGAGAAATGTCAGGCTGTTGTATCAAGCAAAAAGTTCACTTTTGATTGTTCCAGATTCTCTAATTTGATGATTTTGAGAATTGTATTGTGTTTAAGTCATTGTAAATTGAGTACTTTTGTATAGTTAATATAGTTTTGGACTGTTGGTTGGACGTAACAAGCTATTTGAAGACATTACCTTAGACTGGCAAATTGTAATGGGCCCTTTTCACCATTTCATGACATTATATTGATGAAACAATCGAAAAAATTGCGGTGCATATTTATCCGTACATTCCTCGGGACTGGAAACCATTGTCATTGCCACTGAAAGAGGCCATAATCGCTTTTACGGATGAGCTTGTTGTGAATGGTCAAAGTACAAAGGAGACCAAAAGGCCCTTGTCTCATTTATCACCCACTTTAAGAGAGGGAGAAAGAGGAGGAGGTCAGGCTGTCAAAGCAACCATAGCAGAGCGTATCGTAACGGCGGGCTCCCATCCCCGGAGGCCTAACGCGTTGCTTGCAGAGTAGGGAAAAACACGCGGCAAAACGAGAAAGATAGAACCGAGCCAAGAGACGTCGCAATTAGGAGTTAAGTAGAGACTGGAGAACCTCCACGAGCAGAGGTGTGAGCCGTCGAGGAGAGCCAGAACAGCCTCCAGAGAATTTATATGGACGGAGGTGAAGGGTCACACAGCTATTAATCATGGCCCAAGTTGAGGATTAAATTGCTCGTTGTAGCGGGCAGATGAGAGAGCCCGGCCTGATCGAGGTGTTTAAAAAGGCCGTGTTGTGTCTGTCTTCGATTACAGGGCCAAGGCCCGAGGCAAGATAGCCTCCTGAACCGAGGAAGAGTAGGATGTCCAGCCGCTGCCCTCCCCCCCTCCCCCTCTGATGAGCATTTACCCAGCCAATTAACACTCACTTAACATCATCGTACCAACGTGACACCGTCTGATGATTGATAACCGTCTGCTAGGGACACAGATGAAGGAAATAGCCGCACAAAAGCGAGGGCTTGAGTGGAATAATCAGGCAATCTGCAGGACTCATTTTTTTCTCTCCTCACACCTACGCACATAATATGCGCACACATTCTCCCACACACAAAACACACCTTGAATCAGTGCCCAGTCAGACTTAACTTTTCTCTTTTTTTTTTTTCTTTTCACACAACTGCCTTTGATCTTTGATGTGCCATGCATTGCATTAATTATGTATCTCGCCTCAGTACAAATGTGGTGAACACCTTCAAGTGCTTAATAGGAGCAGGCTCGTTGCAGGGACCTGGAGGATGGCTGGAGGAGGTGTGTGTGTAGCCTACATTGCTCCTATATGCACTGCATAAGGGATTTTACAGTATGGGGTGGGGGTGGGGGGGGGGAAGCTCATCTGTGGTACCCTCCTTCAAACTGGGCCACAGAAAGGGGCATTTTTCACTCTCCTGAAGCATGTGTCTCCTCTGTGTGCACAGGATTGAGTGTTGAAGGGGAGGAGGTGCACACAAGATGGATGTGGCTTGAATTAGGCATAAACTGTCATGGTCAGAAGAGGCGTAGCAGCGAGGACGGCGGCAGCGATCTGGATCTCGCACCGCTCTGATGCAGTGAGAGTTCTGCAAATTGAGCGCGCCGCCGCTTGCCGTAAAGCTAGCCGAGGGGGGGGCTTATATGTGAATCTGCCCCATACTTTGATGCATCTGCAATAAATTCATAGCTTTTTCTCTCTTTTTTTTTTGTGCCATGTTGGCAGATTACAGTTTGAATTTAGTAAACATAAGCAGATGTAGAGTGGGGAGTTTTGAGAAAAATGTTGATTTTGTTAACATTTTAGCTTGCACAACTTCCCCGGTCTGGATTTCATTTTTCATTTTTTCTTTTTACCCAATATAAACACAATATTATAAACACAATATCTCATTGTTAGGGATGTTAACTTGGTTAGAAGTTGGTTATAGTATCTGGAATTGTCAGAGAACTTTTTTTTTATCTTAGAAAAGAGCAATGTAGTGTGTTTTGTTTTTTTTCTGTTACTTGAAGACACAATAAAGCCAAATTTACATCGCTTTGTGACCGGGCGGACAAATTGTAGGCCTACAAAACATTTAGGTGGTCATTCAACTAGACAGCAAGCATGCAGTCAGAACTTGAGTTTTAGTTCTTTGAATGTCAGTCTTGGGTTTTTAGTTCAAAAGTTTAAAATAACTGAATAGTTCTCCAGTCATTCAGACTGGATAACATGCCAACAAACCCTAACTCTACTGTAGAAGTGTGTTCAATTTATCTTATTCAGAGAGAGATATAGGCTAATTGCAGATGCAGTTGAAACATCTATCTACTGAGCCAACAGTCCTGGCTCAACAGATGTGACCAGGTTAAAACAACAGGAGATAAGCAGTGAAAGAAAGAAGTAGCTGCTGCTCAACTGAAAAAGGTGGGGGTGCTCGGCGTGATTTGGAAAAACAACTACCTTGCGGGAAATCTCTACACTTTTTAATATCTACGGTGAAACGCACTGCGTGTGGTTTTGCTTTTTGCTTTTGCGTCGTTCGTTTTCAAAGTTCACGCTAAGGCTCCCGTTTTGTGGCGGCGTCGCTGCAGCTCTGCCTACGTTGGTGGGAGTACCCCCTGCACAGGTCCCTTTTGCAGTGCAGATCCAGTAGTTGGAGTTGTTGTACACCGAGCACGAGAGGGAGAGGAGAGGAGCGCGGCAGCTGAGTGAGCAAACAGAGGTAGAAGAAACATTAGGTTTATCTTCCGAGACTTATCAGACACAGACCTGTCACTTTTACCGCTTCGAGTCGAGTCTACTTGAAGAGGACCACAGCAGCAGCAGAGGCGGCGGCGGCGGCGGCGACCTGGTCTGGTCTGGTCCGCTCGAGCCTGTGGAAAAACTCCCAAACGCGGTCGTCTCAGCTGGCATGAGCTAACCTACCAGACAGACATGGAAACCAAACCATTCTTGTCATTGGGTAAGTTTGTTTGTTTAATGACAAAGCCCTGCTGTGTTCCTAATGTGAGGGCTTTGATAGGACTTTCATCGGCAGAGAAGTGTGAAACGTGTCCTCGCGCTCTGTTTTTTTTTTTTTTGTTGTGCTTTTTTTTTTGCCTCCTTTTCTCTTTTTGACAGCGCGTGCGAGTTGCCAAACGCATGAGCTTGTTGACTGGCTGTAGCGGACGCTGTCTTCTTTAATTTTCACTCACACGGATTCACCGTTCGTACTCACACCAACCCCAGATACATCCTCTCTGTGTTGCATTATATCCAACGCCGCTGCTCGAGCTGATGACATTTCGCTTTGGTACAGTGACACCTCGCTCGGGATGAGCTGGGCGCGTACCTCGCGTGCGCCGCAATTAGATGTAGCTAGTTGTTTTAACTTTGGCTCGAAACTTTGTTTTAATTTGCGTCGCGAGGAAGAGACAACCCGAGATGAAGCCGTGCGCCTCAGCGGTTGCCACGAGCGTGAACGAGTGGGACTGAACACGTTTCAAATTATTATTATTGCACTAACAGTTGAAGGAGTTTTTTTTTTTTTTTTTTTTAACTCTTCTAGCATGTGTTGATCTGTGCTTAAGGCTATCCATGTGTCGTGTGTGTTATTTTTTTTTCGTAGTCGTAACTCTTGCTATAGTTGAAGCTTTTGTTTATGTTTCACGTGACTGGTTTTTAACTCGGCTGAATGCTTCCGTTTGACCTTTTTTTTTTAAATGTGCTGCTAATGGTTTTGAAAATGAAGCTAAAGCAGCGTGTTAAATTGGGGATTTAAACCTTCCTCCCATGCTCAAAGTTAACCAACTTAAGGGCAGTCTGCGTGTGTCTCTTTAAAGCTGTGCTCAAGTGAAGATTAGAGGCAATTTCACAGTCAGTCGGTTACAAACAGGTGACACAGGTGTGGGATAACTGCTGCACTAGGATCTGTGGACATTGTCAGCTCTGAGTATTGAACAGGATTCACAGACTACAGAGGAGAGTTTTTTGAGAGGGAGAGTGGCAACTTTCCCATTTCATTTCTCATGCTTTATTTTTCCAGACAGTACAGAGCTTGAAATAATAACAGGTTTGAATTTCCAGAAAAAGTTCAACAATAATTTAGCTCATGATTTACTCTATTTTAAAACCATTACTCTTTTATCTCTCTCATTTCCAATAAGGGATCCTTTTAATTTGGAGCTCAAACACACAACACACCTCTGGCTCTCTCTCTCTGCTCTCACTCACTCACTCATCTCACTCACTCACACACACACACACACTCGTCACACACACACACACACACACACACACACTGCACTGTAAATGATTAATGCTGAACGCTACTGTAAGTCTGTCAAAGTGAACAGAGCAGACCCTTGTCCCCTGCAGCAGAGATACAGCCCAGAGCTGCAGGCGAGCCCTCGTATTGTGTCTGCCGCTCTTTCATGAGGGCGTCACGTTACACCTCCGCACGTATCATCAGCTGCCTGGATGCACCGAGGAGATTCAACGGGGGGGACTTCTGAGACGCCGGGCGGCTTCCTTCTGTTACAGACCTCGCTCGCCGACACTGTCGCCACAACGCCCTTTATGTGGCTTCCCAGAAAAAAACGCTAAAACCGCCAGAGCTGCACACACTGGCGGGCTGTTTTTACAGGTGCACCGTATTGTGTGTCCACGCTGAAAGTGATTCACGTTTCAGTCTGCCTAAATGCGCACCATAGCAGACAGTTGACAGCTCATGTGGGCTGCGCACACTGAAAGCCTCTGTGGTCGGTGTGAGGCTCAACACTTAACTGTTGGGACGAGGAGGAACATTTTTTCCAGCCGTGTTGGGTCCCATCTCTTCCTCGTGCTGTATCAGCAGCTTTTTCATCGCCTGTAGTCCTTATCTGTTGGTCCCGACCAGCCCCCCGTTTATATTTAAAACGTGCTCCATCAAAGGTCCACTTGAGCGCCCATTGTTAATTGGCCACTTCAAGGGCGCCACTATCTGCAGAGTCCTTGAACGTATCGATTAGTCGCTTTCCTCGGCGCAATTATCCGCCGTGCCGCATTAGGAATCCTGACACGCGACTGTTTGAAACGACAGCCAGCGCGTTTCACAGTTATAGATCGGTTGTCGGCTGTGGTGACGACATCCCCCCCCTTTGGCGCTGTACGCTGATGTGCTGCCTGATCCCCCCCCCACTCCATATCTGACATTAAGCTGTTAAGACTGAAGGGTTGACATTGAAAGGAGAACGTGTCCTTTTTTGTCAGTACAGTGTGCTGCTGATGATGACTGTCAGTGAGCTAAAACAATGTGGTTGTGAAGAGGAAGGAGAGCTTTCCCAGCAGTGCTGAAGTGAAGAGGCTTTTTCCCCTTGAAGTCAGGTGATCGGTATTTGTTGATTGTTTTGTGGCGAATCCGTCGGCAACTAAGCAGCTCTCCTCAATGAAGTTTCACCTGCTGAATGTTGCACGTGGTTGGTTTTATTGATTTATTGAGTGTTCCTTATCCAAACCAGGGGGTGTATTGTGTTGTACGTCGTGTTCAGGTTGTAAAGCCCTCACAGACACATTTGTCAAAATAAAATTGACATGGCATGCAGTTAGAGACTATGCTGTGAAATGTGCAGCCATCCTTTATGACTTGATTAATGTTCCACAGAGTTTTGTTCCAACCTAATTTGTAAGAAAATGGCGACCGGTTTTTCTTTAAAATGACCTAACAAGCTCTGTTTAATGTAAAAATCTAGTATACAAACTGGGCAAACTGAGTCTAAAACAAACAACAAACAGTCCCACACACCGGATCAACACTTTTTCTGTAGACATTTTGTACGCTGAATTGTGACCAGAATTAAAGTAAACTCGAGCGACGTCTTTAGGATCCAGAGTTCTATGAAACCAAACTTTGGATGGATCACAATTCAGTTAACGCTGCCGAAAAGTGATCGCCTGTTTCACCACCTGCTAAAGAGCTGTGTGTGTGTGGGAGAGACCGACATTCCTTTTCTGGCAGTAACTCAGGAACAAAGGTAATACAGGGAGAGGGTATGTGTCTGCCGGGAGGGGTGTGTGTGTGTGTGTGTGTGTGGTGGGAGTGGGCTGGTGGAATTACATTGCCAAAAGCATTTGGCCGAGTTTGTCTTTTACGGCCGTCCAGTTCTGTGTTCCTGATGTGATGCCTTTGCTCCCCTTTTGAGAAAAGGGGGCTGCAGCTGTCATTTTTATTGGAGGAGTTTTATAGCGAGACTTAATGGCTTAAAGTGACAGCTCTCTCTCCCTCTCCTTTCTCCTTTTTTTTTCCCTCTCTCTCTCAATCTCACCCACGAGGCCTTTAACTCAAGCAAATGCCCACCCTCCACTTTCCCAGCCCTCGCCCCTGCCAGCATCCAAACCAAACTCTACCAAGGGGAAAGGATTTACACTCCAATTACAAACACAGCAAGACTGTGTGTGTGTGTTTTTTTAATTACAGCAAACCGTCATTACATATAGGCCTGTGTTTTGTTTTCCTTTGCTGAATATCTCTGGTGATCAGTATGAAGCATTAGGAGTTGGCTTCAGATGAAACGGCACATATTTCAGCCTGTCGCGCTCTCTCCTCTGCAGCCCACACTTGTTTATGTTCTAAACATAGTATGAAAGTGCTGGAAGGCCCTTTTTGACGCACAAATCATGGAACGACTCGAAGGCTCGTTAATTATTTGTGTAAGGAGCTCCTCGCTCGCAGGAGGTCTTTATTGATAACGGCCGATGTGAACTTTGCACCTCAGACCTTGACCTCTGCTCCTCATACGCTCCATCACTTCAGGAATTTGCCTCTGGCGTTCAATCGGTCTTTTAAAGTGTTTAAAGACAGTAGCTTGTAGTTCTTTGTCGTTCTTTCCACCTTCCTTAATCGTAGATGCCTTAATCAACCCATCTTGACGCTCACGGTTTGGATTTTCAGAAGCTCGGTTGCTTTCAGCACTGTGTTGGAATCCTCTGAGCGCCATTAGCTTCAGGGTTTATTGCAGGTCCTCTGGGTGTCTGAATGGCTTTTCTGCGGGCTGGCAGTATTCAGGGTGCGTACAGCCCCTCTTTTGAAGTGGAAACGTAGTCTCTGTGGGGAATTGACCAGATCACGCTCATAATTCGCATTGAGAGGAAGGTCGGTTCGCCCTCCTCCAGCCAGAACTCTCTCTCCCCTCCGCATGCGCGAGATGGAGAGAGAGGCCGAGAAAGACGAGCGACGCTCGCGTACAAAGAAACAATACGAGGGAGAAAGAAGTGGAAAGAAGAAACACGGCACATTGTAGTGGTGATTTTAAAACCCTGCCAAGAAACCAAAAAAAAAGCTGTCAGAGGCTAACCACTCTCTCCACTCCTCCGCAATCCTCAAATTGGCGTGTTTTCAGTAATAAAAACAACTATCGACTCTGCTTCTGTGATCGCCGTAATGCATGAAAATATCTCGGCTGTTTGGCGGCTGTGATGTGTTTTGTAATTAAGTTATGAGCACATAGGCTTTGATGGGTATTCGCTGGAGAGGGATGACGAATGGAGCGAATCCTAGATATGTTATGCTCCTTCATGTCATTATATTTCCGTATGCCCACTTTTTTTCCCCCTACACTAATTATAATTGGCCCCGATGAGCACCAGCGATAAAAGAAAAAGTTGATTTATTTCCCTTAAAGTAGTGGCGTAGGACAATGCAGCAAGTGAGTAGAATGGTATTTTCTGCAGCCACACAATTACTACAGTGGATCATTGCTTTACATGTTGTAATAATATGTATCTGTTACACTGGTTGCGATACCAGTGTGTAACACGATCAAAAGCTGGAATGATGTGTTTGATGTCTCTGCACTCCTCTGAGAAAGACAAAGAGTTAGATTGTGGGCTCCAGCTGTGAGGTTGTTTTTCTAGAACTGTATATTCAGGTGTATGCACAGTGCTCTCCCTGTCTTTTTCACACCCGCTCAAAACCGCCTGTGTGTGTCCGCGCGCGCGTGTGTGTACATGTAAACACTCGCCGCCGCGGCAGAAACAGAGCAAGGTAATTAAGAGGGCGTCTCACGCTGCTCCGTTACAGTTTCTTTTTGAGGTCACAGGGAGCGAGAGGAGGTGTCCCAGTGTGCCTCACGCCTTCTCCCCTCGCCACCACCACCAGTGCCACCGCCGCCGCCGCCGTTACGTTTGTCTGTCATCTTGCCAGATTCCGGGAGGGGGGTGGTGCTTCCACGCACTGCTGGGCACAGGGCCACGGAAATTATGTTGTGTGTGTGTGGCTGTGAGTGAGTGGGTGGGTGTTTGGGTGTAAGCAGAAGGCAGCAGGGTGAAGGTTATGTATATTTACACCTGCTGGCTAACACATACATATGTTTACTGTGATCAAGTAGCTCCAGTATCCATATTTCACCATTAGATTTTGTTAAACACACACGATTAAACGCTGTATGTTACAGGAGCAGTTTGGAGAGAGCACGATAAGCAGTGTTTCTGCTATTAATAAAAGGGGTTTCATTATCTTCATTGTGAATGTTGAGCCAGTCTCAAATGTTTTCATATTTATAGAAGAAATAAGATTTTTTTTAAAAAAGGAGCGAGTCGCCAAGGTACACACAAACCTCGCTAAGGATATCCCCCATTTTTCTTTCCCCAGTCGGGCAGAGGTTTGTACTGGCACGAAAAAGAGATCTGACCCCAGTGAGCCTGCCTCATGCTGCCAAGTGTGAGACCAAACCCAGCTCAGAGTTGAAATGGTTATTTCTCCTTCAGAGAGAGAGAGAGAGAGACAAACTCTTGCTTTAAGCACACATAAAGGTTTTCATATCTAGAAAAATAACATACCTAGATTAGACAGAAGAAGGCACAGTGGCCCGCAGGCACAAAACACAAGCAGCTTATAATAGCCAATGACTCAGTTCTCTCAGGTTAGGGTTTTGCACACTGCACCCATTTTCAGGCAACCTGCAGCCGTGATAATAATATCTGTTACCTTTGGCCAATAAGAAGCTCAGCTGTTCCTTTTTCCCAGTATTGACCAGACGAACCTGGCATGATTTTGTGTCGTAATGTTCCATAACTACCTTGAATCTTTGAGTGCTTTCAGAAGCTCACGTTTAACAAACCTCCTGCTTTATTGTATCCATTTCATCCATTAGCTTGACATGCCAGCGTGGAGCAAGGTGTGTATATTTGGAGGGAATCATTTTTTTAATATCAGATTTGTTGGATGATTCCCACATCATCAACTTCCTGCTCTGGCTAAGTTGCTTTGTGAATTGCCTTTTATTAGGATTTAATCTTAAATTTAAGGGAACATTCTAAGAACATGGCCTCCCCCCGCAGCGTTACCCCACCAGGACCAATCAAAGCAGTGGAAAGGTTTGTGAATACACTTTCCTCGCCCTCCACACACACACGCTATTGCTACATTCCCTTGTTAAGCACAAATAAGCCAACATGGCAGTTTTGTCAGAGCAAGTGTTTCCGTTTACCTGATGTGATATTGCATGTAATAGTGGTTAGATTGTTGTGGGGTTAGACGCTGTCAGCTGAAATAATGAATGTTTCCATTAGCCCTGCTACCCAGCTGCTTCTAACAAATACACCAACCATTCATAGCAACCGTAACTGCAGAACATGATAACATTCCTTCTAATAAGACTTATACAGTAGCCACCTTTTTCTTATGCTCCTGTTTCTATAGTGACTGTTAAGTTTAGCACACATCGGCACAGCTTCGTAGCTTATATTTGCATTGGCTTCTGTCTTATTGTTAAGTATTTCTGGATATCTGCAGTTTGTTTCTGTCTAGCACGTTGTCCTTAGTTTGTTGGTTTGCCTCACTTTAAGAAGTTCTCCCCCTTTCAGTTCACTTTTCAGCTGTTTTTCAACCAGATATCAATCCGCTACCATTTCCAGATCCTATAGGAGAAGCTCTTGAGACGCAGTGCATAGAAAGGTTTGGTCGATTTTCATGTCCTCCTCGCATTCAAACTCCAGGATTGGGGTTAGAGTTTGGTGACGTGGCCCTTTTTAAAGCAGTCTGTAAGATTAGAGGCTGTGACTGCAATTATGATAAACAGAAGATCCATTACAGGAGCTACCGAACAGTCCGGATCACTGATGAGATAGAGCATATCCAGGGACCAAACGTATTGACACGGGTCACCTCAGTGAAGCATGAATGCATACGTGCCTAACGAGATGTAACATTCACGTTATTTTCACAAACGGCCGTGCGTGAGAGAGGAGAGAGAGAAAAGAAACCGATGGTGTGTGAGATAACAGGGTTCCTCTGTGGGGTTTCCTCTCCATGCAGTAGAGAAAGAGTGATTAACTCTTTGTTGACGCCTCCAGGTCTAGCATATTCATACATCCGCCCAGACTGTGGTCCCTAGGCCTCAACACACACACACACACACCTGTATGCCTTGGCGCACACACACACACCAGGTGCGCACACATACAGACTTCACAAAGGTCTAGAGGGCTTTCTCACCTATGGTTAGACACCTTGCTGCGGCCGTCTGGTTTTAGGAATGTTCTCAACAGCAGGAAGGTGGAAGGGTGTTAGGGATAGAGGAGGAGGGGCCGTCGATCTGGAAAAACAACACCGGCAACATGGGACCTCTTGTTGTCGATATTGACAGATGTATGTGCTCTACCCATCATTCCACCTCGAAGAGTCAACAACCAAAAACGCAAAGTGAAATTTCTACTCGTGCCGTTTGGTAACGCGGGTGACGTCGAGCTGGAGGCGGTTAGATGGCTGTTCCCTCCCTCTTTCTGCCCACAACATTCAGTTTATTCCGAGTTCAACATTTTATTGCCCCAGAAAGGAAATTTCCTTTGCAGACAGCGTTTGCAGTAAAATCCCACAGTAGAGCCATGTAATATAAAACAATGAAGCCACATAATATTAGGCAACAATGAAACACACAATAAATTGCTCCAGTATAAACCCATCTTGACCATGGTAAGACCAAAGCGCAGGCTGTCTTTTTCTAACTGAGCACCACTTAGTCACTGAAAGGAAGAAGACTGAATGAATGCATAAAGCGAATAAAGCGGCGTCTTCATATCGGCTATAGAACTTAACCTGCTTATTGGACTGAGAAAACCCTCCCATCGTGCCACCAAGGAGAATGTTCTCAGAGTAAATGGATTATGGAAACGGCCCTGTATCAGTGTGTACTCTTCTCTTGACTCTCTGTCTCACATAATGAATTTAGAAAGCGAGCGCAAGCCCCTACCTTCTACTTCAAGTTTGTGCTATTTTGGAGGAGAAAGTTGAGCAACTAGGTTTACTTGACAGACGGAGACAGGCAGGCGCTGGCCGTGTCTTTGTCATCAGCGCTGCGCATACCGAAGTGCTGACAGTTAGCTGCACAGAACGGCTCTGACAAGTTCAAGTGTCACATTTAGGATGCTTTCTTCTGTTTCAGCTCAGAATGGGAAACAAGAGAAGGCCGCAGATTACACAGGACAGATCTGAGCGCCGAGTAGTTTGGCGGAACAGGACCGTTATTGGCAGGACTGTGTGCAGCTGTGGACATTTATGTATTTGTGCGTGTGTGTGTGTGTAGGCATAAAATCAGGACTGCATCTAACAGTTACTGTCATTATTGATGAATATGTTTTTTCTTTGAATCAATGAATCATTCTGTCTATTTCAGAGCCGACTTTTTCAGATTGCTTTGCGCGATGTGTGTGACAATGACACACAGCTGAGAAAAGCAACAAAGGCCCACGTGTGAACAACTGGAACCAGAGTGTGCTTGGCTTTTCTGTTTGAAAAATTACATCAGCAAGTATTTCCTTATCAAAAATGAACGCTGATTAATCTTGTGATCAACTGAATAATTGATGGACTAATTGTTTCAGCCCTAATAGGCACATTTGCACGTATTTGAGTATCAGAGGGGGGGTGTGCGTGCTCGCTGTGCACGACGGCGTGTGCGAGCCAGCCCGTGCATTGCTTTCATGTGCCCAGCATGTGCAGATTAGCTGATTCTACAACGTGGATGTTTTGAAGCGGCGGTGGAGGGGGGGTCCCCCCGGCC
>NW_023339774.1:5942950-5968430 GCF_004916995.1 Morone saxatilis | reverse complement strand
CTCTCTCACACACACACACTCTCTCTCACACACACACACACACACACACACACATGTGCTGTGGAGAATGAGAGTGGATGTTTATTACAGGATCCTAGTGGATGCTAAGGTGCCCTGGGGGCTATTAAAGCCCTCACTTAAAAGGCACTATCAGGGAACACTGATGTGGGCTGCTTGGGGGGCGGGGAGGGGGCTTGTAGAAAGAGAACGAGCGAGTGAACGAGAAGAAAGGGAAGAGAGAGAAGCCCTTGGAACAGCGAGCAGAAGGAGGGAATAAACAGAGTGAGCACATCTGGATTGCCTCAGCAGAATATTTGTGCAACATCTGGAAAAATTCCCTGGAATTCAAGGGTCCCCTCCTTTCATTTCAGTTATTTTTTTTCTCCCGTCTTTTCACTTCTTCTTCTTCGTCCTGTTTCCTGCATCTTCAAAGTCTCTTACCGCGGTGCGGCCGGCGCGTAAATAGTCCCGTAGTAATGCACGTTGAGCCCTCGCAGACTTTATAGCGGGCCAAATTGGGCCCATGTGACCAACTCCCCTTTGTGCAAGACCAGGCTAATGAAGTGGCACAGAAGTGAGAGGGCACCCGGCTGTGGACCCAGACCTCGGCCAGTGCCGGCCAAACACAACCCCTCGTAAAAACAGCCAAAAACAGGACAAAAAGATCCCCTCTACTCATAGACGGTAAACTTTAAATCCCAGCATGAAAACGAACCCCTTTGTTTTGTTTCCACCCAAGCTCACACAGACCTTTCTGCTGTAGCATGAAAGAGCCATTGTACATTATGATTAAAACACAAACAGGCTACCTCTGTGTGTTCATTTCCAAAACAAACGTAGCTTTTTCATGTATTAGTTTGTTGTCATTGAAAAGGACAGCGTGTTCTCCCTTTGATTCACGAAGTCCCCAGTGGGACGAGAAACCCTCTGCATTGAAACACCTTCAGTGCATTTGCATCACTCCGCTTTCACAGGGTGCACGCCGCCGTGTTCAGCTGCGGGGCCCTTGCAGTACATGAGAGATGCACGGCGAGGCTTTCGTCCGTCTCTGCGGCGAGATCACAAGCACGGTTCTCCCTCCTCTCCTCAGTGGCGGAGCGGAGCCGGTGTTCATTAGCGATTTAAGATTCAAATGAGCTCCGAGCGCCTCCTGTCTCACCTGGGCGAGGCCCCTCCAGGTCGGCGCCGCTGACAGGCAGGTAGCTTACTAGAGTCGGTGGGGGGCAAAGGAAGAGCGCGAGGGGTACATGCTAATGTGGCGACTGCCTGAAATCAAAAAAGAGATGCATCCCGGCTCCTTCTGAATTGGCTTCACAACTGATGCCCCCCCCCCCCCGAGAGCTACAGTATGCACAGGCAGCAGTAGGGCAGTGATCAGAGGGAGAAAGAAAGGAGGAGAGGTTGAGAGAGATGGGAGGAGGGGAGGGAGAAGGCATACTTAGAACCAGTGAAACGGAGGGATGAAGACACAAACCCGAGAGAAACCGTTAGAAAGGAATCGATGAGGACATTAACTGAAAATCGATTGAACGTCAAAATTATTTACCAAGAATAAACTCCCAACATTCCCAAGTTTCCCACCTGGGTTCCCTCATTATCCGGTTGTCTGAGTGAGGAGGCAAACGTGTCGTTGGTCAGTCGTTTCTCTTTCTACGAATACACTGAGCTGAGCATTTTTTTCCCCCATGTTGCTCCACAGTTGGCCTACATCTTTCTGCCTGACTGAACTGACAAGTCGCACTCATTTCTAGGAATGCTGATGCTGATGATGCGGTCTACTGTATGTGTGTGAGATGTTAGATTACGTACGTGCAGAGCAGTGTTAACCTGTTTATCGATATGAGGGTGCTGGCATGTCACAAGGTGTTATTTATAGCTATTGTTCAGGTAAAAGAAATACCAATAATACAAATATCCAGTTGGCAGTTTATGTATAGAAAGATATTGTTTAGAGCAGATTACAGATTAACCATTCATTTCTGAAATGGCTTTGATCTAGAGTACCATTTGCAGTTTGCGTTTTCTCCACAGTTTCGCCGTACTGATATTTATGAATATACACTAGGTACTAAGTGTCTTCTTGCAGGAGGGAGCACACCAGCCTTTCTATGAGTCGATACTTGGGCTGCAACTACTGTGATTATTATATCATCAATTCATCTGTCAATTATTTGTTTGATCCATTCAACTGTTTAATAAAGTTTTAGAAAATAGTACAGTTGTCTCTCTGGTCCGACAGTCCAAGACCCTAACATATTCACTTTACATGCTAGGAAACGGAAAAGAGAAAAAATGTTGAATAGTTTTTCTTGATAAATGACTTCTTTGATAATTGTTGATGATTGGTTTTATGTCTGTAAACTCATCAAAGAATTGCTTTAAGCTTGTACATAAAACACAAAAGAGGACGTACAGGGCCACAGTTCCAAACAAATACATGCAGGATTATTAATATTAGCATTTTCAGAACGAGACGCCTCACTGCTAGGCTTTGTCCAGACAGTCTGGGTCTGGGTTTCCTTTAACATGTGAGCGTAATACACACATCCTCTGCAGAATGACCTTGCTCTGGCTCGTCCACTTGCCCGTCTCTTGATACAAATGAACTTCGCTGTTTTGGGCCGTACCTTTTGAGAGGGTGCACCGTTGCTCCGCTCTAAGCCGATCTGACGGTCTGTCTCTCTTGGTCAGTAATTGTTATTTGAGATAAGAGTTTTTACCCTGGAAGGCAGATTTAGTATTTTTGGAGCAGCCTTATGCTTCGCTGGCTCATCGCATCTTGCGGCGTCTGCAGGTAGACGAGCGGTGATGTCATCGATGACATTTCAGTAGCAGGAGTTCGCTGCCAGGACCTGGACCTCGCTACAGTATCCAAATAAACCTGATTCTTTTATTTGATGCTCCTGATTATCACTAGGCAAAAGAAAAGAAACATCACACCGAGTGAAACGTTCGGTTGCCACTAAAATATCTTATTAGTAAAGATATTGCGTGGTGAAAACATTTTTTTTGTAACCTGGAAGGATGAATGTAAAAATGAAGCCTTTTTAAAATCCATCAGACATTCCTAATTCTGTGACATATGATACTTAATAATTACACTCAGTTTTCATGGAGATTTAAAGAATTACATTAAGCTCCCATCAGTCCATTCATGTAAGCGTGCACTGCAGTACGAGGGATGTCACGTAAGGTCACTTGTACATCTTCTCCTCTGTTTTTACACTCTGTGGATCTGATCTTCACTGCAGCAGCTGCCTGGCTTTATCTGCACTCTAAAACACAGTGGTCTAAATGCACTGTGCTGTGGGGCCCCGTGACCCCGAAAGCCCGGCGGTAAAACTGATTAGAGAGAAGAGCCACGTGTCGGTCTGGGTCGTCAGTGTCATTATATCACATTGATTGGCTCAAATCCGGCGGGGAATCTCCAGCGAGGGTTCACTCGCTGAAATTATGAGTAGCTACTAGCGAACAGACTCCTGTGCATCTCGCGGTGTCAGCTGACCACAGAGGTGAATGATGATTGATATTGAAGAGGCTGGCCTCCGGGGGATGGACTGAGCTTAGCCTGGTGTCCTCTGCTTGATTGGCAGCTATAGGTTCCTCAGTCAGTGCAACAGGGAGGAAGGGGCATTTTTTCTTTTATTTTAGCATCTCATGACACACTGTATGAAACTATTTATGCCTCTCAGTCATTTATAGGGCATTAGTCACTGAAGTGCCTCCTTTTTTTACCATTGAAAGCTTATTTTTACCTGATGTCTCTATAGTGAAATATTAACTACGACTGTGTTGTTGTTGAGGATACAGGATGTGACTCATTTAGCTAAACAACGCTCCTCACATTAGTTGCATCTGTGATGTACAGGGCAGCAAAGCCATACAAAATTGTATGGCTGCACAATAAGTGACACCGTTTCATTTATATGAAAACGAAACGGCCAAAGCAATGCTGTGGGGGCACTATTGAGTTAAACAAGTTACTCAATAGTTAAAAAAAAAAATGTTGCTGCATATTTGACATGTGGTGATATCAAAGAACCCCTCGCGTCGGGACGTGGGGCGCGCTTATGCAGTCTCGTTGTAAGAAGTTGAAATATGTGACATCTTTTAACATTTCCCCGTCATTTGCTTTTACTCCGGATAATGGACATTGCATGATACAGCCATTAGCCTGTCACAATGGAGCTACCTCATACTGGGACTGCGTTCCCTCCTGTTATGATCATTTTCATGCTATCTCAGGCTCTCGCTTTGTTTCCTGTCTCTGGAGGGAACGGCTCGCCCGACTCTTTAATGCCGTGTTTTTGTGCTCACTGAAAAGCCTCGCTTCCAACCAGAACGCAGTGCAGCATCACACTCACCGCACCGAACCTCATCCCCCGTGGAAGAGAAATCATTTATACATTTATAAACTACATTTGTTGTGTAAATGACCACATGCTGTAGGATATTTAATCCTGCCTACAGTCCATCCCAGTCATGTGACTTGACCTAGTTTTGTCTGCCTCCCTCTGCCTGTCTCTCCTCTGTTTCTCTCTTTCATTCTCTTTTCTCACTCTCTCTTTCTCCCAAAAGGTCTCTAAGCGTTCCTCTATTCTTCCCTCTATTCCTCTTTTCACTCTCATTTCTCCCTTTTCTTTCCCTCTCCATTCTTCTCCCTTTTTTCTCCCATGCTGCCTGTATTTCTGTTCCTTTTTTTAATGGCTGGTTTGTGTTTCCCCTCCGGGTGTGTTGATATCTGTAACTATGCGGCCAATAACCGTCCTTCGTTATGTACCGAATACAAACCAGTTGCAAAATATGAACGTAGCTGTCACTTGAAGGCAGTGACACTTACACAATGACTGCAGGTGTGAAAGCAGAATAAGAGTTATTATTAGTCATGAGTCATCCTCGAATTTCTCAAGATTTTTACCCTTGAGACGGTTACGCAAAAGCATTTCTGCCAGCTGATGAATAGTGAGCCGGTTAGATGTTGCAAACAGCTTTTATGTGTGTTTTCATCAAGCGGCGTTGTGAGGAATCGTATAGAGATTTCTCATCTTCTCTTTGGTTTTGCTGAGGCGGCTGACCTGTAAGCCCACGCTTCCTTCAGACAGTGATATAATGTACCTGAATGGAGCCTCATTCTCTAACTGTCATCCACAGACTTCAGTTGCCTCTTAACAGAAAGAGCTCTTATATGATTTTTTCTTTTTTTACCTCTCTTAATATACCGTCACTTTTTGACAGCAAAAGCTAGGGTTAGTCATTCTTCAGAAAAGCTGATAGTTTAGTCTCATGTCCAGGTTGTCAAATACTGAAACTTTGGGGTGTGGTAAATTTGAAACAAACAAGTTTCCCACACAACACAACCGGATGGCGTTGGAGCTCCCGGGTAATCAAACACGGATGCTTTGGGTTGCCAAAACGTCGACCTGGGAGTGAGACTCGACAATCATTATCATAATCATCATTAAATATTCATAATTACTCAACAACTGTTCTTCTCCAGACTGCTCCCCCCTTTAATACAGGATTATATTCCCGGCCATTTGAAGCAATGTTCTTCTCTTCAGTCCGAGCAGAGTCAGAAATGTTCCTGTCCAGCCAGTCTGCAGGGCAAACCTTTGACATGTGCTTACATTTAAGAGTACTTCCTCACCTTTGTGTGTTTGGGATGATGCCACTTGCTACAGCAACCTGCTGTTTGATATACCTGACAGAAAGACTAGAAGAGCCAGGCTAAATATTGCTGTCACATACGCTAAAGAGGGGCACATCTGTAAAATGCTTTTGAAAATATGGCCGTTGGAAGAGGATAGATGTTAAAATAGATAGGTAAATAGCTAGAGGGACATCGGCAATAGCAGCTGTAGCCTGCTTGGTTTGGTCGCCTCTTGGAATGCGTGGCATGTATCCATTCCTGAAGAGCACAAGAGATCACTCAGGCTTTGGAATAATACTCTAACCCGTAACAAGCCTCGGCCTCAGCTGTCTGTCCCAGTGAGCAGCGTGCGCTCTACGCGGCGGCCGTTTTATACATTTTACATTTGTATCCATACAAGCTATTTTCTGTGTTGCCATAACAAGCCGTTTCTAGGCCATTGCAGGCTGTTTATCTTTCTGCAAATGCAAATCAGTCACTTTGTCTAATGTAAAGCTCTCAGTGTCAGGGCTTTGGGAGAAAGAACTTTGAGTTTATTCAGTTAGCTGTTGCTATTTCAGAACAAATGACAAACCAATAAAAAATGTCTTTTTTTCTCTCTTCTCTATATTCCGAATGTTTAACTGTGACACTAGATTGGAGCATAGAACACATCATAAATCACATGTAGTAGCGCTAAATGCAGGGTATTATTTTGTATGGCTGGACAGCTCCATTATCTTGGAGATGTGGAGGATTTTTCCACCTTGAGCAGCGTTCGTTCTAGGGGTGAAAAAATGATTATACAAGAATGATTATTCTTGGTAAGACTCATAAAATGTAATGAAAGTCTTCATCATGAACCTTTTTGCAGGATTGGCCCATTTAAGAGGAATTATTTTACTGCTGACTTTTAAGGCTCAGCAAGGTCCGGCTCCTTGCCCCCTTTGTTTAAAATATTTTTTACATCACATGCATAAAGAGCTAAAGAGCAAGTAGAGATCCTTAGCCAGAGCTTTCCTGGACCTTCTCAAGTCTTTACTAAAGGTCTTTCCTTTAAACTGGCTTAGATGTTAAGTTTGGGAAAAAATTAATGCCATATTATTGGTTATTTCTTACTTAACATGTTTATGGACAGAGATTTCTTCAGTCCTCTAACACTTGGACTATAAATACAATGGTAAAATAAATACACCTACACCAAAGAACATAGTGTGTTCTACGTTCAGTCTCACACAAATACAAGTGGTGCCTTACTGAATTTCCTTCACCAATGGCTTGCTTGGAGCTTAGATGCCAGGTCGAAGTATGTTTATTTTCAAGAGTCAAGAGCACGAATGAAAAAAAGCTCATTCTCAAGGTACAGCGGCCTTAAGCCACGCCATTAATATGGGACCTGAAACGCTGATACTTGAAGGTTTATTCAGTGAGAGAGCCCTGTTGTCTCCATTCATTATCTTGGCCCAAACTCTTCATTCCAAAACTCGATTTTGCTCTTTAAGCACTGTTTTCCTGTCCAAGTCTTTCCCAGTCGAGCCTGGCTCAGTGTCATATAGCGATACTGAATCTGAGGTGTGCACTTTACAACCAATTTACTGTAGATTTGAAATCCTGGACCGGGATTATTTCAATATTTTTCCCTTCTGGAATCTACTCCCTAATGGAGTTTTACAGTCAACAGGCTGGAATCAACATTACTGGTTTTAAAATCCCCCATTCATATTTAATGCCTCCAACTTAAAGAGGCATTTTAGCCAAAGAGTGCACTTAATCCCTGTTTTTAAAAGTGTCCTACAAGTGGTCTGTCTTGTGTTATTCTTATTCTACTGTATTATGAATTTGTGTTTTTATTGTCGTTCTAGTTCTGGAGTGCACACCCAAGCAGAGCAGCTGCGGCTCCAGATGTTTTTGTTTCAGGTTTTGAATTATGTACCACTACATATTAATATGTTTCACATAACTGGCTCACTGTTTCCCATGATACATATATATATGGGTCTTTCTTTTAATCAGGCTTTTAAAATACAGCTGCGTTTTAGGAATGGCACATAATTACCTAAAGATCATTAAGAAGCATCTAAAAACATATACATAGTTACTTTTTTACTTTTTATTTATTTTCAGAACTTTTCTCTGTAGTGATAGACGGATTCATCAGTTGGCCAAGTCATTTTCATAGGACTAAAAGCCTAAAAAACATTCAAATTTGGGTTCATTTGGAGCATTAGTAAATGTGCCATGCCTGCTTGAGTGACGACAGTAGGAGCAGAGGGCCTTCGCGCCAACACCGTCAGAATAAGCCAATGTCAATGCAAGCCTTGCCTTTTGCATGCGTCGACCTTGTTTGGTGAATCTGGGTCAGAGTTCCAGAACAATTTGTTCGGAAGAGAGGAACACAGGACGTGGGTGGCAAGTTCTTCCTTCTGTTGTGTTAATGGCTGTTTGTACATGTTTACATCCTCTGTGCGTGGATTCAAGGTGTACTCGGCTGAGGCAGCAGGAGGAGGTTAATGCGAGACCCTGTGCTCCTGTAGAGATGGGAGTGTGGGTGTGTGGAGTCAATTTAGAAGGCTGACGGGAAGCGTGCTCTGGGATCTTCCACAAGGACTCAGGCAGTGAGTGGGGCACAGGTCGCTACGCTTTACCACACCTCACTTTCTGCCTTAGGGGACTTCTGCACTGTTGTTGATGCATCACATTTCCCCCCGCACAGAATATTCATCTCCGTACTGTGAGGCAGAGCTTCATTTAAAAAACATTTGATGGAAGTGATTCTCTTTGATCACTCCAAAACGTCAGCTACTATCAAGGGGAATGGAGGCCCTGAACTAAGGCCAGAACCATGTCCAGTTGCAACCATTAATCAAGGCTAAATATAACAACTCTGACGCTAGATTGAAGCAGCGCAATCCTCGGTAAATCCTGCAAAATATTGGATGAACTTCCACCCACAATCCATTAGAGGAAGCACATAAAACAAACTTTTATCTTCGCCTTTCTGGTAGTGATGTTTCGCAGCTGAGAAAGGGCCAGTGTGCGCTGTGCCAAGGGCTGTTGGCGTGGGCAGATAGTCCGTCATGTGAACGGCTACTGTAAAGATCAGCGGAGGGATAGTAGATTTGTAAATGCTTCCTTGTGTCCTTTCCAGGGGGGAAGGAGCCTCTTTTAACCCTGCAGCTTTTTCTGTGTCCAATCACACAAATTTGATTAGAGCCATTTGCCCAAGGAGCTGCTCTGGCTGCTGGGCTGCAGTGAGGCCCTTGTTCCCCCATTCGCCCTGGAGAAAGGCTGTGACGTGCACAAGCACTCTTTGAACCGGCCCCTTCCTTTCTTCCCCTCTAACCTCATTTATCACACTCTTTTAGTCTCTCCCTCCCTCCGCCCCCCACCCCTGTCTGTCTGTGGCTGCTCACAAATCGCCAGCCGTTGGCTTCATCACGTCACAGCAAGTGAGACAAATGACTGTTATAAATGATCATGAACCGCTGCTTTGGTGTCATCTAAGCTTAACCCCGGCACTTTGTGATGTTTTATACAGTGCCTCGAGAGCAGGCAATAATCATAATAATAAATGTGAAAAAAGGTGCACCTTAGAGACTGGGAGAAATGGAGCCACAGCTCAAACACATGGAAAAGAATAATTAGAAATTCCGAATAATCCTAGAATACTCTACTTTACAGCCGTTATGAGTGCAGGTGTAATGTGTGTGTCTGAAGAAATCGAGTTTGGTTTTTGTGTGTGTGTGTGTGTGTGTGTGTGTGTGTGTGTAGGGCGGGGAATCAAACCAAGATTAAAAATGTCTACACCAACCAATCCACTGACTGATGGAGGCGGCGGTGGTGGTGGGGGTGCGGGGGACATCGCAACGGAATTGGAAGAAAGCCTGTGGGCGGAGCTTTGTCAGCGGCGGATTTTGCCACAACCACAACCACACTTTCAACTAGTTGTCTTTTTGTAAAGTGACAGAACTATGTCTGGCTCTGTAACTCCGGTGTCAACAAGGGCTGCGGAACAGCAGCACAGTTTAATAATGACTGCTTATATATCTAAACGGAGAAGCTCATAAGTCAGGGTCTCTTAGCTCCACAAAGCTGCATCAAACAGGAACAAAGTAGTGTTGACGTGTGTTAATATATTTTAATGCATGTCTCTTGCTGCCATTTAAAAAAAAAAAAAAAAGTGTATGCTACCTCTGACATGCTAACCTTGATGTTGCTCAATGGTTTAATAAGTAAAATAAAAACTAGATTCAATCAATAGACTTCATCATTTTATTGAAGTTAGGGTTTAAATCATATCTAAATTAGTGAAATCACTCAGTCATTTTAATTTAGTGAAGGATTTTTCTATCAGTGTTCGTTAGAAGTCAAAAATAGAGATTTGGGAAAGTAACAGTCTATGGTTTGTAGATAGACATGTGCTGCTCAATAATAACAGACCTAAAGTTACGGTTTTACAAAGGTCATCTTTGTCAGTTCTACCTTTTCTACAGATGCCTCGCGGCTTCAAATGCCACACCAGGGCAACTGCCACTTTCATTATCCAGAGACTGTGTGAAAGCAGACTCAATTTCAGACAAAGTTTTTTTTTTGAAAGAGCCGTTACAGAAAGGTGCTCTTGTTCATTTCAAAAGCGCCTCAGTTTGGGTCTCGCAAAACACAGTGGCTTAATAAGTCATTCAATAAAGCTGTCCAGTTAACTTTTTATTGCCAGTGCAGACCTCAACAGCGGTTGGTTTTGTGACTCATGACTTGAGAGACAAATGCAAGTTGCAGATTTTAGTCACTTTTGTTTTCCAGCGAAGTGAGGACTACTCATAGCATCAACCTCGTTGTCATTTTGTGAAGGGAAGTTTTGCTGCAAGTGATTTGGTTTGTTGTGGCTGAACCTGAGGATTATGTCTTCCAGCCAAGGTCTGCATGGGTATCTGTTTCTGGAGATTTTGTCTAACCTTCCATTAGGGCTACAAAAGCCCCCAGGTGGCTGCTGTTGCCCTAATTCTTCAAAGGCAGAGCAAATTATGGCTCTAAAGAATCTGTTGCTTCAGTAAAAAACAGGTTGGCATTCAGTGTCTCCACGTACAAGCCACTTGTAGGCACTGCAGGTTTGACACAGTATACTAAATAATGCAACATAGTACAGAGACCTGTAGGTCCTTTTTGCCCCCTTGTTCATCTAAGGTCACCTTATGTCCTCAGAGTCAGTTCACCTGCTCCCATTGACCTGTCCTGTTTGGCTGTTTAGGGACCCTCATGGTCTCCGTAATGGGGTCTAACTAAGGGTGGAAATTCAACCCAAAGGTATTTCTCAAACTGAAAGAAGGTGTGTAATCAGTCCAGACAGCCAGAGATGCATGTAGAAACAACAACAAAAGGATTTACACGCGTGTAAAATATGTCAGAGTTTTTTCTATCAAGTGTATAATAGTATGATCAGCATCTGAGTATTCCCTCCAGCAATCTTTATGAGGTTTGCTTTGTTGTCGTGATAGATCTGTTCAGGCTTTGTTCTCGTTGAGATAAATAAGAGCTAAGAGGCATGTTTGAATGTTTTTCTTCTTCTTCAAAATGGAAAAGGGGGAGGGAAGACAGTTTGCTGATGGAGCAGATATGCTCAGGAGCAGCTCGGATGCTTTCCATGCTGTCGGGGATCAGAGGGGGATGAAGCGCTCAGAAGTGTTTGATTATCAGCTGATGGGTCCTAAAGTGTGTTTTAGCTCCTCGCTGAAATGAAGAGAAGGTAGTTCATGCACATAGGCTTTGTCGGAGTAGTAATTGTTGGTGTAATGAGACGGTGCTGCACGGGATTAGCTCTCTTTAGGGAAAAGCAAACATCAGAGCATCATTAAGTTTTGGACTTGATGCCTTTCGTTTAGAGGAAAAACAGCATGAAACACAAACGCAAAAAGCACTGACGTAGTGGTGATTAGGCCTGCGTGTTAGAAAATAAAGGAAACATTTCCTAGCACAAGCTCCCAGAACTGAGGTCTTCAAATTTCTTGTTTTGTGTGAACAATAGTCAAACCCCCCCCCAATACTCAGTCCACTGATGTAAAACGCAGCGGAAAAGCAGCAGAAGTAACTGGAAACAGCAAATAGGAGACATTTTTGCTTGATAAATAGTTTTAATGGTTAATCAATTATCTAAAATTGCAAATACATTTTAGCTTAAGCAGACTAATTGTTTCAGCACATGCTGGACACACTGTCGCATAAAGTACAGACATAGTGCCGATATGTAGTCTCAGCATGTCCATATTATTACATGTACTCAACAGAAATTTCATAATTCATAGTGAAGTATTCTGTTGGAGGAAATAGTATGTTGAAGAAAGAGAAAATCCAATAAAATGGATATCTCAGGGACATGTGGGCAAACACTTGATGAACCGACTCCAGTCTTCAAGGCCGTTTTGGAGGACAGGCAGGGGGAGGGGAGCCAGTGTAGAACTTGCTCTCTCTCATACAGCTTTTCTTTTCCTCACGTGGAGCTTGGATCCTTCCTGAGAACACTGCTGAAGGTGAATGGCATTCACGACAGTAACCGTGGCGATTGATGGCTCATCTGCTGGCCCGTCCTGCTGCACGCTCTACCAGGACCGTATCCCCTGGAGTCCCACGTGGGAAAGGCCTTTTTTTATTTTATTGCACCTGGGAGATGCATTAAGGTCCAATGAACTTTGACCTTGGGCTTGATCACCCTGGCAACACGGGACACGAACAATCGTTACGCTTTAGGAGAGCTCGGCTGCGATCGCGCTCATAAATGCTTGAATGTATTTCATTCAAAAGACTGGAGTTTGTGGGATCTTGTAAAGTCTGAAAGCACTTTCACTGATGTGTCGGTGATAAATGACAATTGTCCATCAACGGAAATACTTTTTGGGTTTTGTTATTATGGCAAATTTACACACCTTTGTTTCATTAGAACCTTGTCATTAAGCCTGTCTTTTATTAGCCGTATATCAATAGAAAGCATTCTTTCATTAGTGGACCATCTCAAAGGCCTGCCTTCATTAGCACTAGGTTGTAAATGCTGGATGCGATTTCATTAGCAGCCCATCTTTAATGAGAAGACCCCCGGCGTGTTTACATTTGCTCCGATGCCCCACGACGGCTCGTAAGGATAACGCTGATTGGCTGCCGGTGTGGGGAGCGTTTGAGCCTGTCCCTCCGAAGATTGGAACGTACAGTTATTAAAGCCAATGAGATCCTTGCTGCTTAGAAGAGAAGAGCAAGATCAAACATTCCTGTAATCAGGGTCCTGCTGAAGACATATTGATGCGGCGTGATAGAGATGATTTATAATGACAAGACATGTACCAACCTCACCACTCATGACAGCAGATCCTGAACCTGCACATACACGCCCGAGCTCCTGCCGCACTTTCATCATTTACTCCAAGACCTGAAAAGTAAAGCCCCTCACTGAAAAAGATTTACGATGCCAAGAGGAAAAAGACACCTATGTGCTTTCTCAAATCCATAGGATTCAGATCTTTTTTTTTTTTTTACAACTGTCAGCTAACCTAATGTTTGATGCTACGGCTTTTGTAATTCGATTTCTCAGAAAATGACCAAGTTTCATGTAACTTATAGATCTGTGTATTTACATAGAAAATAACAAAGGCTAAAGTTTCGTTTTCTCCGATGCTGAGATCAAGTTCAGGGTCAAACTAATTTGTTCCATTTTCTAGCTCTAGTCTTCAAGCTTTAGGTGAACTTCCAAGTGTTTGAACAGCATACTTTAGCATTGCTCCGTCCCGTGGGAACATTATTCTGCTGGATGGCTTGCAGTGCTGGGCTCTTTTTGTGGGGGAGCTGCTGTCTGCTTAGTTTACTCCTGATTTTGGAAAAGTTGAACTTGACTGCGAGCCTGGGCTCATATGTTAATGCCTTAATGTTCAGTGACATTGCTTAGAGCTCTATACCATGTGTCATTGTTTGCCCTTCAACCCCTTTGTACAACCAGGAATGTGCTAGATTGTAGTAGACGGAGCAGGACTTTTTTGAATCAAAATTTCACGAGATTCTTTTTATTTTCGCCTCTCACCCAGGGCGCGCGCACCTCATCCATGACGCTACGCTATGAACATTGGAAATCCTCTCTTGCTGTTGATGTTTTTTAGTGTAGATTCTCAGTGCTTTGAAGATAACCTTAAATATTAAGGTGTTCAGATTAGAAAAGATTGAATGGCTGATTTCGATGTCCTTTCGTTAGTTCATTTTGTAGCAGACAAAATGGAGTCACAATTATAATGACTTTTTATCTCTAATTTATAAGCTTTTGTTGTCTTGTGCTTTTTGTTGTGTAATTTCAGAAATGGTTGCAACACATTCTGGATCTGGATTCTATATTGTTTGCGTGCAAGCACAATATCAAACAACTTCATCATCACCCTCTTCAGCGTGGCCTTTGAGTTCTTGCGTCGGAGTGATGACAGATGGATATCTTAAAATTTTGGCAAATCATACTCTCGATTGATAGATTGCACCCAAGCTAACAGGAAACACATGTCTGATTGGGTTGAACAAATCCCTAATCTAATAAAAACTCAATCAGAACCTAATCACACACACACACAGTCTTGACTGGAGTCCAGTCCTCTCTTAAGATGTCATTATGTAGAATCACCAACATAAATTGTCACTACATTTCACTCATATCCTTCCAACAGCTCTTCTCTTGGTTTCAGATGACATTTCCCAACATCTGATAACAACAAAAGCATTACTGTGCTCAGCAAACAACGAGATTCAAACATGTTTACTTGTCGTTTACTGAGACAGTCGGAGTGCCCTCCTAGTCTGTTTTATTTAATTCACGATCTGCAGGATGATCTCAGTCTGTCTGCGTTTGCTCTTGCTGGTCCAGACTTGCTTTGCCTTGTCAGTCCCCGCTTCATCCGTAATACTAATCAAAGCTTTGAAGAATGCATCTGACATGAACCCCCCCCCATCCTCTCACATCCACATAACTGCACACACTCACACTTACACACCCTTTATAAGCAGAAAGTATCAGCATCCCAGACAGCTTATCATGGGGAACTAATTCAATATCCCTTTGCCTGTTTTAAATGTCATTCTCTGAGCTCATCTGGAGTGACATGTTTTTCATGGTGGCAATAAAGGGGCTTTATTGGGCTCAGAACACAGTGATGGGGGGAGGCTGTTGCTCTCGATGTCTGCTGGAAATCTAAAGGTCCTCATGAGGAATGAATAAAGTTTGGATTTGCAGTGATCTGCAGATGCCGGTGAGATTCGCACGAGCTACCCGGTCGATAAAGACAGAGCGAGTCCTCATTTGAGTGAGAAAAGTAAAGTTCACACAGAAGTTTTTCCACTTTGGCTAGAGGCTACGGTGTCAATCAAGACATCAAATGCCACTCATATGCCACTTTAATTCTGCAGTATTTAAAGATATTCAGGAATTTTCAAAGGTCATTAGTGTCGGGGTGAGTGCTACAGGGTCAGAGTTTTGGCACATATTTGGTTCCAAATTTCTCTTGTATTTACTTTTTATTCTTTATTCTCCCCCCTTTGTGTGTGCTGTAATTTAAAAAAAAAATCCCCCAAAACAGTTCTATTTTTGGCAATCTACTGTAGGTTTATTTGTTGCTCTTCCTGTTTGCTGGATAATGTCAGTGACGGGTGAATTCTGCTCCGGAGGGGGTGCAGCCTACTCAGTTGCTTCATTGTGCTGGATAATGACTTCCCTATTGAAAATGACCTGCTTGACCCCGGAGACAGACAGTAAGACGGCCTCGTCCAGCCCCTCGAGGCACCTCGGCCGAATCTGGCGTTTCGCCTACACTGGGCTGCTAACACCCACTTTTCATCCTCCTCCAGTGCAGCCTTACCCCGGTATTCTGCCGGCTGTGTCCACATTCTGGAGGCCTCGCCCTGGGTACAGCCACAGAGTTGACATGAGCAGTGAGCTGGTGTGGTGCCACCGGTGGAGGTTAGGGTGAGGGCCAGCCAGCCACAGAGCTGTAAATGTGAGAGGTTGGCTGGGTCTGATGGTGGCACAGTGCTGGCGGGAATATATTTCTTTGTAACTCGTTTGCTCCTCACCCCATGACCGTCAAACAAAGGGCCCCGAAAGGCAAATTCTCAATTTTGCCATTTCCCTTGTTCCGCCAGAGTGGGCCTTTGTTATATCAGTGTTGCATGCTCAGAAGAATCCTCTTTTTATTCTGTTTCTTCATCTTTTTCTTTCTGTCTCTAATTTTTCTTCATCTCTTCCGTTACAGGGTTCCTGAAGCCCCAGTGCTCGTTGGCTCCTCCAATGCAGCGAGGACGCTCAGGCGAGGCTTGTTCCTGTTTCAGTGGCATGTGTCCCCTCCATCAGCGTCGCCTATCCTCAGGTAACACTGACTGTGCAAACAAACCTGGTGCTTCTTGGGTACTTGTCGCTTCGTGTGTAAAATGTAACGGAATGCACTTGTCCTCATTCATTATTATTGTGTATTCTTAGCTAAGTAGGGGGTGGATGCATTCAAGGATGGTTCAACTGATGGCTCAGTTGCAGGCTATAAAAATTAGTCATGAGAAGTGCACCTCATGACCTGATGCAATGAGACTGTTTAATCATCCCAAATAATATCTCATCTCATTGGATTTAGTCTGTTTTCAAGACAGATCAAAATGATTTCAGACACCAGTATGTAGTTATGTAGTTTTAGTTTTATTAGGTTCAATTGAGATAATTATGATGTGATGCATTATTTGTGCATGTTCTGTGTTTTGAAATAATTAACAATATTAATCTTTAAATGGAAAAAAAGCTTTCTAAACTCATAGAGAAGCTTTTGTCTGGATCTTATTTCAGTTTCTATGATATTTAGTTTCTTCATACATTGGAAAGTCTTGCTTGTTTCTGCCACACAAACACACCACCGCCTCCGCTCAGAGGTGTGGCTGGAGGAAGCGTATGCTTAAAAGTGTCTTTACATGTCGAGCCCCAGTGATGGACAAGTCAACAGAGGCGCTCTGAGGTTCGCCCCAGTCAGCCCTTCTACCAGCACTCACAGGCAGGCAGGGTCTGACATTAGTGGATATTCTGAACCGAACCGTCTGCTGTGTGGACAACGAAATAGGGGACGGAGCTGTGCAGAACATGCGGCTCACGCTGATACATTTATCACTCCATCCCCAAGGCTCGCTCCTTCTGCAGTGTCAGTGCTGCGACCAGCTGAGCTGCCTGTCATGTGATGGGAGCATGACTCGTTTGGCAAGACAAGAGCAGCTGTTTGATTTTAAAGTTACAGAAGATACATTTTCTATCTCTGAACTAGAACTCCTTAGTCCTAAGTAGAAGCACATTCAGTATGTTCATTGTTAGTTCTCAACTGATGTCACTGAACAAAGCTTTACATGTAAATAGAGCATATCTTAACATCTTATAATATATTGTGGATAATACAACTCCCTAATAGAAACCAAGTGCTTTTCCTCTTTGTCTTGTTTTGAATTAGCTCAGGGTTTTGTCCATTTGTTCCATTTTGCGCAGCACTACAGATGAATCGGACTCCTTTCTGATTCACTTGATTTAATTCTTCCTTACTTGAAGTGCTCTTAGCTACATTAGCGGAATTTGCTGGGTGAAGTGGTTCATCGGATTAAAAAAAGGTACAAGTAAATATCAAATGTTCTGTTAAATCAATCTTGCGGTGTTCATTAAATTTTTTTGTAATCTGTTTCAAACCAGGACAAAGTATTTAAAACACTTGTTGCATGTGCATTTCCTCTTTAAGACCGCTCTCACAACCAACAAAGAAATCAAGGTTCTGTATCATAAGTTATAGATAAAAGCAAAAATGAAAAAATCCGTTCAATCTTTCTTTTTTTTAGTACAATCTAAATTTGATAAGCAAAGAGATAATCCATGCTTGTTTCTTTCTTTTTAGTCAGTATCAAAACTGCCTTGAGGTCTTTCCATAATTGAAATCATTCCTTTATATCTGTGAATAGGCCGCAAAAAAAAAGACACAATCAAATTTGCCAATATGATTAAACTGATCAAATCTATGTCTGCACACATGTTCTTGTCTCTTCTTAGTTTTTTGATTATAGTGGAAGGTTTTCCCTCAAGAATGAGAAACACGACCATCTTTAATGACCTTGAAAGAGGTCATTTAAAAGAAAAAGCGGAAATGTGAATGGGTTGTATAATGGTCAATCACATTTGATACCCAGACAGTGGAAACAGTTTTTGCTAATGTCGCTAGGTCGTTACGTGGACCATTCTGTAACTGGAAAGGAAAAGTTCAAAACAGGACACTGATCTTGAAACTGCAGCAGGGACACAATTCCCATCTGCCCCAGTGGTCTCTCTCTTGGACATCTCAAGATAAAAAACCTACTTGCATGTTTGTCTAAGGTTTAGAAAGAAAGGATTCTGTCCTACTGTTTTATCCTCTTTAAAGCTAAATCTCTTATTTTTTATCTTCGCAAGATCACAGATTTTTATTTTTCCAGTGGAGACAAGAAGAGAACCCACCACCCTCTCTTTCACAGGCAAATACTTTTTCATGGACAAGTTTCAGCATGATCGGTGAGGTGCAGTTTTTCCACCAGCCCCACCACCCCTATCTATGTGTACTTTTTGCAGAGCTATCTTGATTGATTGCAACATTTTTTACTGTCACAGCCTGCAGTAAGGGTGGATGTGTTTCCTGAACAATTAGGAGCATCTGGATTAGAAGTGTAGTCTTGCTGAACTATGTCAAAGGTTTTCCTTCTTTGTGTTGTGGCTATTTTAAGACCTGTAGCACACATTCGGATACAAGTCGCATTAGATTATTTTGTCTACCTCTGTTTCAGGGGCAAATGGAGAGGAGAGGGGGAGTGAAAGTGTTGAAAGAAGGCGGATTTTACTATCCTTTGTTGTTGCTGTTCCACTACAGGAGATGTTAAACCAATTCAGTGGTGTGTTAAATTCTCCCTGAGAAGCCAAGAGCAGAGTGTACTTCTAGAGAAAGTGAAGTAACTGTTAAGTCATAGCAGCAGAGGTTGGACAGCCGCTCTGGAGTCTAAAGTTTATAGACCCTGTAATAATCATGGATCTAATTATGGAACGTGTTACTATAAATCCACCAGTGTCCCCACATTGTGTGATTGTCCTCCAATCTCGACGTTCCAGCCGCCCGACGACGGCCACAATGACAAGCTGCTGTGGGAGGTGCGAGGCATGTAGCGGTGACCAAGCAGGAGGTTTCTGGGAAGGTTTGCGAGCCGTATTCAGCAGCGATCCGCTGAACTCCAGGCCGCACACTGATGTGGCCAGGCTCCGGTTTCAGTGGTTTTACATTGTTTAGGCTTTTCAAAAACAAACTCTTACTGGAAAGGGACTGTGAGAACCGTAGTGTTCGGGACTTCGCTTTTCCGCAGGGTCATTTCAAAAAAGCAATCATTTACTGTTTTTTTTATGAGAAAAAGAAGCCATGATGGGAAAAAGTTTTCTTTTTTCTTTTTTGGAATTGTGGTGTATGAGGTGAGAGAGAGGGAAAGCATAAAAGAGAGACGGCATTGAAAACAGGGCTTTTTGAAAAGGCCCTCACAATGCAGGCCTTGTGCTGTGATTTGGTCTGTCCTCACCGAGCTGAGCAGAGGAATGGAAAAGATTATCCGCAGGAATGTCTGGGGTGCCCTCAAACGGAGCGGGCCGCGTGACTGGCCAATGGGAGAGAGGCCTGCAGAGCGGCGGGCTAATTTTTTCCTGATGAACTCAGCCGCCTGCTCCACAATGCAGTCTGATTGCCAGGGCTGAACCCACATATGGTCTGTGTTTGGAGGGTCCAAATGACAGGACCAATTCTGCCTGCAGAGAAAAAGGGGGTGGGGGTGTTGGACGTAGATGATTTTTACTGGCTCCCCCACTTTTTCTATTTCATTAGCTTTGGATGTGGCTGAGTGGTGTGCCGGAAACGCACCAACATCAGGACTGTCCCGCCCTTTGATTCTCGCTACCTGCTGAGATCAACCTACCAGGTGTACTGTTGGCTTTTGATTCATCGTTCTGTATCGATGATGTTTTGTTCAACTCACATAATGCCCAAAGCCAAGCCACATTAGTGCTGCAGCAGTCCCACTTCATTACAGTGCCTATGAATTATCTCACTGCCTCACAAATCCTGCCAATTAATTTGGAACCCATTTACTATTCAGAGTATTTGGAAAGAGGCTCCGTTGCTCCTCCACGAAGCGGGCCAGAGTAAACTGCAGGGAAATGCAAGTGACACAGCTCCAGCTCCGTGATAGGAATGTGTGTGTACGCGCTCATTGTTTTTCTGTGTGGTGCTTTTTAGCATCAGCGTGGTAGTAAAAAGCCATGTGGTGGGCCTCTGGAGAGAGGCAGCATGTGTTTGTAGACCTTGTGGTCACACAGCAGGGTTTGAGCGTAGAGGTTGGAGTGGGGAGACGAAGGAGGCTAAAGAGGGAGGTTGAGGGGAGGGGTGGCGTGGAGTTAAAGTGGCTCCCGGCTCCTCATATTTCCCATCGCAGGGTCCTACAGAGGTGAGGAGGGTCACAGAGAGGGAGCTCGTTAGCCTCAGTATGCTCCGTGCTCCATGCGCTCTAATTGGCTGGCCGGAGTCAGCGCTCTCCCTGGCTGCTTCCTATTAGGTCAGGAGCCAAAGGGGTCGGAGGACGCCAAGCTGCCGATTATGGGCCCTGGCCCCCATTCATGCAGGATGCACAGGTTATTTTTAATACACAAACTCCAACTATCCAGACTCATCTTAAGCAGCGACCAGCTAATCTCTGCTTTTTTTTCAATGGTACGGTATTTACTTGAGGCCAGAGGACTGGGGTTTGTCATAACGGGGATAAGAACTGCCAAACTGTCCAGTTAATTAGGTGTTTTAATTTGTATTAAACTTATCAAATACTGTGAGATATATTGGCTGTGGTTGCCAAGATATACAAACGCCTCATGCTCTTTAAAATGATTTTGAAGTTCCTGACATTTAAAAAGGCTTTATTCATTTGTTGTAAAAAAAAAAAATGAATTAGGGTGGGAAGCATAAATGTAACCAAGTGAAGTGAGGAGGATATTTTAATGCATGCCCTTGTCCCTTTATATTTAAACATAAGAACAACAATAGCATTCTAAAATCCAGCCTGATTAGTATCTGTCCCTATTCTGTTAAATCACATAACAGGGAGCCTCATTGTTGAGAAATCTGTCATCTACTTGGACACAACTTTGTTGCAGTGTATTTACAAAACATCAAGCTTGATGTTAAATGGCAGCTATTAATAAAAAAAAGAGAGAAATATAGCTTCTGTCACTTATTACATTTTGAAGAAATTTACTTTAGTTTTAGGTAATTTATTGCAGAACCAGTGAGTTATAATTGCAAAAGCCAAAGTACAATAAAAGCTTAAAAGAAAATGCAGAGAGAGCAGAACTTTTCAGCTGAAAACATCCTTCTGGTGAATCTGGAAACAAGGTTCATGAGAGCGGTGAGACCACAACAGCAAAGTTACAGGATATAAAGCCAAAACAATGAGCTGAAAGATGCCAAAATGTCCCATAGAGCTAAAGGGAACAGTTTGTCACTACGAGCGCCACCTTTCACATTAAACGTAGTAAACTGATCCATTGTTCATATGGAAATATTGATTAGAGAAGCTTTAAGGACTGATAGACTTTGAAAGGTTGGCACAGTTTATTTCTTGATTTGTCTGATAATAAGACATTTACTCTTTCTTCAGAGTATGTTCTTTTTCTGTGTGTTTGTGCTGCTCTGTAACTAATCATTTGATCTAATAGGGGAGTCACTGAATATTCATACCTGTCCATCATGTCTGCCAATGGGATTCCCCAAAGTAACATGGCCCCTGGTGGCTAGCTGCCATGGCAGCAGCAGCAGCAGCTGGATGCGTCTGCAGAGATGGAGGTCTCCATGCTGGCACAGGGTGACTGCAGCCATCCACGGCGGGTCACTAGAAATCAGAGCGACTAAGCCTTTGATAACTCTCTGAGCCTATAATCCCCCAGCAGCACCATCAGAGGGAAATGCTATCTCATTGTTACAGCTCAAACTCAGCAGAGAGAGAGGTGAGGAGGCAGCCAGGGACACGGGGGGTGGTGGTGGGGCAGACAGGAAGTGGTCGTGTCTCTGCTATCGTGCATGATTGTCATCTCCGCAGTGTAATTGAGGGTGGTAGAGTCATGGGTTGAGAGATGAACTTGAATTTTAAATTGAGCTTAAATTCTCAAAGGCTATCATTATCATGGTAGTGCAAAGGAAACAACATTTAAATTTGAATTATCAGGAGTACAGCATATTTTAATGCCTAATGAATTTTTGAGCTGAATACAAATTTATCCATTGTTACTTCTGCTTTTAAAATCAGAGAGAGTGCTCTTTGTATTCTTTGAAGCCGAAAACAGTTGTTTTTTGTTTTAAATTCATTTTCTGTCGCATCCCTAGTTATATTTAGCTTTACAATAATGTATTCTCTCAGAGGCAGTTTACGCAGATGAGGTGAAATTTCCCTCTGCCACAGATTCCAGCTCTCCTCGGAGTTGATCCTGACCCGTTGAGTGAGGTTTACATTGCACTGTGTGAGGCTTTGCAACTGGAAAAAAAGGAAGGAAAAAAAAAAAAAAGCCCAAGCCCTGAATTTTTTATTAACATCAATTAAACATGAATAAGCAAGTTCTCATTCTTCAGGCCCCATGTTGCCTAACACAGAACAGTATGTTAATCACAGTAAAGCACATTGGGTATACCGCTAAAATATATGGGCAAATTAACAAATGGCATTAATACAAATGAATATGTACGTCTTAACCCAGATACCGCAGTCCTGATTCTACCTCTGCTATGGCCAGCTGATAGATCATACACTGCAGTGTTGCTCCCGCTTTTCCTGGCAGCATAAGCCTGATCCTGACTGTGGAGGGGCACCGGCCTCCTCTAACCGCAGGTGAACTTTTGGAGGATTGGGATATGAAAGAATTTGGATGGATGTATGTCACATTTGCAAAGGAACGGTTCGACTGGCTCATGACACACTGCACTCCACTGTGCAAACAAACAGTGGGAAATGTGTTCTTTGTGTGCAGAGAAAAACACCGCAGGCGGCAATAAATCAGGAAAATAAAATGGAGAAAAACATTATTTACTCTCAATAAAGAACAACAGTGGCGTGATAGATGAACATGATGAAAAACGAGAGTGCAAAGTAAGACGTGATTTTCACTAAAATGATGGAGAATGCAAAAGGTTTGCGCTGAACATCTGGATCAGCTAACAGCAGAAAGACCAGATATTTGGACAAGGCCAGACCAAAGGAAGACGCCAATTTCTGTGATTTATTTATTGAGTCTTATTTTCTTTCGGAACCATGCGTTTTCTGGTTGTTATGCTTTGCTTGCAACATCCCACGCTGCTTTGGTAACAATGAAGAACAACAACACAAGAATGCAGGAACATTTCTCTTGGCCTTAGTAACTTGTAATGTCAATTCTGCAGCTTTGACGTTGGCTCACAGCGTTTGATTACGTGGCATTAGACTTTGTTATTTTCCTTTTTATTATCAGCCTCTAAAGTGTAATGCGATTCACCAAAACAGCAGAGTTTCTACATGTCCATCTCAGTCCGCTTCGTGTTTGTTCACTGGCCTGTGTGTTAAATAGGTAGTGAGGGAGCTCAGGTGTCCTTTTAGAGTGGACTGGGAGCCTGATGCTGTCAGCGGCGGCTCTGGCTGTTCCTCCTCTCACTATGGTCAGTTGCCTCTGTCCTCGTCGATGGGAATTTGAAGGGCAACGGCAGCTACAGATCATCCGACTGTGTGCCTCCCCCCCCTACCCGCCCCTGGAGAAGGAGAAATGGGAGAGAGAGAGAGAGAGAGAGTGACAGCCAAGAAAAATGTTTAGCTGAGTAGGTCTTGATGTTCAAAAGGTGTGATGTCTTCAAAATAGATTGTTTTGCTTGTTTGTTTTTGCAGGATCGTATGAGCTACTTTGAGTCTTTTTGAGGGGGTGGGCGACAAGGAATTATAGATGAGATAATACCACCACGTTCAGCATTCGGATACTGTAGCGGCTCCATCTTATGTCTTTTTTATGTTTATATAATATACGGTTTGGTTCTTTAATATCTCTATCCTGCATTAAAACATTACTAGACGAGACATAGTCCTTGTAGTGTTGTACTACCTCTATTTGTTATGTAGAATGGAAATCTTATCAGCGTGTTCCATTTAAAATCGTCTGTGTACGAAGACAGAGACAAAACTGTCCAGAGGAGTCCTACTTTCCACAGGCTGGAGCCACGCTTGACCATTTAGCTCGCTTCGCCCAGGTTTCCTTCCTTACGCTTCTCGCCCTGTTAAGCCGCCTCTGCAGATGTATGCCAATCTGGCTCTTGTCCTCTCCCTTACCTCATTTTCCACAAATTTCCGGCAACCACAGCTGCACGGCACGTTAGTCAATTTAGTCAATAGGGTCTGCTCAGGTGAACTGTATATGGAGACTTGGACACGGTGCTCCGATGGTTTGGAGCCTCTTTCATCATGCTAGTTACGCTGAAAACAGTCCCATTGAACTGAGCCGCCTGTATGGCAGTAACGCTACTGTAAAAATGGTCACTTTCTGAACCAGTCTCCTCCACACATGCATTGCCCACCCCATCCCCGTCTCTCTGGCCCTAACGAAGCTCCTGGGTGCACGGTTTAAGGAGGGCAACAGTCTCTCCCATGAAGTTGCTCAAGTGAAATGATCTCTACGTGATTGTCTTGATAAGATCTAAGTTCCTAGCTTTGTGTATAGTAATTTTCTGGATTGTATTACCTAATCTATGGGGATGGAAATATATGATTCAATAGCCCAGAAAAATTCTTCTTGTGATTGGACCATGAGTCAATACCAACACTTAATTGGTTCTAGTTTATCACCATAAGAATAAGTGGTTGTATGAGGATTAAAGTTTCTGTAACAACTATTGTCACTCGCGGCTTTATTTTTGCCAACAAGTTCAATGTGTCTGTTCTGGTCATGCTATATTCTGCCAAGTTTAAAAGTGATGTTATGACATCCTCAAACTAATCACGGATGATGCAGTACTTAACCTCACAAAGCAGGTTACCAAAATACAATTGAACCATTATAGATACCCTCACATGGTTGGGTAGAGTCTGATTTTTTGCTCCTATACCTCGAAACACATAAAGGTGGCAATTTAGTAATGTTATCTTCTTAATCAAAACTGGTCTTGGATATCGCAGTCCGTGTACTTGACTCCCTCCGGTATCATATGATTTCTGTGTTTGCTTTGGTTAAATCCCTAGAAGCTTGGGAGTAGTTTGGCCAACCCAGCAGGTGGATAAAAGTGTTCACCGGCCGCGACAGATGCTGCCGTTGGGAAGAAATTCGCTGGCCTTGGATGATTTTATTTATTTTCTAGATCTAGGCAGGGGGCTATGTCTAAGGACCTTAGAAGTCTGCCGGTACTCTCACTCCAGATCCTCCACACTGTCGTTCTCCTCGCCAACAGCTTTGATGTGCTGGCTTTATTAGGTTTTTCTCCAAAGTTGACACGCGGGGATTAAAGTGGAAACTCAATCTCCCCACACCTCTGCAACCCCTTAGAAATGGGCTGTTGACTTCACCAACACTATCATTTACACACAGTTACATTCGAAAACTTGGAGAGTAGGTGGCCTTATTCATGTCATGTTTTCAGATAGGGCTATAGCTAACAAGACTATACAATGGTGGGAACTGGCAAGGGGCGAAATCCTGGTTCTCAAATGAAAATAGCAAATAACACCAGTGGTCTTCTGCAGTTTAGCAGCTGCTGATCAGTGCAGCCATCAGTTTGTTTTCTTCTG
>NW_023339774.1:5931724-5942925 GCF_004916995.1 Morone saxatilis | reverse complement strand
TTTTTCACTGTTTTTTTGACATTCTATGTGTGTCCTGGTTGTGTCTTACCCACTCACACTCTCACCTGCCTTTGCTCGCTTTATCCCACGAGGCAGCAGGAGGCTCGTCCAGGAAGGAGTTAATCATTTACGTGACACTTTTGCACTAAATGTTATGAAACCATCTAGAGGCCCTGGAACATTTAGTCCCTAACTGCTAATGCCCGTCAAGTAAAGATCCCCTCTCACCCGCGGAGACAACGGCATCAGGACGAGCGCTTAATGCCAGAAAGAAAAGCCGCCACGGGCCTAATGCCTCTGCGTTCGCTTTTTGCAGGAGCAATCTGTGCATGCTTATGTTTGTCTGTCTGTGTGTGTGTGTGTGTGTGTGTGTGTGTGTAGGCGGTTGTGTCATTGTGCTCAAACGTGCGCGTATGCATGCATCTGTGGACGGAAGTGTACCTCATTTAAAAGGGCTGCATGCTTCTTCACCTCCGTCCTGCCAGCTGTGCTTGATAGCATTTTAGATTTAGCATGTATCACCAAGGTGAGTTATTAGGAAACGCTGACCGCTCCCCCTCTACCCAAAATGACGCGCGTTTGGCTTCTGGCGCTGTGACTTGTTTTCCACACTCCTATGTGAAGAGTTTGTGAGGGTGTGATTTTATAGAACATCTATGTCAAAGGCAAAACGAGCCGCAGCAGCTGCCTGTAGCCCAAGCTGATTATGAGCATGTATTTGTGTTTATTTAACACCCTCCCTGCCATCTGCTCCGTGTATTGTGATACACAGGCGAGGCACGTGTGTATGAGCCTGATGATTACACAACAGCCCGGGCTAGTTTTGTGGTGGCAGCGTCTCACCCGACACCAAACGCGCCGCCAGTTCCATTATTCAGGCTTTGCTCAGTGGCAGGACGCGTGAATTCAAATGCGGCAGGCAAGACAGACAGTATCAAGTGCCAAATACACATAACAGAGAGACACAGCGATGCTCCACACACATTATATTTGGCGTCGGTGTGTTTATGTACGAAGAGGACAGTGTCTGTTGGCATCATTATGCTTATTACAAGGAGAGATCGCTGCGTTGGTCTGCCCTCCATCTGCCTGTCAAAGGTCAGAGGGTTTAAAAGAGCATTTAGAGCTTATGGAAAAACAAACAAGTCTATTATCACTGATTGCACCTTAGTTATGTAACAACAGTTCTGTGATAATTAAGCATTTGTTAATTTTACCCCCTGCAACCTGTCCGCATTATCATTATTCGTAAACCAAGCGCATTTAGTATGTGGGAGTGCTGAAAAGTACCCTTTTCTCTGAGCAGTATGCTAAAAAGATAGTATTTATAACACAGCTTTACAGCTCTTTGTTATCTGACTGTGTGAGCTATCACTTAAGATGTTGACACTATCTGAAGAAAAGGGATGAGAAGTTGACTTTGGCCTGCTTTAATGGCTAGGAAAATGTCTGATTGATCTTTTTATCTCTCAGAACATTACCTAATGTCTAAACCACGTCAGCGAGCAGTATTTGTTTGTATGTCAGCAGAATTCAAAACAGAGATATATAGATTTTCAAAAAACCTTACACAACCTGTGGATATGCACTCCTCTTTTTTATGACGGTTATGTTGAAAACAAGATATCTGATATCTGACTGAAAATGTTTGACAGCATGATGGGCTGGACACTGGACACTAGTGATCATCTACAATAAACACGTGAGTCCAAAAATTCTCCTGATACCACCTCCCATGATGGCTGTAGTAGTTTTGTACTCTCTATATGCCAGGATGGACAGCGCAGTAGTAACATGTCAGGACAAGCAGGACCACGTAATGTCTACATCCTTAAAGTTCTTTTGCCATCAACTGTCAATGGAGCGAGTGACATGAAAGCAGGGCCCGAAACATCTCGGCACACCAAGAAGTGTACAGAATGTCCAATGGATTTCAGGTCTGGATGACATTAACAACAGCGGGGGAGTTTTCACACACTCTGCCATATCAAATATTGAAAGATTCCAAGGAAAAAAAAAAATCACATACAAGAGCATGCAGCGAGGCAGAGCAACCTCGGGATTACTGGCAACACAGATTTTGCTGAATAAACAGGGATAACCAAGTCCCAACATGGACAACAGAGCCCTTTCAACTCAACACATGAGAAAGAGCTGTCGGGGGCTGTTGGTGGTGTAGTAAGAGAAAGAGGCTCTTCTTTATTTAGGATCTTTGTCAAAATATTCTTCAAAGACGCAATAAATGTAGAGCAGTGGCTTCAGGAGGAGAAGGTATACATGAAAGTGACTGTAAACAACATCTCTCATGTTTTCTCCTCACCAGAGGCGTATGCTGATACTAATAAATCCTTCAAGATGTTGTAGCCACCACTTCATACCGTACATCAGACTGCACTTAGAGTTGGAAGGAAGGAAGCTGCATGCATCCCTCAGAGTATGTCTCATCAATTAATGTGGATGCCAGTTTGTTAGCCAAGGAAGTGCGTCTTTTTAATTTAATTTTTTAATTTCGTATTCCTTGCAAATTAGTTAAACACCATTTTTATTGACAGATATACTTCACATTTGCCGCTCCTGCCCTCCTTCTGGCTTGGTGGGTATACACGTGTTGCGTATCAACCCTGTACCTGTGTACAGGATAAGACAGTGCAAGTTTGTAGTTCCTCTGCGTGTTTACTTCCATGTTCTATATTACAAGTCCCTCAGCGCAACAAACCAGGAAGACAAAGGGCCCTGCCTTCCTGTTTGTGTGCTGCCGGGAAGTCGAGGGGAAGGCATGCCTAAGAAATGAGCGGAAATTAGAATCCCAGTCTGTCAGCGCCAACACACAAACCACCAATCATACATGACAAGACTGTTAGACAGTATTTTATTTATCTTCTCTCACACTCTCGATAGAGCACATCGTAATGTTTCCACATCTCCAGATGTCACTTCTGCAATGTCTGGAGTGTTTGATATTCCTCCATGGTTTTTCCCTCATTACACTGAATTGCAGAGCAATATCTCAGTTTAACTAAGAGGCCGGACAGCTGCTAATGATGCATCAATTCAACTTGCCTCTCCTCTCTCTCTCTCTCTCTCTCTTTTTTTCCTTTGGTTATATTTCCATGAAACTGTGTTAGATCTCTGTTGCAAAATAAAATATGAATTAGTGCATTTCCATCAACTACATTTAATTTGAACAGAGGATGGTAATCACAGTATACACCATAATGACATAGTGGCATGACCTTCACCATATGTGAATATGTTGAAGAGGAACTAACGAGATTATAGAACAGTAGTCATGCTGATACATCTTGGCT
Source organism: Morone saxatilis (assembly GCF_004916995.1). Taxonomy (NCBI): domain Eukaryota; kingdom Metazoa; phylum Chordata; class Actinopteri; family Moronidae; genus Morone; species Morone saxatilis. Next base: position 5,939,617 of record NW_023339774.1, on the reverse strand, counting down.
GCTGCCCACCTAAGATGGCATGCAGTATTATGGCTTTTTATTAGATTTCTGGCATTTCCACAATGGCAGGGATTTAAATTTAAATTGTGCATATAAAGAGGTGTATAGAAGCATACGTTCCGTGTCAACTCCTCTCCCTATCCTCCCTTTCCCTTCCCTATTGCTCTTTGACTTTCTCTGTCTCTGGCTCTCTTCCTCTTTTCCTCCGTGCGACTAGTCCTAAATCATGTTCCAGGCGGATGTACTTTGTGGCCAACTAAGCCAATAGATACGGTCTGCGTGATTGATCCTTCTGCCTGTCTTGTTTACACAGTGTGCGCTCGCCTGTGCCCAAAGGAGACGTTGACCTTTCACACAGGGGGCAGCCCACCCTCTTTATCTCGCATCATTGTGCAACTGAGGAGTCAATCAGAGCCGATCGTGTGGGAAGGTTTCGCTGAGGAGAGCAGAGAAAAAAAAACCACTCCGGTCTATGTGAGTGGGGATGATGAGGGGAAAAAGGGATGTTTTCCTCTGATGTTCACGTCCATATAGTTTCATCGCCCCTGGCGGAGGGCTTATTTATTGAAGCAGCCGTGTGTGGGAGACAGAGGCGGCGTTGTGCAGCCACCGTCTCATGAATCAACTGCTCCGGTGATCTTGTGACCCACTGCTCCCCCCAGTCAACTCTGCAGTTCAAAGGTTGTTTCTGAAGCTTGTCTCTAATCTGCACTTCAACATCATAGAGGAAAGGTGTAAATTGGCCCTCTGTTGGCGGTATGCTGGACATGCATGTCCCGGGGTTGTGTTTTCTGCTTGTTATTTGTAAATCTAATTTGATCCTCTGAATGTAAAATCCTCAACGCTTTGCTTTGCAGCTGTCTCACCCGTTTACTCACTGGTGTTAAATGCTAAAACAAGCTGTCGTGCTGTGATTTATTTTCTCTTTCCAGCTTCTGGAAACTTGTGATATGCATTTTACAGGCTAAACAAGCAATCAGTAGAAATCTTTGTTAGTTGCAGTTGTTATCTGTAAATACAGCCTGAAGTCTTTTTTTTTGCTTCGTGTCCATTTTTCCCCCAGTTAAGCGCATTATGGGTTGTGTTTTGGGCCAGGGGTGCTGTCAAAACACCTCTGAGCAAGCAGCAGTTCCATGACAGAACAGATCCAGTGTTTTAACTGATGGATCACTGCAGCTGCTGCTAACACGCCGCTTTCTCTGCACGAGTGTAGGAAAAGCGTTAATCTCTTTTATCATGTGATGCCTCCTTCACTATTCTGTCCACCCTCTGAAGATAACAATCATTTGACCTGCTGACCCCTGGCAGCCCGTCCCGTTTACCCACTAGTGCTAAACCTACCTTCTATAATGCACTGTTGAGCTTGACTTATTATACCACAAGGACGACTTTGGATCTTGTTTGCTTTGCTGTCAAGCGGGAGAGTTGTGAAAGGAGTTGACCTCCCGCCCGTGGCCTGTCCATTAGCATACTTGTTCAACTATGTTTTCCTTATTTTCTACCATCCTCCGTCATTCTGTTCCTCTTCTCTTTTTTTTTTTTCTTTTTCTCCCAGCGCTTTCCCTGAGGTGTGGGGAAAATGGAAAGAGGAAGTGGAGCAAAAAAAATAAAAAGGGAAGGAGCTGTGATATTCTACAGGGGATTGTGGGAACCCACTGATAAAGGCTTGCATCTTAATCCATCCTAAGGCCTGTCTTACGGTGTACTATGAGCTTTTATGTGATCATTAAGACTGTGTGCTCGCATGCACGTCCACGTGCACACTTTAGGTATGGGTGTGTGTACGTGGGCTTGCGTATTTGATATGTTAATGTTTTCTTTTCGAACAATCACTGATGCAGTTGTTCAGACCTTTGAATCTTGTGTTTCAAGGCTCTTAGAGATCTTCAAATATCTCCAGTAGAAACACAACACACCTCTTCACTTTGACAACAAGGCAACACTACTACACAGTGAGTGCATAACGACTTGTTTTATGGCTCGTAAGTGTATTAAAAGCACTAATTAATGCGCCGCAATTCTCCTTCTAATGCAGTGCACTAGGTAGGGATCTCTCCCTCTCTCGCTGAGCTTACTCCTTCGGCTCCCTCGCTCCTCCTTGAGCTTTAGTGGAATTTGGCTGATGTGCGCCGAGGGGAGGAGAGGAGGGAGGTGCTCATCTTGTTTCAGTGCTTTATGAGTCTGACGTGTACGTCTGTAATTGCGGTTATGGGTGATTAAACTCCCGATGCCCCTCAGGATCCACAGCCAGCTATCAGTCAGCGTCAGGCCGAGACGCACAGCGCTACCTTCCGAGCTCAGATTGGCCCACCCGAGCGCCTGTCCCTCACATGATGCTGCTGCGTGTCGCACTGTAGCATATTAATAATCAGGGAGTCTGTTGAAGATTTTTAATTAAATCGATTCATCTGAGAAATATCAGAAAATGAAAACAAACGCCTGTCTCACTTTCCAGAATCTGAGGTGTGTCGTCTTGTTGTCTGACCTACAGTTACAAAAACAACTCACTGCGTCCAGATTCTGGAATGTCTTGAAAAATGATTATATGTGTGTTTTGTACTTTTTACAAAGCAAGCAATTTTAAGACACCACCTTGGGCTCTGGGAGCTTGAAACATTTCTCTTTCTGTCAGTAAACCAATTGTTTCAGCACTATTCCATAACGTCTTCCATGGCATTTTGTTTCAGATGCTTATTTATAGGAAGCAAATGAGGGGGGAAATCATGTTTATTATTTAAGTCTAAATGTGTATATTGTGTGTGGGTGGATGGAGGTGGGTAATGGAATGAAGAATCCGTTGATCATTTCATGGTATCTGTATGTTTATGCATTCATGCCTGTGCGCAATGTGCTTTCATGCGCGGCGTCCTATCTGTACGGTGTATTTGCATGCGTGTTTGAATTCTATTTATGGCAAAAAAGAAAAAATAGGGAGGCCTTGAGGCCCGCTGCTTCTTGGTCTAATTGGCATGTTAATTATCACTCTGTGGGTGGGATATCAGTGTGTGTGTGTGTGTGTGTGTTTGTGAAAGATCCATGACTTATCACCAGAGGCAACGTGTGACCGCGGGAGTCCTGTCCTCCTCACCGTCCTGCTCTGACACTCCCATGGTCGAGAGGACGGAGTTTCTCTCCGCTGAAGAGAGACAGGCAGCCAGCAATCTGAGCCTCACAACTATCACATGGGGCTGAGTCCAAATAAAACACTCGAGCATGTGTGTGGTAATGAGGAGCTGTGTCTTTGTGTGCAAGTTATCTGACAGTGGCCTCCTCCCACTGGTTTGCTGACTTGGCTGAGCCTCTCTCCTCTGTTGATGTTTGGATGTTTTCTCTTGTTCCTATGCCCCCCACCCCCCACCCATCACCAATACCCTTGGAGGCAGTAAGGAAAAGAGGAGGAATCCCACACCCTCTTTGCCCCGAGGACCCCTGTTAGTCATGGCAGAATGACCTCATAGAGGAGGATGCAGGGTCACCAGGGCAGGGAAAATAAGTTAAAGCAGAAAGACAGAAATGTCAGGGAAAGGAGGGTGAAGAGTAGAAGAAAAAGGAAGAAAAATATTATACTGAAGTGAAGAAGTAACTCCTGTTGCACCATGTTTGAAGCCCTTGCCTTGACTTGACTAAGGTCGAGTGCCTGGGTCAGCCCGGGTCAGCCTCGCTCTGTAATGTAAAAAGCTCAGTCGGGAAGTCGGGGGATGACAGCAGCTAGGGGCAGATTAATGTGTGACAGCCCACGTGGAACGTAAAAAGCATGACTACATTGTGAACTTTTGCACACTGCCACGCTTCTTCATGTGCTTTTAAACAACACAAACTGTATCGTCCCATGAGTTTGTCTACGCTGCAAAAGAGCTCCTTACCAAGTCATTTTGATATGTAAATGAATGAAAGTGTTGTTTTCTTTGCAGTAGGAATGAATTCAACCTGTTTAAAGTGTTAATATCAGGTTTAATTTGTCTTGATTGTGATGCAGAAAACCAACTTATGATTTTTTTCTAGATACAGAAACAGACATGATTTCTTTTCGAAACAGGATTTTCCCACATCTGATTCTTAGTACTCAATTATAAACAGAAATGACTCACTAAGATGTTTTGTAGGATATTTCTGAAATATTCTTCTATAGGCTTGTAACCCCAGTTGTTCTAATAATAATTTAGTGCAGTAACAAGTGAATGTGATGGAGTCCCCTAAAAGACCGTAAATGTTTTCATTCTTTGTGTTTTGAGCCTTTTTAATGTACTTTCTCTTTACGCTTTTTCTGGAGTAACACTCAATATCCTGTTGTTAAGAATGTAAGAGTAAGCATCTACTAAATGCTTTTTATCCTAACTCGCTCCTGCTATTGTAAATGAGCACTTTGTTTGCATTCATGTTCATTTTCAGATTGCCACCCTGGTGTATTCAAGAGCAATGTCTGTTTCTTGAATGCATCTTAATACTTACCATCTGATCACATCGTTATCTGTTTAGACTTAATCAGGGTAGATCTGAGCATTCTGATCTACTTTCTCTTTTCACTTGGGCAGAGTAAAAAAAAAAAATCCCCTTAACTTGGTGGAAAAACCCGAGCTGAAGCTCCTTTTGAAAGTCTTGCTGGACGGCGTGTGTTTGTTGGAAAGCTGCCAGTGAAAATGCTAGAGAGGGGAAGTCAGCAGACTGGCTGTCTTCTGTTCACTGTTGTTCAGATTGACTCTGTCAGGCCGGCCTTTGAGGCCCGTGATCCAGGTGGTCTGTTTTCTGCGGCGCCCTCTCCCCCCCCCTTCACCCTCCCCCCTCCTTCAACCTCTGCCTCGGCCTTCTCGTGCCCACAAGCATGCCCGGCATCGGCAGCTTCCTCCTAGAGCGGTGGTGTCTCCCCTCGACCAATCGCAAGCCTCTGCAGCTTATGGGCACATCGGTGCGAGCCAATGAACAACACCTGTTTCTCTCAAGCGTGGCTGTCCATGCCAATCATAACACCCACTTTATTTGGCCTCTGTCGTGCGGCCAATCCCAACACGTAATTCACGGGCATCCAGGCCATGAGAGGCGCAGGCAAAAAGAAATATGGATTTTATCGCTGGGGAACGGACCTTCCAGAAAATGACTTTCCCAGAACAAATGTCACAGCAAATGTGTGCTGCATCATTGCATCATTGGAAAAAAGTATCTTGCAGTAAAGCAACCTTTTGATAGGACTGAGGGATCATTGTTCAGTGGTGGGACTCTGGAAAAATGACTCACTTTGTTGCCTTTTAAAAGTGTGAAGGCTTTGCTTGTGTTTGTATGTGCAAATTAGAATTGTGGCTATAAATACATGCTGTATATACGCTGTGTATAAGTTTAACATAATGCAATACTGTCCACAATGTTGCCTTATATGCAATCTATTAATATTCCTGTTAGAAACATAATTGGAACTGTTAATGCGTCAGGTGTCACAGTGATCAGTTGCATCCAGAAATCTCTTAAAACACGTTTCTTGGCATTGAGAACCGCACATGAATTTGTTAAAAACTCTGGTGCAGTACTAGGCCAAATAGCTTGTTACAATGCAATTTTGAGCAATTATTTGACTTATCCTTTAAGATTAATACAGTGTATCAGGAATCACATGAGTTTATGCGATGTCTGCTTTTATACCCTAACTCAATTTAGTCTTCCCCCTTTAGAAGTATGTGAGAACGCCATGTTTATGTGATTTAGCCTCCAGTTGATTGGAAGATTATGCAACGATGACATTACACTTGGAAAGAAGATGTGCTTGACCATGAATTTGAGTGAACAACGGTATAAGCAAGCTGAACAGTTGATTACAAGCGTGTTTTTTTTAGTGTATTCTGTTGTGGTCTGATTTTAAAGAAATTCCCTTAAGCCTAGTAAAAGCTACTTTTAACTAAGTTATAAGTAAGACTCTCATGTATTTGATTAAGGATAGCAGTCAAGGCATGGGTCAGGTTAAATCCGCAATTGATTTAGAAATAATTGCGGCTAAGAGGTTGGGTCTGCGGGGCACGGGGCCAAGCTGCTACGGTTCATTACACGAACTTCTTTTGAAAAATAAAAATGTCTTTTACGGGAACTCTCGTGTCACAATGTTTTGGCCACACTAACTATTTTGTTTCTCGGGGATCTGCAGTACACTGCTCTGAAGCACACTTCCTCCCGAGGCTCTAAAGAAACCATACAGAGCATATAAAAGACCAGAGCATCAGTTTGTGCTGTTGTTTGACTACAACTCCTGGAGATGGATCGACTCCCAGGTGTTGTTGTTGTGTTTGTGCTGTCTAAACACGAGGTAGCAGTGTTCATCACGTCCCCGGCAGAACCGATGGGCTCCATAATGAAGAAGAACATAAACATAGGTGAAAAAAAAAAAACTGGGGAGAGAGAAAAGAGAGAGACGGCAAGGCTGGAAAGCTGATGCGGGTATCTGTAGAGAGGAAAGGGAGCTGGCAGCGCTCTCGCCAGCATGTCTTCCCAGGACATGAAAGACTCGCTGCTCCGAACTGGGATTATCCTCCACCTCTGGGGAGTCCCTCTGATGAGCAGAGAAGGCAAAGAGAAAGATGTGGAAAGAAATTGAAGGAAACAGAGACAGAGGAGAGGGAGCACAGGAAAAATTAAACGTGAGCACAAAAGAGCCACGGAGAGATAAAGAGACACACATCCATACGCTCGCATCCACACTGATGCCAGCTCCACTTAAGGGCCTGCTGATACTCACAGCGCTTCAGATGACCACCTTTGTGCTGTTTTTTCTTTATCCAGAACGTGTCTCCAGCCCCCGAGAGAATGGCCCCTTGCTGGTAATTCACCAGAGGGCCCGTTCCTTGTTTGATCTGACTCCATCTTGGAAATCATCTCTGCAGGCTCAGACAGTTTGAATCAGTTGTGATCATTCCCCTCTGACAGACAAGACTCATGCAGCAGATGCAGGTTACAGAGACCTGCATCTGCATCCGTCTCAGTGCAAATCACAGTGCTGCATTGTTTCTTGAAACATGTTGATTTGGAAACAGTGCTGAAACAGGGAGGATTTTAATCGTTTGGTCAAGTGACCAAGTGTCAAGTGGTCATCATTAATATTGCCAAATATTAATGATGATCCAAATATCTTCCGTATCCAGCTTTTCAAGTGTGAGGATTTGCTGATTAGATTCAATGTGTTTGTGCTTGAGCCTTGGGAACGTGTAATGGCATTTTTCACTATTTGAGGGAATGTTACAGACTAACAGCAATTGAAAGATAAATCAGAACTCAAAGTTGTGTTGCTGTGTCAGTTGTGGCTCTAAAATCAGCTTCTTTCAGAAGTAATGTGTTTTTAAATTAATGCTTTATTCACTCTTCATTCACTCTTAATTCAAAACATAGCTTTTAGGACTTAAAAACAGACTAAATCTTGGTTAAGATAAAGATTTATCTGCATGGTGTTAAAAAAGAGCTTGAAACTTACCAGCTGAAGGAAATGTGTGTTTGAAACAGAGCATCCAGTGGAATAAAGTTACGCTGTTGACATAAGCAGTTTGAGTTGTCCATCTGACTTATTTAGTTGATAACGGGCCAAAAGTGAATTGATTTTATGTGTACTGGACAGACTGTCCGTGTGCAGTCGAGCAAGAGAAGGGGCGGATGCGGGGGTTGGTCGGGGTGGGGTGGTTAGGTCGGGCCTCATCAGTCAGTGCAACCATATTTCCATGATTTTGTTTATTTACCTTGGATGTGGCGTCCCTTGGCGTCCCTCCGATCCTCCGCCCCGCTGGATTTTGTGTTTGCTGTGAGTCGATGCACCGATCCAAAGTACACTCCTCCAGTGACAATCACACACATGCACACACTCATCAGGACATGCAACCCCCCCCCTTCCTGCAGCACGTACACACATAGTTTCCCATCGCCACAACCCCC
>NW_023339774.1:5919576-5931624 GCF_004916995.1 Morone saxatilis | reverse complement strand
GGGGGGGGGGGGGGGCTCAAAGGCTTGTAATATAGTCAATAAATTCAAGCTTTCTGCTGAAAAAAGGCTCTGATATTATTTCTGTGTCCCAAAACCTAAATGCAAACCAGCTTCTTTTGACTGAGCCGACACTAATTGAAAAGGATCTGTTATCCTAAATCACATGTAAACGTGTCCAGCTTCGTGTAAGAGAACAGGAACCGTTTTTATGGGCCGCGATACTGCCTCTCTAAACCCGGTCGGGGTTGGGCGGGGGGGGCGGGCGGCTGCCGTGTTCACCAACATCTGCCTTGGGCCCAATCCAGGTGTTCATCAAACACACACACACACACAGAGTACACACACAGTTCAACTTCTGATGTGTTTCAGCGCTTCCTCGATACAAATGGAAACCGTCCATCACCTGCTGCCTCTGAACAAGTCGTCAAGTGGCAAATTCCTCATTCTGATGTCACCAGCGGGAAGGGGCAGTTTGTTTTTCCTCCTTAGTAATTGGCATAATTACTCTTCGCAGAATGATGGCTTTATGACTGCATAGTCATAACAAGACCGTTACAAATGCGAGCGCACGCACCTTGTAGATGAATTTCTCTTCCACTCCTCCACATCAGTGGCTGTTTTTCCCTCTTCCTCATTTACACCTTAGTGTAATCGTGTTTCATTTCCGATAGACTCTCCATGATCTTAAGAAAGGAATGGGAAATTAGGGGCACAACTATTTATCCTGACCCCCTGCCTAGAACTAGAACCTGCACCTGACTGACTATTTCACCTATATTTTATATTTGAGCTACACCACGGTAAATGATTGACATTTCATCACATTTTCCTAGATAATGAAACTTGTAGTTATATCCCTTTTTAATACATCCATGCATTATATTGCTTTACTTGTGATGGCTCACTTCTAATGTCTGTCCTTAAGGTGGGTTTATATTTTATTTATTTTATTTATATGGGATCTACACAATTTCTTGAAATTTGCAATATGAGTGAATTTAGGTTGGTAAGAGATCCATAATTCAGTAATGTGATAAATTCCCCTTGATAGGAAAGGAATGCTATTTGGCGAGCTACCCCAACAAATGAGCTAAAATTGAGGAAAAACAAATTTAACTCTTTAGGACTTAATGAGGCTAATAGGTTAAATTGGAAATGTTTTTTTTTTGTCATAATTACAACAAAATTTGAGTTAAGTTTGGATTGAGTGGTTGGCCAATTCATGACACATGGCAGATAAAGATATTTTGTTGTATTAGATAAGCCGTAGCAGAAGCCGCGATTGCTGTGCACAATCAATTCTTATTACTGTTTCTTTGCTGTGTCATGACTGACCAGTTTTGTTAGTGGATCTTTTCATACTGCTAAAGAGTTGTTTTTTACACCGTTTATGTAGCCATCACATTATATTTTCCAAAGCTTGTCCTCGTGTTTTTGGACACAATTTCCCCCATGTTTAGATAAGGCATTGGCTTCCTTTCATTTCAGTACAGAAAGGTAATCTTGCAGAAACTTGACACTTATTTGAAATGGGTAATGCATCATCATGCCCGGCTATGGTCATAACATAACGGAAAATGTGAAAATAATTAAAAGCAGTTATGAGATTCTTTATAGCTGGTGTTGTTAAATGTAAACTCAACTTTCTGCTTTGCGGTCGGGTTATTATCTATATCTGTGTTTTTGTGTATGTGTATATGCTTGGCCATGTGCCTTCAAGTGTGTTTTGGCAGTGAGCGAGGCAGATAAGGGCCTGTGTTGAGATTTTCATCTCTCGGTGCAATGAAAGAGGAAGCTCTATGAATCATGGCTTCCTGGCTGCCTTGCATTTCCCCGGTTACTTGGATTCACACAACAGTCTCAGGCATGACCATTCAGAGGGTTAATATTACAAATATTAAAAAAATTATTAGCTGGACCTATTATAGAGGAAAAACACCAACCCATTTACTCAATGGCGGGGGTTCCACAAGGATAAGAAGTTCTCATAATCTGCAGTCTGGAAACTGGTTAAGGTCCTTCAAAAAGCTGGCTGTTCCTAAAGATGTTAGAGTTCATTAAATTTATGTTCACTTGATACTTGCTAAGCTGCCATGTTGCTAAAAAAAATCAGTTGCTCCTGAAGGCAGCTCCACAGGCTACAGTGGTAATTACCGCTCCATGCCATGCCTTTGATCACCATGCTATTGTCAGTTGCTGCTCCTGATACAAGCTACCGACCGACTGATATAAGCTGTCGCTGGCTGTCATTATTCATCCGTATATAACATCTCGTTCTCAGTAGTCTTCTAAACCTCTTTGTGCAGTAGACGTCTTGAGGAGAAGGGGCATATTAGTAGTGCAAATTAAGCAGACTAGGCATTACTTTCAGTGCAGACCACCACACCACTCTGAAGCCATTTAGGGCTGGCATTTGATAGCATTTTGTCAAATCTGAATCATACTTGTTGAAAAGAGTTGTTGAGACTATTCTCCATATCTTACTTCGTTCTTAATGTGATACTTTATCTAAAATCTCTCTTTTGAGCTGTAAGAATGTGTATCATTATCCATACTTTTGGAGAAGTCACCAAAGGATTCTAACGGTTTCTTTCTAACAAGAAACAAAAAGAAGCAAAACGTTCTCTACTGTCTATCTGGATGATCAGCATGTTGAACACCCACATAGTTTTGCCAAAACATGGTTAAATGCACTACTTCTGTCAACGCTTTCAAGCATGGAGGAGAGCGATGGCACTACTTTTCCAAAACAGACTTTTACACAAGGCTGCGATTATGATATCATGATAAGGAAAATGGATGACATGGACATGAACATATACACCGATTCTCTCCACATTCATGTCGCTCAGTCTCGTCTATGTTACGCTAGAACGTGACAAGTACTACGTTAGATACTTCACTCCCAGACTGCTACTTTCAGCAGCATTCACACAGCCTGTCTTACGCAGCTCCGCTAGCAACACTGGCTGGCACGGGGGAGATGCTATATCACCTCTAAGCAAAAGAGAACAATTAGGCCATATCAGCAGATCAGAGTGTTGGCAGTCGGGGCACAGTAAGCAATAGCGCCAGTAATCTGTGGCTTAGCTGGCACCTTGCCACGGCCAGCCACGGCTCCATGGCCTCTTCAGACACTTAAGAGTCACCAAGGGCACCAGCGTGCCCCAGGAGCTGGCGCTTTCATCCACATGCTATCAGGGCAAGAATTGAAATGGGATGGAAATAAAGTGAGCGTGCAAGAGACAGAAAGAAGTAAAAGGGAGGTGGGAGGGAAAGAATTAAGTCTTTAATGAGGGCAGTTGTTTCAGCAGGCAAAAAGAATCCGGTTATATCAACACTATATCAAATGATGGTTGTTAGTGGCCCACCTACTGGGAAATTATGGGTGGCCTGTTTTGGGTCTTTTCTGCCACTTATCCCACATTAAGGCCTTTTTTCTTTTGCTCTTACTTTTAGTGGGCTCATGGATGCCAGCAAATATGGGTCTTAACCTTCAGTTAAAGAAGGGGCTTAGATACTCTTTATTTGAGCTGTCACAAAGGTGCAGCTATGGTTGCAGCTGCTCTGTAAGATCATATCTTGCCTTAACAGACGTCTGTTGCTGTTGAGGCAAGGCTTACATGGCTTTTTGCACCTTCTTCAAGCCTCATTTACTGTAATAAGGACATAGAATTTAAAGTAATGAGTGTGGAGAAAAACCATGTAAACAAAGTCTATTTTCTCCTGTAGAATGTCTAGTTGTGCAGGGATTATAAAAAGCACAAAGACCACGGGGAAACAAACAGCAAAGAACAAACCTCTGTTTTTGTCAAGCATCCTTTGTGCATTAAGTAAGGCTGTGATGTCCTTTGCTCTGTTCCAAGTCTCAGAGGTCCTGATCAAATGCTGCTATATGCAACTATTCATATCTTGTTGGATGTTTTGCGCATTGTTTTGCATCCAATTTGTTTTTCAACCACCATTAAGTCAACACTGACCATAATTCAAAAGTGCCCATCCCTTAAAACCTCAATATGAATCACCCAGTTTCCATTGTACTGACTCGTTTGCCTGAATGGTAATCAGTGTGTTTCATGTGTACTTCATTGTGTTGACTTTGTTGTTAGGCACTTCAAAATGGGGCCGTTTGCATACAGATAAGCATGTGGTTTTGCTATCGAGTGGATATCAGTTGAGTAGATGCTCTTTCAGTGGGGCACAAGACACGTTCGCGTCCACGCTGCTAAAGAGAGATCGAGAGATCGAATCTCAATGCTTCCTCAATACATTTTAAGTGCATTCACACTGGACAGAAAGGACCTGTATCCGGAAAGATCAAATGGTATACAAATGTATGGAAATGCATCCAGATCTGTATGCCATACCATATTATATCATATATCATACAGACAATACCTGTCCAAACGTATCACCACCTCGGATACTACCGTATTTTTGTCATTCGTTCAAGAATGCCCGTTCTTAGAGCTTCACTTGCGATTGACACGTAAACAGGAAATAAGACATTTGTGTGATTTGAATAGATGGCTATTGGGATTCTGCTTGACTAGATAGGCAAATGGCAAAACTTGGACTGTAAAAAAAAAAAAAAAAACCCAAACAATTGGGGGAAGTTAGAGTGGAAATGTGCTGATATAATGGCATATTCATTTAGTAGTTCTAAAACAACAAGAACACAATTGACTAACAATCTGTTAATCATTTAAGTCATTTATCAAGCAAAAATACTGGTTTATATTGCAAGTTATTATTGTTTTCATTTAGAGTTATGGTCAAGCAAATCAAACAATCAAAAAAACAATTGAAATATTTAGAGCATTTGAAAAAAGTCCAGTGCAAAGAAACCTTAGTCAGTACTCATCATGTTTTACATCATCCTTTCACATCATCAGCCAGTTATAGCCCCGCCTCCTACACCAACCCACTGCCCCGCTAAACAGACACACACTCCCACTACCTCTCCCCTATCCACAGAGTAAACACATCGGACTGGGATATTTACTCTTTGGACCTCAACTGAAGGGACCAGATTAGTCTGTTTATATAGTGAAAACAGTAGACGACATTCCCCGACTAATGAGCACACATGCACACACACGTAAATGCGCGACTCAAATCATATTGACATTGGTATTTAATCACAGATAGAGAGAGTGATGCTGGAAACAACAGGCTGATAAATAATGATGTACACACAGAGAAACGTGGACACAGCCTCATGGAAGATTAAGTTTAATATCAGCCTGCTGTCGTCATGGTGATATAGACATCAGCGGTAAAAACTCTAAAAATGAAGCTGTTACACCAACTCCTGTGTTATTTTGGGCTCTGGGTTTTTTTACGCAACCGACTGGGATCTCTTGGGGTTTTTGTTGAATCTTTTTCCCCCCCTTCTCTCTTCTTCCTCTGAACGTATCCAGAGAAATGCTAATGACTAGCGTTTCATCCTGACTGTGCTCTGGCGCTCCATGCACTTCAAAAAGTGACTCACCTGCCTCTCCTAAAACGTCCCTGTGAATAATTAAAAAAATCTGCTTGTCGCCTCAAATCAACAGAAGAAGAAAAAAAAACCACACCATAAAATCTGCGTTATTGTTGACAGGCCGCAGCTTCATCCGTTTTTTTTCCTCTCTGAGGATACCGCAGTTTGCTAATGCGCTGTGGTGTAGGGGCAAGTGACTCATGACTGCTTCATTTACGTCAAATTCAATCCATGAAATGATAGTATTTTTCCTGGCTGTCGTCTCAACAATGGCATCATCCCCCTCGGCTGACCCATTGCCAGCCGGGTGGTATAGAAAACCCATTGTCTGTGCAAGGATCTGCATGGAATCAGTCTGTATATTCTTTTTGTCTGTGTGCGTTTGTGTGCGTTTGCGTGTGTTTGCGCTGAAATAGTGAAAGATTTAAAAGTCTCAAGAGAATGTGGGATTGGACAGAAGCTATAGGGGTATTAAACTAAACCTGGCCCTGCTGTATGCATCCTTTTGTGAGTGCACACTACCCGAAGCATTATGATTTTTTTTGCCTATTGACAGTCAATTCCACTGATTGCAATTGGATGTAAAGTATGTGATTTACTGAGATTTATGAGCTCTCTCTTTCTGTTTTTGCTGCATCCCACGCCCTCAAGTTCCACTAAATCTCCACTGTGGCACTAGTAGATGAATAATAGAGGAGGAGAGTTAGCCATGGAGTGAATGAGCATCTGTGTGCCTGTGCATAGGCACATGCTTATGATGTAGATGGATGTGTTTTTTTTTTGTTTTTTTTTAAGGGTCAGCAAAACAGACTGGTGTCCAGAAGTAAGGCGAAAGAGACACGGACAAAGGAAAACATATGAAGCTACAGGGGTGAAACATGCCAAAGAAAGAAGAAGACAAACTTAGCGGTTTCATCTGCTCTCAGGATAGTTCAGACGGTTGTGGGGGGTATAGGGGTGTACTTTCCATCTATAATGCATTATCCCTTGCTGCTGGCAGAGGCAACAAGAGCTCATGGGCTAGTTAGGGGGTGCAACCACTCATATTAGCTCTGCAGCCAGCAGTCATTTGTATTCTTCATAAAAGCTGTGGTGGAGGCAGTGGTTCTTAATCTTTTTTTGGGCTGTAACCCCTCATCACAGGTTGTGTGTGTGTGTGTGTATGAGCTGCAATTTTCCCTCTTCTTTCCTTCTTTTCAGTCCCGAAGAGGTCAATTGATCCGGTATATTGCAAGAAAAGTTCAAGTTGATGTATTTAGTGCTTCAAAAACAAAACAAGTTTGTATCCAAGTGGCTTACAAATAGTCTTCTGTACCTCATATGCACAGAAATACACAAAACACACCAGAGAAAACACGGGCTACATTTCAGATAGCCAATATGTAAACCAATTAAAAACTAGATTAAGCTTGTAATAACATAGGGCTTTCATGAAGGCCTAAATAAACATCATTATGTGGCGCAGACGTACTAATCTGTCTTCTTTTTTTTCACATTAATCATTGCCCGTCCTGTAATTTTTATCTTGACACACAGGAACTACAAACCATCTCTGCCAAATCAGAGTCTCTGTTTCAAACAACACCACAGCGATGGAGCAAATGTTGTCCCCTGTCATCAGTCGAGCCACTTGACTCACGCCGAGGTTTTAAATGACGGAAGAAGTAAGGAGAGATGGAAAGTCAGGTAGCTTTCTGTTAAAGAGGCCCTCCGCAGCCTTTCACCTTTCACCACAGCGTCTGATTAGCTGACAAACAGTGCACCCTCCGCTGTGCTCCTTCAGGACATGCCCCCCCTGCCAACAATTAGAGTATCAGGGACTCAGTGTAACTATAGAGACCACAGACCATCCTCCTCTTCCACTTCACTAGCTTTTCACTCAACATGACCTTATACCTAAATGGCAGAATAGTTTGTCACTGCCTCCCAAAACAACCCACAGGACTGTTGGGAACATGATTCATATGAGCGCTTTCTGATCTGCCACCAGTGTCCGGTTAAGTTTAGGCAACTAAAACTTACTGGTTAAAGGTAGCAGATGCTCAGCCTCATGGGTAAAGGAAAACAATGTTGACAGTAGAAGGCGACCACATGTAAACTGTAGCTTCTGGCACGCTAGTTGGGTGCTTTGCATGCCCAACCAGCCACACCAGTTAAGTGTGGTGGCAAAAAAAGAAGCGCTTTTAAACTAAGCTTGAGGTGGATTTCATCTTCTCTTCCTTAGTTAAAGCATCTAGACCCACTGCGCCCAAACCATTCTTTTCATGGCAATCATGACGCCTCTAAAATTCCTGTCGCTTTCATTGCGAAGAAATTTGTGCTACTTAACGGTGTTTCCGCCTTTGCTGCTGAACAAATGACAGCTTTTTCCGTAAAGGATGGTCATTAATCACAGCCGCAACCGATCACCTGTCAGAAAACTGTAAACAAAGGTAGTTTCAGGCGTTTAAAGATTCGCCGTCCGCTGTTCTGTTGCGAACCGTCTCTTTTCATCTCATCATCCACTCTCATCTCCATCATCCATTCATCATATTCTAAATGCACAAACCATCCGCTGCCAGAACACAAATTGGCAAATTTCCTCTGTGATCACACCCAACGGTGGAACAAAAGAGCAAGAAAGGCGAGAGAGTAGGGGGGGGGAGCGTTGTTTAGAAATAGGAGATGCTTGTATGGAGTACAGAAGTGATAAGTGGTGAAATCTGTCGGCGCCTGCCGGTAAGATAGGCCCTAATTTGCTTATTTGTAGCTGTCAGTTGTGCTGTTGTGGGCCCAGTGATCCAGGCCAATAGACAGGCAGAGGCTCAGAAGCACTTTTCAGCCCCTATCTTAACACGAGTTAATTTTTTTGTATATTGGCACGCAGGGAACCTGGGCAGCTTCAACTCATTTCTTGGATGCTTCAATAATTTTTATTCCCTGTGGCCTGCCCTCGCTCTGACTACTGGTAAAACAGTTTTCCTTTTCCAGTTCAACAGGTTCAACAGAAATACAGGCAGGAGTGTGGATGTGACACTAAATCTTTACTTTATCTTTTCTTTTTTTCTCTTCCATTGTTCTGTCCTGTCCTTAACTTTCCAGTCCTGTCTTGTGTTATCATTTATTTTCCTCTCTTGTCCACTTTTCTCTCCTCTTCTCCTCGTCTCCCCTCATCTTCTCTCCTTGTTTCCTTTCCTTTTATCTCCTTGCACGCTTTTCAGTTCCTTCCCTCCTCCCCTTTCCTCCGCTCCGCTCTTCTCTTCTACGCTCCTCGCCTTTCCCCGTACATCTTTTCAATTCCTCCTGTCCTCATATACCTTTTTTTATATTCTCCTTTCCTCTCCTTGTTTCATTTTCTCTCTTCTCCTTGTTCTCTATGCCTTTTCAGTCTCTCCTCTCCTCTCCTCTCCTCTCCTCTCCACTCCACTCTGGGGAAGATTAGGACAGAGTCCTTTTCATCCTGCTGTAATCCTATACTGGCAACCCAGCTCTAACAAGAATAAACATACACACACTCTCTCACACACACACACATTTTGCTGTGAGACATCTATATGTTCACATACAATATTACCACATGGCCCCATAGTTTCATGTTCATCTGGAAAAAGAGCATCAGAGAGTTGTTGATAACGTCAGATGTTTGGGGATTTTTCAGTAAATTTTCTGCTCTGTTTGTTCCGCTTCCCCCCAAAAAAAGGTAGGAGAGAGAGACATAAGGAATGAATGGGAGAGAAAGAGACGTAAACAGTCTGATCTACCTCCCAGCCTGTCTCTGTTGCCCCCCTCGAGGTGGGGCCTTGCTGGGACTGTCAGCTGAGCTCCCCCCTGCTGAGACCTACAATGGCAGATTGGCAACCTTAATACCCCAGCTCGCTTTATCTGCCTGAATTAAAACCCAATTGGGGAAGGGTTATGGGAATTGTTGGCTCAGGGAAAGCTTTTTATTTATTTATTTTATTTTTCAGGAATTATGTGTGTGGGCGCATTTTAGGAAAGAAAAAAAATGTAATCAGAGGAATAGAAGCTCGAGGGATATCAGTCAGAGGATTAAGTGCCGAACTAATACAGCTAGATGGAGAGCTGTTGTTAGCCCTTTATTAAGAAGGATGTGTGTTTGTTTTGAAAAGTATGGGGCCCATGTGTGTATGTGTGTGTGTGCTTACAGGAAGTGCTCGTTGGGCGAGCAGGATGTGCAGGAAGTGTTTGGCTTGGCTGAGCTGCCAGCTAGTTTGCTGTCCTGAGGATTGCTGATGCAGGGGACAAAGATGCACAGACTCCTTTTTTCCTGCATTCACAAGACATTTTAAAACAGGAACACATGCACAAATAACACACACACGCAGAAAAAAAAACAACAAAAAATCATGTAAAGTCAGCTGGGACAGAGACGAAACACTCCAGGAAAATTGCTGTGAACTGGACTCTTTACTCCCAGCTGTCAACTAATTGAGCCATCCGTCAGTTTTAGTCCACGGAGCGGAAACAGAGGAACCTGGTGACCACTTATGAAACGGGGGAGTGTGATAGACAAGCCCACTTATTGCATAACTAGTCTATGTCCCCACTGCGGGGAGAGCAAAGTTGTGGTGTCAGAATAGGACATGGTATAAGAGGGTATGTCGGGACAAAGCACTCATCAGAGGAGAGAACCTAAGCGGCCGTATGTCAGCTGTAGGATTGAGCCATTAGGATTGTACCAGCGTATATCATTTTTACGTGGTGTACTGTTTCTGGATATTGAACTGAGACACAGTTGATAGATAAAATAGCAAGGTGGGAATGTTAAATACCTGAAAATGATGGTTCATCACATTGATGCAATATTCCTGTAATAGATAATCGATTTACTATAATGTAAGCTATGGAAAAGCAGCAAATCTTCACGTTTGAGAAGCCAAAACTATGTTTAAATTTATTTTTATTTTTTTTATAGAATTGCAGTTTAATAATTGTAGATGCATTTTCTGTTGATCAAAACACTTTCAGATTTAAAAACAAGTGTAATTGAGTAAGAAATTGCTCAAATATACAAAAGAGACCCTCTTCCATGATGTTCGGATGAGACAGAAATAGCAGATGGACAGAGAAAAGAGGCGAATGGAAGGAAAGACAGAGATAATCATAAATAAAAAGTAAGCGGCGGTGAAAGGCTGTGGTGAAAGACGAGACAGGGAGTGAGGGAGTTATCAGCACACATACAACCCTGTCGCCAAATTCTCAGTGACATACCAGAGTTCCCCTCCTTCTTTGCTCGCACTCCTGCCTGCCCCATATCTTCTGTGTTGACAGCTGATGGCCCCGCTCAGTTGGGCTAAAGAGCGGGACGACGTCTAGGAGGGAGAAGAAAGACAGAAAGAGCACATGAGCTCTTGTACAGTATACGACCTTATCCTCATCCCTCCCTCTGACTTCAACCTCACTGCAGATTTCCCCTCAGCCTCTAGTTCAAGGTTGTATATACAATCCTCCTGGGCCCAGTACTGCACTCATCAACCAAATACATTATAGATATACATCCTGTCCTCAAAGATCCCAGAGGGAAGCACTTCTGACAAGGGAAACTCTTCATTGAGGGGCAGAAGTGGTGCAGGAGCGAGCAAGAGAACTACGGGGTGGACATCATAGTCGGCCTCCATCGACTCGCATGTTAGGCTTTGCTATCAAGCTGTTGTTGGATTTCATTGTCTCAAGTGTTTTTGCTGAATCGTCCATTTTCCTGGGCCGCACTCAGATTCAACAATTGCTTTCACACTTCACCAGATGTGCTGGATTCTTGGTGCCAACAACTTAAAATTAGCTGTAGTGTGAAAACAGCCTCTTGACAAATCTAAAGGTTTATGTGAACAACATGGTTTATATTGAAATTACATAGTCTGAATGTGCCTCGGGTTTTAAATACTTGCTGAGTTTGAGCGGGATGGTTTTTCTTAATCAAAAACGACATGATGCTGACTAAATCTGTAGAGATTTTATAATAAAGGATAGCAGTGAAAATGATAAAAACGATCAAGAGTTCATTCTAATTTCCCTTTTTTGTCATTTTTCCGGACAGACTCGTCGGGCCAGGTGACCTCCTCGCCCCTGGGCTCGCCCACGTCCCACCGGGGAATGCACCCGTCTCTGCTCAGCCCAACGTCCATGGGGCCCTCCGGCTCTCTTCACTCTCCCATCAGCACGCTGAGTTCGCCCATGAACGGCCTGGCCTCGCCCTTCTCCGTCATCAGCTCGCCCATGGGTCCCCACTCCATGAACTCGCCCGGCATGGGCTACGGCCCCAGCGTAAGCCCCCAGGTGAGGCCCGTGACAGATTCACACTGTGCAGATGTACACACACACATACAGTCAGATCATTGTATCTTCAAATAACCATAGAAAATAACCTTGAGTTTGAGGTAAAGATTTTGTAAAACATTCAAAAGATCTCTCATAAATGCATATTTACTTCCCAACCACAACAATTGGATGTGCATGCACAAACACAAATGTAAACATTTATACTCATGACAGCAAACACATGGACAAACCTGTAACCACTGTGGCAAGGCTATGAGAGTTTATGAATCTGACCTCATTAATTACAA
>NW_023339774.1:5882416-5919495 GCF_004916995.1 Morone saxatilis | reverse complement strand
ATTGAAAAACCCTTCATGGGCCATGTTTCACTCATTTTGGAAAGAAGGCATGTACATTAGTTTGTGTAGTACGTGTTAGTTTGAAGTTAGCCGTCTGTGTTCATGTAGGTTTACTTGTCCAGTTTGGGGAAATTATATTATGTGCAAGGGAGTTTTATTCCAGGTTTCCTGAGTCCCTTATACTAACACACAAGATTAACCAACAACAATATTTATTTCTCCACTTGACATCTGATTGACATTGATGTCTGATATGTTTAAATTTCACCTAGTAAATCAATACAGTCCCTGAACATTAGTAGCTTCTGCTAGATGCCTAATATAAATGACATTTTAGAGTGTACATTTTTTAAAAGGACAGCTGAAAAATAATTAAATACGATGCCATAGTCGCATGATGGTTAGCTTAGCTTAGCGTAAAGATTGGGAGCAAGAGTAAACAGCTAGTCAGCCTATGTCCAAAGGTTAGAAAAAAAAACAAGGAATACAGCGATTGGTAAATTATGGGCTGTTACCAATACAACCAAAACCATTTCCCAAATGCTGAACCATTACCTGTATAATAACAAGAGAATTGGTGAAGCTATAATGCATTCAGGGCTGAGCTCCACTCATAGCCTCTACCATGGTTCCATGGGGTTTTACTGTGTATTCACTCTCAAATCCACACAGTTGCCCTAACCTAACCAGACAAACGGATGCGTATCATGTCTTACAAACTGTATTCACATGTCTCAGAAGTGCAAATTACAGTCGCTTGCACTCACACAGGCACACATATAATTTTCCTAAGCCAGGCCCCAGCAGACTGAGGCCCTGCTTTGACCTCATGCCACAGTTAATCAAGGCCTATTCAGCTGGGATTCAACAGAACTTCAGCTCTGTCACTCTTTCTTCTATATCTAAGGCACATTTGTCACTCTCTCCCGCCATATCTCGCTTTCCTTTCTATCCCTTCATTCTTCTTCTCCTCTGGCTGTCCTCTTTCCTCTTTTTTTTTCCCTTTCTTGTTTTTTTTTATTTCTTGTCTCTTTCACTCCATCTCCATTTCCTCTCTCTTCCTCTCTGTCTCTGTTGCTTTTGATCCATCAATAAGCCTCAGTTTCTTTAGTAAAAAAAAAACACACACACACACAATTAGGACATCAAAGCTTGCAGTGGCCCAGTTTCCGTCTCAAGCCCATATCTAAAATTGAAATTGTTTCCCCCCAAAATGCAGCGGCTGCCCTTTTTTGTGTTTGTTAATAATTGTGTTAAAGTGCGCCCGCAATGTGATGGTATTTGGAATGGGCTCTCCTCGCTATTGTTGGGCTTATCACAGAAGTGTCCCACATGTAATGGAGTTAACAGAGGATTAGGGGCAGTTTCAGAAAGCGGCCAGAATCTTTCATTGCTAGAAAGCCCCATTCCCCCTCCCCACCCTTCTCTCTCTGATTCTTCTACACTTTTTAATTCCAACACTTTCATCTGTGCTGCAGTTTCTGTCCCGGAGCGCCATACTTTGTATGCAGGTTGGATGTTTAGGTAGCAAAAGTTGTCCGTCTCAGTCTATCTCATTTGAATGAATCTATTTTTTACTTTTAAGCCTTGCTGCCTCTTGGCCAATCCTGCCATTTTTAACATCTGTATAAAGAGCAGTGTTGTTGTTGTGTTGCTGTTGGTGGTGGAAGTTTCCGTACTGTATGTACAGTAATTACAAGCATGTATCTAACTTGAGTTATAGGTCATGCCTGGTTTCTTTGCCTTTGGTCTTTAACAGTGCTGCATTGTTTTGAATCTGCTGAAACAGCTGGAACCTGGGTAAATGGCTCTAAAACATGACCACTGCAACCAGTCTTGCTTTGCAATTTGTGCTGTTCATATTTTATTCTTTGACTTAGCAAATGTAAATACACGGATGTGACTAATGTGTCACTGTTACTGGTAAATGGCAGTCCATTAACTGCAGTTAGGGCTGGGTATTCTAGTTCCGATACGATACTTGAATTTTGGCATCAATACCGAAACCTATTTGTGCAAACTGTTTTCATCGAGGGGTTACACCAGGGTTCAGTGTGGGGAAAAGTGCAGCACCCGCTTCAAGATGCCAGTGTGTGGTAAGCACATTTGAAAAACAGTATCCTTCACTCTTTGAAATCAGGTTGAGGGCATGAGAAACAGTTAATGTCCCTTATTCCCTTATGATTCTACATTGACCTTTAACCTCTGTAGTTTTTCACTAACAACTGAATTGTGTCTATAGCAGCAAGTATTGTAAACTGTAAAGTTATTTTTAAGAGTAACTTTGAGTAACGTTTGGCTTTGACTTTACTTTATCTGTAATCTTTCACTTTAAGCCTATTTAGCATATATAATGATGCAAATATTTAATAAGTGGTTTGTAACTAACTATAATGTGATTGTACACAGATATGAGGATAGTTTAAACCATTTATTAATGTGCAGTATTTGTAAACAACTCAACAATCAATTTTAAACAAACAGTTTTTTGTGTTTTAGCGTATTATCATGAATTATCTGTTTATACGCCCAGCCTCCACGTACAGGCACACACAGGAGTTACAGTTGCTGACATATACATTAATTAACACATACTGCTTACAGTTACATTATCGTCTGTTATAAGCCACTTATTAAATGTTTATGTACTGCTTAGAAATGCTAGATAGGGGGACTCAAACTGAAAAATGTTCTTGTTGAAAAACTTGTTTTTCTTACTCAATGTAAGGCATAAAAAAACATTATTGCTTTGGTTATTCTACCAACTTTTATTATTTCACATTTCAAATGGTACCCAGCTCTAAGTCTGACAGGTACTCATCTCAAAGGACTTGAGCCATTAACCGTGAACTTGTGCATAACTGAGGTCTGTAGAGGCTGCTGACTGTTGCTCAGTTAGGGTGGAGAGCGGCAGTTTGATGTGAGAGGTTAAAGATGGTGGCAGGGCCCTGTGGTCGTGAGGCGCGGCACTTCTTATGAGACGTGATCTGAGTCAGACGGCACATGCCACTTGCTCTTAACACTCGGCTGACTTGCTGTTTTCATGAGCACTTGACTGGAACGAGGTCACAGCTCAGCCTCTTCTTCACCCTCTACTTAACCACCCAGAGGCCAGTACAAGACCCCTGCCTATGTTAACCACACACACACCTAAACACATAGGCCTGCCACACCTGTGACCACATAAACTTTGCATTGCTGCAAGTTTTGTTCTTCCTAAAGATCTTCCGTGTACATATATAATCTTATGAAATACGGAAAGCAAATCATAGAAATGTGGTTGAAAAGTTGGTTAAAAAACGAAAAATCTTGGTGTCCTCATCACAAGAAGACCTTGTGTACCATACACTACAACTATCAGTGTCTTTGGTAAGCAAGAAACACAACTTTTAGATGCACGGAAACATAAAATCCAGGTGGAAATCTGATTAAACCACTCTGGTCCTTATTAGAACATATGTAGCTTTCAATAAAAATCTCTGAAAACCAAAAAACAATGAGCCTTAACAATCCTCTACATCAAAGACGTAAATGACAACATGATGAAAGCAGAAGACGGGATGAACAAAATTCCCATTCTTTCTGGAATCTTACATCCACCCAAAAGCCAAACCACATGTAAAGAGAGAGACAGTCCTTTATCATCAGCCAATTCTCACATCTCAAACAACACTTCTTCCCCTTGAGCTCTGTCTCGAACATCCAGACGCACTCGCAAACTGCGCTGTGGTTGTGTGTTTTTTTTCCAGCAAGAAACATTTTCGTTTCTCTCTCATTTGTCGCGTCTGTTCTGTACATCCCGGTTATCTGCTGTGTATACTGTTGAAGATCAGAAAAGCATCTCCATTGTTCTGAAGAGGGCCACACACACTGCCAGCAAACATATTTTGACACACAAAGACCTTGCCTGCAACGCAAAATGCACACTTTGTCTTTTGTTAAGCGGTTTTGCCGTTACATGGCTTGTCAACTCTTTTTTTCTTTTTGGCGAGACATCTCCCCGGGTATCTGGTCAGGGGCCAATGCCAGGCCACAGCCATGCCCATTAGGATCAGACCCATCGCTCGTCTCATCTGTGGTCTTGAACTCACCGACAATACAGACAATTTCTCGATCACACGCAGTACAACTCTGCAAGCAGCTGGAAGGGATTATACGCAGGGTTGGAACACATTTTACACTTGCAATGACAATGGCGAGAGTTGTCTGGCTGTTGGTTTTTGCGGGAAAAAAAGGGGTTCTTTATCATCGGACCACTGCTGCTTCGCATTTTCCATTTTGCAGCTCAGTGTGTACCCCTCTGGCTTCCATGCTCTCCCACTGAAACCTTCCTGAGAATCCTAAACCAACAACAGGCCTTCTGTGTTTCTCAATACGGCTTAAAAATACATATAAAGACTGAGTGTTTCTGGAGTCGAACACAAGAGAAACAGTAATGTGAAAAAGGTGTAAACGCTTTACAAGAAATGGAACACGTGCTTAATAAGTTATAAATGAGCGGTGGCGGTGATGTCATCCGCCGGTTTTGGGTACATCGTGTTCAGGCGAGGGTCGCTAGGAGACTGAAGCACAACACGCTCGGGAGAAGGAAAGAGAGAGAGGGCGAGAGGGAGCGTAGTGGACCTCAGCCCCTTCCTGTGTGGGAGTAATAAAGGTCCATTCCGCTGCTCTGGTCTTTGATGGACCTCGCTGTAGTCACTCTGCATGACATCATGGTTGCATTGCTCTAATGGCTGCACAAAGGGGCTGTGTGTAGGGTCCCGGGAGAACAGTTAAGGCTCTCTAACGTCAATCAACCCTCAAATGGATGGGGGGAAAGAATTTTTTTAGCCAAAGCTGTCTCCAGGTAGCAATTAGAAGCAGTTTTAGAGACCGCTTTCTTCCCCAGTGCTGGTAGTTCAAGGAAGTGTAACTAATGTGTAGAATTAATTTAGTTGTGCTTCACTAGAAGTTTAGTACACAGTTCTGTAGTTCTTAGTTTTTTGTAGAGAAAGCCTTGCATTAATTAGGGAGAGGGTTTTATTTCAAAGTTTTGCTGTTAAGTAAACTTTATTATATTGTAGTATGAAGTTTCCCATTTGCAATGTTCATTTGCTGTTGCTGCTGTTAACATAAAGTTCCTGCCTCTGTTTCGTGTTACTGTCGTTCCAGTTCCCATTCCTTCCCTGGAAAGCTTTTATTCTGAAACATGTACAGGAAGTGTTTTGTTAAAAGAAGATGAAAATCATGAAAGAGCAGAAAGTAGAGTAACTGTATAAGAACATAGCAGTTGTTCTTAAAAAAGAGAACTCGCAGCAGTAGAGTTGTTAGTTGTGTTAATGGACTTTGTGTGATATGTGAAGACTTTAACATGTAGCTGTCATGTTCCCAATGCTATTCATGTGGGACTGCTGCTTTTGTTCTAACAGACCATAGGCCATGATTTGTGAACTGACATTATGTAGTGTGATAGCAGTGGGGCCTGTGTGTGTGTTCTGACTTGTACTGGGGGCCACACAGGAGATGAGTCATTTTGGAGGTGGCATCTATAAGGGATAGAAACAGTAACATTAGGTTTAAGTTTCAGACATCAGTCTCCAAATGTAGGCTCTAGACTTTGTGGTTTAAATGCCTTGGGGGCACACATTTATTTTAAAGCTTCAAATAATCCCTTTAGGGCATTCAATTGCATCTGGTGGTGTGATCTTACAGCAACTCAACACTGTCTGTGGACTGACATGTACACTGTGGCATGTCTGCAAAGTGTAATGACACATACTGTATGTCTAATACTGCTAACATACCTGTAAAACCTGTAGCAGTGCACAGAACCTATGGGAGTTATTTTCTCTCAATACGGTTATAAAAAGAAACAAAAAAACACAAGCTCTGTAAAGACACGATAAATGAGGCAGACGTTGGTCAGACAGCCTTTTTGGAATATTAATTTTGACCCATTGGTTGGGGTTTGTCACATTATTTCCATTTAGATTTTTCATGTCATGCTAAAAGGTGGAAAACAGCCATAGCTGAGACCATTTCAAAAAGCTTCTATAGAAGAAAATTAATCACTTTTTGTTACTCGTAAAAGGTGCGCAGTCCTAAACACAAACAAAAAAAAATGTCACAAACAGAAATTGAAATGCATTTAACAGTGTACAGATATGGTATGACAAGAGGTGTTTCATCTTACAACATGATCACCTAATTGTAATGACTGGTACATGGTAAAAAACATTGCTGAACATGATGATGATCTGACTGCTGTTGTCAGATCATCAGCATTTTCCATACAAATTACACCTAAAAACTGATTATTAACATCAATTAAACAGTTTATCATCAAGCTATACTCTGCCAGAATAGGTTTTAATCAGCTCCCAATTTGTTCCCAGTTTGTTTGAAGAGCTAATCAATTACACACTGGATAACGCTAATGGTAACAATAATCAATAAACTATCAGGTTATTTGTTAGTAGCCAGACAAAGTAGCAGTGAAAGAGTGCATGTATAACATGCTAATGAACAAGTACAAACATTAGTCTATTATAAACTGGACAACATGCTGGCAGATAAATCGGTCCCTTATCAGCTGGATGGTGGACAAAGGAAATACTACTGAATTAAATACTTGTAGGATGTAATCAATCTAAATACTGCTAAATTCAATGGTGGTTGACACTGAAATAACATTTGAACTATACTGCTGCAATGGTTGCTGTTTGACCAAATAAATACCACTTTCCCTATACACATTTTCATGTAGCATACTAGAAGACACTTGGGAAAACCACGATGAATGACTTCATGATAATGGACATAAAACAAAGAGCCCTCCAGTGATTCATTCCATATTAACACATAATACTTGACCCATTAAGTGATATGTGAGACATCAGCTTTACAATTATTTGGTGGTGGACATACCATTGGACAGTGGAAACACTGGAATTCCCACAGGCTGATTTACAGTTGGAAAATGGAAACACTAATTGCTTATTTGACAAAGTAAATGGGTGCTCAGTTAATTGCTGGAGTACTTCCTAATAGAATATGGAAGCCCTCGTCAATTAATCATTGGATAAGAGACAGATGACGTATATAAACATGACGACACTCAGGCGTTACACAATTTTTAAACTGTTTTACTGTGTATATAAATAATATGTATAATATCATCACATGGCTGTTGTATATGCAACATATTCCACTCTGAACCACACAAACACATAAAAAAATAATGCACTCTGCTTCATGCAGTATTTATATTTATTTAAGTGCATGACTCATTGTGGATAATACCTTGATTAGAATGGTGGATCATGCGTGTGCAATCAAGTATACACATTGTTATCAAAAACAGCATTGTAAAAAGAAGATGATTATCAAACACAATATTGTGTGTAATAAGAAAATGTGTAACATGTACATTTGGTTCGGCCCAAGTAAAAAAACAAAAACAAAAAAACATTGTTGCCTTTTAGTTCTGGTTCAGTTCATATTTGCGCTTGCTTTAACAAACCCAGAGCTGTTTGACGTTTTGCAGACTGACGGTTCATCATTGATTGCACAGTGTTGGCGACTGTGAGGTCTCCATCATCACCATAGGTGTAAAAGCACCCTAAGACATTCATTTTAGGGATTATTTCTGAGAATAGCAAATGAAAGGAAGAGGAGGTTGTCACAGTTCAAACACTCTGGTTTGAGAGGAGAGTGCATCCAGGGTCGTAAGAGCTGCTGTGTCAGTGGTAGGCAGTTCAGTGTCCACAGGAGCAGCACTGTTCCCTGTAACAACAGCCCTTATGCTCATCCACTCACACACAAAGCCAAAAGGACACAGCTACACATACAGAGCAGACACACGCTCATACACACATGAAATCCAGAAACACATGCATGCTTGCACACACACACACACACACAGAAATAGAAAAAAATGCACATATGCACGCTGTGAGCCCACCCCCATGTGCACACACACTCCCAAGGATGCCAAAAACATTCACACACACACGCACAGATACTGCCACGCTGAGGTGAGGCAACAGCTGAAAGTCACTCTGCGTATTCCCACTTCAGTGCTGTAAGGCTCACTGCCTTTCATGCCACTGATAGTCTTAATATCCTTTTTTCACTGTAACAAAAGTTTCTGTCAAAACACGCACACACACAAGCGCCAGCAGTGCTTGTGATGATTCATTTTATCTGTTGTGGCACAGCATGGGGTGAGTGTTGGAAACCTCGGAGCTGTCTAGAATAATGTCGGCTTCTGCTAAATTCTAACCACTGGGAGAGAGTAGAGAGAGTGTTTTATGAGAGCTGAGTGACAATAGTCTTGGAGCTATTTCACAATCATGATTTATATGTTGTCATTAAATACTTTATTAATAGTTAACAAATAATTTATGTGTTCACTTACCGATCATTAGGGGGACATTCACATGCATAAATTTGGGTTGCCAGGTTGTGAGCCCATAAGTGAGGGATCCTTTCATTTCATAATATCTTCTGCCAGCGATATTGAATCCAGAAGGCAGCACTGCATCAAGACCAAACACAGTTTATTAATGGGCTTCATCATCAAAACAGTTGAAAGACAGACTGAATGGATTGTTGTAATCATAAATTAAACATAAAACAATAAATAATAATTTCCACTTTAAGTAAGTTATCAAGCCTGCAGTTATAAATGTGAGTTCACAACCTTTGGGGTTCTGAATTACCTGAACACCTGAAAAGATGTACTCATAGTTGACACAATGACTTACTATCACTATAAACATTTCCCCAAAAGTATATAACACCATTATATAACATTGACATTGAGGACAACAAAGAACGAAGTGTATTTAAAGGTCCAGTGTGTATGATTTAGTGGAATCTAGTGATGGAGTTTCAGTTTGCAGCACAACTGAACACTGCTGGTGCATCGGTATTTTACAGCCTGGGAAATGAGAACTGTGTGTAGGAGAAACTACAGTGGCTGTGAGACCTGTGAAAAATGCAAAAAGACTTTATCTAAACCAGTCCTTGGTTTGTCCCTTCTGGGCTAATGCAGAAACATGGTGGTTCCACATGCCATCCACCGTGGAAGGCAACCGTGGCGTATGTAGATAAAAACAACTAATTCTAAGGTAATGAAAACACGACTCCTGTATTCAGGTTATTATGCACTAATGAAAACATACCTATGAATATTATATTTCATTTTAGCCAATAGATCCTTAAATAGTTCTTATGGACTGTAATCCCATGTATTTGTATAGAGATGTGGCTGGTTAAAGGTTTCCTGGGGAGTCTTTACTTCGAGTATCGCCATGGTGCTGTTTTTGTATGAGTGGGTCCCTGCTGGGTTGATCTTGTGCCTGTGCCCAAGGACAAAAACCATGCATGCACGCACGCAGGCCACATTCCTGCCAGTGGTTTCACATTATTCCACTGATCTGCAGGTGGCAGTTACATGCCAAGATTTCCAGCGAAAACAAGGAAGCAAAAATCGGCTTTGGAAATGTTTGATGAAGAAGGAAATGCATTTGTTAGAACTCGAGGATATACCGTAATGTAAACTTTTGTTTGTTTACAAGAAAACTCCACAGGGCCCCTGTAAATCACATGTTAACACGTGTTATAGTGACTAAAATCTGTCGTTGTTTCTTGTTTCCTTGTCCTGAGAATGAATTTAAATTTACAGTGACTCGACGGACCTACAGACAATCCTTAAGTTCATCCCCAAATAACTGAACCGCAGTCTGAACTATTCCAAGTGCCGTGTGCGTGCTCACACCCATGTGTCTGTTGATTTGTGCTTGTTTGTGTACCACGTGTGTTCAAACAGGTGTCTTTCAAACTCGTAACCGCGCCGTAATTGATCCCAAAGGGTGCCTTACT
Organism: Morone saxatilis; assembly: GCF_004916995.1. Taxonomy (NCBI): domain Eukaryota; kingdom Metazoa; phylum Chordata; class Actinopteri; family Moronidae; genus Morone; species Morone saxatilis. The sequence goes on along the minus strand of NW_023339774.1, from coordinate 5,909,628 downwards.
GTGAATATACCCTGAGGGCCACAGAAGAGCGGACCCATTAACAACACCCCCTCCGTGTGCAACCCGATCCCCCATCTCTTGCTAGATACGTGTCCAGATAAGACTCACACGCTCACACGCTCAGGGATGAGAAGAAAGTTCTTACTCATTCTTCCCATACTTTGCGGGAGTGCTGAGATAAGTTTGCTTTTAGGAGGAAGTGATTGTCACGAGGTGTCAGAGGTGAAAGGTGACACATTTTTAGGGTTATCATTAGGTTACATAATGACCTGGTCCCTGTCCTCGCCGCTCAGGAGGCAGATGGTTAGGTGTTGTCTCCTGTCAACACAATATTTGTATCCTGTCCAATCACACCTCCTTCTAGCTTTTGGACATTTTTAATTTCTTGCCTTGAGGCAAAAGTGAATTAAAGTTACAAAAATGCATCATGGTTCTGTGAGCGATACAGTTTTGGCGAATGCGATCTACAGCCATAGATTGTAAAGTAGAGTCTATGTCTGGCCATGTTTTGCCGCCACATAATGGAAAACCTCATGGAGGAATTCTGTAAGGGCGTTTTGAAAGAGTACTGTGAAGATAACTTTCTCTGTGTTAGAAAAGGTGCCCTTGAACTGGAAAGCAACTGAAGTTCCACATGAGGGTTCTGCATTGAGGAGTGGTGCGCTAGGATTTGATGTCTCCTTTTGAAGTGTCTTTATGAGCAAAGTCTGTGCTCTGACTCGCTGAATCGAGCTAAGCCCGTCTTAAGCAGGGGCCTCCACTGTCTCTGCTATTCTTTCCTTTTCTCCTCCATTCACTCCGGGGACGACTCCTGTCTTTTTATTTCACCACCATGTGTGTTGTCATAGAATACTAATAGTTTACAGGACCTGTTCTGTTGCCAAGATGATTCTTTCTACAAAAGTAGATTAGGGTTGAGTAAGACACCGAAGACGAGCCAATTCACAGTAATATTTTATAAGGTTTTTGTGAGATGTCATTTGTCATTTTTTTAATTGATGCCCAGATTGGCCAATCAGCAAATATATATAGTTTACAATTTATTTAATTGGTTCATTGATTTCTGTTATTGTTAGTTTAATATATTTGGGTTTTAGACTATGCTGCAGGCAAAGAAAGTCATTTGAAGATGTGGCTCTGAGAACTTGTGATGGTTTTTGCATTTTTTGAGACTTTCTGCACTAAAAGATTGATGGGGAAAAGTATGGATTTATTCATCTCTATGGAAAATAATCATTAGTTGCAGCTCTAGCTTACAGATAATATGTGGTTTATTGTACTGTGTTCTTATGTAACTAAAACACCACACCTTTTAGGCTGATGCATATAATGATTCATACGTTTATATTTTTCACAATATATTCATATACCTCCTTTGAAAACTTCATCAACATCAATTTGATAGGATTGTATGGCATAGAAACAACCAGGTTTATTTTACAGCAGTAAATAGTTAGCTACTTACCTGCTAGCTTGCAGCTATCATGTCTTGCTGTGCTAAAAAGCAATTACTTCATTGTTGCTTTATTGTACTGTGTTTTTATGAAACACCACTTCTTTCTTAAGTGTAGTGGTCCACTACTTTTTACTCTCAGCTCTTCAAGGGTCACAGCCCTTTGAGGAACTATTATTCCATCACCTTTACATGTTTGAATGTTGCAGCATTATGCTGAAGCCAGTGGGTGGCACAGGACATAATCACATATATCAATTCTGTGCAGAATCTGACACCCACAAGCAGACAGAGACCCCCTCTGTACTGGATGTACCAATCGAATGTCCTCCACACAACATGTTATGTAACACCTGCAGCACATGAAACGGTGTTATTCAGCTGGTGCATTTCAGGCACTCGTGTTGTACATTGTACTGCAGGGAATCTTATGTCCTACATTTCCAGTCCTTGATGTTAAATGCCCTCATTTGTTTCTCTCCCTCAGTGTGTAAAACTTTGAAGCCCAAAAAAATAGACACAGCACAGTATGTAAGGAGAGGATTGTCAAGGGGTTTCCCAAGACTATTCGGCCGTACACACAGCTGGCATACCTCCCTGTGAAGGGTCACATGTATGTGTTGTAGAGGAGGGCGCATGTATTCTATTTCCAGAACTAGTCCTGAGCCACTTTAATCCCCCCGCCTTGCCTCCATTGCCATGGGCAGAAGAGAAAGAAAGGCCCCCCAGCCTGCCCACCCCACGGCGGGGAGCAATGTTGCTGAGATTGAGTTGCATGTTTACTGAAAATAGATTGTGAGTAGAAGAGTCTTTTCTGTCAGACAGACAGAGGGTTTGATAGAGACGATATCAGCAAAGGAGACAGCTCTGTTAGTGCTGCGCTTCAGGGGAAAAGACTAGACTCAGGCATTCAACTGAGGTAAGACCTCATGTTGCGTGTGTGTGTTTGCATGTGGGTGAATGTACAGAGATGTGGTTGTGTGCACATGCCACCACAGCTGGTTGCAAACAAATGATGTAGCTGTGCTGGTGCCTTTGTGTCTTGGAGTTGCTCTCAAAAATCATCTTATCCTAAGAAAGGCTTTCTCAGCACCATCCAGTATATTGCCAACATAAAGTTTACAGTAATAACTGTTCATGTGGTCTAATGTGTTTGCCATTTAAAATGCAAGTATTTGCATTGATCATTTAAACGACACATTTAGTATCACTTATGCAACTATGCCCACTTGGTGGATAATCTGCAAAACATAATGTATAAAATACCACAAGAAAAGCTCTGCAGGATAATAACCTAAAAATAATCCTAATATTTCTTTCCCCAAAGCTTAAGCTGTGTGTGTGTGTGTTGCATTTAGTGTGTGTTTGTGTAAACAGGGTGTGAAGAGCAGGCCAGGGGCGGGTGTCGGGATGTGAATTTAACGTTTTCATGAGGCGGAGGGCTTTAACCTTTTCAACCCACTGAACCCACAAGTGGATCCATCATTCAAACGCAGCCAAACCGTCAAAGCCACATAAACTTTATATTTGATACTCTAGTCAGGTTCCCAAGTCAAGTTCCCATGACACCACATGTCATCCTGAATTATTTGGAAATGTGTGTATAAAATGATGCAGAAGACATCTAGAATTTTCTATTTGATGTGATGGTAAAGCACCATGGTTTGGCATATTTCACCCAATGCAAGCATGCAGTAGCTTCAAGCGAAACTGCACTGTATATGGAATTGCTGACATTTTTCTAACTTTGAAGCTATTAAAGTGGAATCAAGTATTCGAGTGTAAGGTGAACTTAGATGCTGGGAGCCACAGCAGCTGGATGTGTACTTCTTCTATTTGTGCGTGACTGTATGTTCATGTACTGCATATAAATGCATTTGTGCGTGTATCAAAGCAGATTTCCTATTATCCTTATGGCATCAGAATAGATGTTGAAGGGTAAAAATGCCATACAGTACATAACAGTGCACCGATTTTAAGTCAGCCTATGAAAACATTGGCATATATGTCTCTGTGTCATGTCTACAAGGCATTAGACAATAGATGCTATTGAGTTGCATTATGGGAAGTGTAGGATGATCCAGTGTTGGTGGAAGCCTGGCCCATGCAAGGGACCAAATGTGGGGATGTGTCTGCCTCTGCTGCATTAATGTTATCCTGTGCTCTGTGGCTGTTTGGTTTATATTCTGTGTGTCTGGGTTAGGGTTAGGGCACTGTTTGCTGTGGTGTTTTACATCTCTATGTTCTTGCAGTGTGTAGCTGTTGTGTCAGATCACTTTAAACACAGCTGAGGGCGACAGTCTCTCCTAGACTATCGTGTACGTCTTGCCATTATAAAAACAATATGGTTCCTCTGTCTTGCCCGATTCCTGCAGACAGAAGCAAGAGTTTGTCTGCCAAATTATGAATTTAGAGCCAAGACATGTCTGTGCTATCAGACATGTCTCATATGTGGTAACTTAATGAAAACATAGCTGGCTATGTGAGCCCATGTGACTTCTCTGCCAACTCCGTTCTGTCTCACATCCCTCAGTTGTTGGTGTGTTTGTCGGGGATGAATATATTCCCCTTCTTACCCCTCTGTAATGTAATTTTTAGCATCAGCCTAGACTGCTGCTTTTACTTTTCCATGTTTTTCTCGAGATGGTGCTAACGGTTAGCTAGCTTGTGTTCCATCGAGGACATTTTAATGTTTCAGGATAATTTATATCCGGCCCCCTAACGTTTATCTCCTCTGGAAGCAGCATGGCGCTAGTTATAATAATTAGTCTCCCTTTGCTCTCCACTTTTAGCATGAAGCCAGAGGAGCTCATTTTTGAGATTAATATTTTCAAAGCTCTTTTTTAGTGAGGGAGGGAGGTAGCAACTGAGTCAGACTTCAGGCTGCAGTTGCACTGCTGCTAAAACAAATGCCGTCTCTTTATTCCGCTGTACTGTTAAATTTTGCAGTGGAGTTGTGCTAGTGCTGAACATTTGGGAGCCAGCGGGGCTTGTTGAGAGCATGAATAAAAGAGTTCTTGGGGTGGAGTGGTGCAGGATCCTGCTGTGCCAGATTTAGATCTGAAACAGGAGGGAGGAGAGAAAGAGAGAGGGAGCAATGGGAGAGGGCAAAAAGAGCCGCTGCTGTTGAGACTGTAGATCTGTATTGAGTATCAGAAGTCATAACATCCTTTTCACTTTCGGCATTTAGCAAATTGTTCAGGACACTCTGCACAACACAATCTCACTCAGATTTACTTCTCCTGTTTGCATGTGTAACCAAACCTTCTCTCTCCTTAGCAGTCCTGTCCCTCGTTCAACAGTTAATGTCATCGGCTAACTAGGCCGCATCAGCTAAGCTATGTGACGGGTCTGTGTAATGGGGTGTATGATGTCACCTGTTTTGAGTTCAGGGGGGCTGCTTTGTGACCAGTCCGCGTGTGTGTTTGTGTGTGTTGATGTTCCAGCTGAACTCTCCGATGAACTCGGTCAGCAGCACGGAGGACATTAAGCCCCCGCTGGGTCTCAACGGCGTGATGAAGGTGCCCGCCCAGCCCTCAGGCACGGCCCTGTCGCTCACAAAACACATCTGCGCCATTTGTGGTGACCGCTCCTCAGGTGAGTGACTGTGATGAATACCCACATACAATGACACGTATGTACTGTCTGCACAGGAAGCATGGGGCAATAAACAATACTCAAGTTATAATTGAATTTAATTATTTAAGCTGAAGTGATGTGACGTTACTAGATAATTTTTTGAAACGGTTAAGTAAGTGTTTGAACCTGCTTGCCTTTTTCAACTGTTTGTGCTGTTAAAGCTTCATGCAATTTTTTATTTTGTACAGATGAGTCACAAAAAAATAATAAAGCAGAATTTTCTGTGACTCATCTGTACAAAAGGACCCATGATGTCAAAGTTGGTAATTCTCATAAACACATTAAATTATAAATATGGAATGACTAAGCTTAAATTGATTGGCGATGACTATTTGAAAGTGCGCATGAGTCAAAGCCTAACCAAGAAGTACAGGGAATGTTATGTATAATTTAGGGAAGAATTGTGTGGAAAGGTATAAAAATAATTTTTCAGCAGCTGGGATTACACAAGACTCCATTATTATCACATAAAAAGACATTGGGACTACCCAGCATCTTACTAAAGCTGGCATTCTGACCACAATGAGAAACCTCCAAAGAAGATCCAAAGATGAACTTTGGTTAGAGAACAGCCCCATGGACCGCTCTGGCAGAACTACATACTGCAGCTTCTTTCAGGCAGAGATCTTCCTGGAAGGACAACAGTCAGTGGAATTCTTCACAAATCTGGGCTAAATGGCATCAAGGCCAGAAAGAAGCCACTCCTGAGAAAATGCATATGAGGGCAGCACCATAAAGGCACATGAAAGAAACTGAAATCATGAGGCAAAAGATTGCACGGTCTGATGAAACCAAAGCCCAGTTCAGCTTAGGCTCAAATAAAGAAGCGCTCTGTCTGAGGGAAACCAGGCACAACTCATCACTCATCACATAGCGTCCCTACCATGAAGCTTGGTGACACCACCATCGTCATGGTGTGGGTGAGCGTCTTTTTTTTTTTTTGCCTTGAGGACTGCTCATAGAAAAGACTGGAGGAAAATACAGGCAGATGTTGAGAGAAGCGTTGTTTCAGAACACAGTTTGACAGTGAGTCTTGGTACAGAACAGTGCAAGTACGAATACTCCCACATCTCTACTGGAACTCCTTCAGATGTGGCTGTAGAGATACATTCTGCAGTACGTAATGGTTCTTCATGATACATGATAACACAGTCATGTGTCAGTATTTCTGAAGAATGAGAACTATATAAATTACAAAACAATTACATTTTAAACCCTCTTGAAGTTCAGTTCACATTTCAGCCACTTTCATGCCCAGAGGAGCTGTATGAGTGATGCAAATGGTTAAAAATCAGCCAGATATCACTTGCAATGTCCCACTAGTGTGTGAAAAAGGAGTCACTACATCAGCAACAGCAAACACTACTTTCCTGTTGACAGGGCTATACATGGCTGCATATGTTGTTATTTATATGTCTATTGTTACATCGTTGTCTGCCACATACCTGACTTGAAACTAGGTGAAATGTCTACTTTTCCTGTCTCAAGTGAGTCATTTTTGTGTACGCCTGCTCATTTGTGTAACCAAAGTTCAGACTTGTAGAAAATACCGGCGGTTATTCTTTCTTGGCCACACATGCTCACTCTTAGCTTCTCTTAATCATCGGCTCTGGTCAAGAGCTAGCTTTACAACTTTAACCACAAAAACATTTAACCCATGGCTAACTGTTAGCCCAAGGCTAATGACATAAACAGCAGCCCTCTTTGCAAAGCCGTTGAACTCACAGTCTTCACAGTCAACAAATAACGCTGTGTTTCAATGGTTTTCTGGGGATAACCATGAAAAATGTTCAGCCCCAGGATTAAGCTGGATATCTAATTTATTGTTCAGTTTTAGCATCATCCTGCGTCATCGGTGTTATGTAGACCCAAGGGGGAAAATCAAAACAATGTTTAATAGCATGCTTCATTTAACTGTGCTCAGAGGCTTTATTTATCTTCTCTGGTGGTCTGACTAGCAAAGAGCTAACAAAGAAACAGTTTGAGTAACACTGGAGAATGCAAATGGCCTTCATCTGTCATAAATAAAAAAGAGCCGTTAGGAACAGAGATGTGAGAACAGTACCGTAGCGCAAATCCATGAGGCCCCCCTGCAGCTTACCTTCAGTAGGCCCCTCTTTTCTTACCCAGCCACCTCGGCATAACCCCCAAACACATAGTCTGTTCACTTTAACAGGTCTTTGATTCGTCAGTTGCTCTTTTGCTACCTAAGAAGCTGGTTCCTGTATGCTGTTTTTGTGGTTGCATGTCATATCAGAAAGATTTCTGTTCTCTGGTCTCTTAGAAAACCCTGCTAATAAAGCTGCAGTGCACGCCACGGTTATGTTACTGTTCAGTTGGTCACTAGGTTGCAGAAGTACTCTACAGAATAATTGACAAGATAAGTAACTGACAGCAACTAATGTGTATGTCAATATAAGGCTGCCACGCTGTCACTTAACTGACAACCTAATGGGTCAATTAGACAGTAAGACATGGGAACTTTAGGAAGATTTTATACTCTATACACATTGGAAAAACCATCTATGTCTGTCTCTCCCCTCAGGTAAACACTATGGGGTATACAGCTGTGAGGGCTGCAAAGGTTTCTTCAAAAGGACGGTGCGCAAAGACCTGACGTACACCTGTCGTGACAACAAGGACTGTGTCATTGATAAGCGCCAGAGGAACCGCTGCCAGTACTGCCGCTACCAGAAGTGTTTAGCCATGGGCATGAAGAGAGAAGGTACAGCACATACCGTTGAGGATAAAGTCCCACTTACCCATTCCCTCAAGTCTGTTCTAATCCAACCAAACACACATTTACACACAGATAAGTGCCATATTTTTGGAAAGGAAGAAGCAATGCAGTGCATATGATGAATATATTTGCTATTTTTGTGACCAGAAACGCACAGAATACTTTCCCCCGCTACGCACTGACCATTTTATAAATTACAGCGGCATCTAGAATGACTTAATTTAACAGTACACAACAAACTAATCAGATTTTGGTGTGTTCTCAAACTGCTGTTAAATGTGACACTCTGAGAAGATACCAGTATACTCACTGTGACTACAGGTTCATTCATTTATTGGCATCTGCACCAGATACAAAAGCTTGCATGATACAGTTGGAAGTACACACAACTTCTAATTTTAAACATTTTCATGAGTTTAATAATCAAAGAGCAAAATACGGCGTTTCCTTTTGTCCGTAAATTCACCACTTTGTCTTTTCAGAAAAATAAAATAAGATTTGGTTTGATTTTAAGTGGAGAGTTGCAAAGGGCAAATGTATTGCACCTGAGACATTTATTAAGTTTTGAAGATGTCCCTGCCTCAAGTCATTGTTACAGTAGCACTTGCAGGTATGATTATGCTCTGCTACATTGTGCTGTGCATTGCAGCCATATGCTCTACTGGAAAAACATTTGGGGAAATTATGCATTCGGCTCTTGCAGTATTGCTGGATGTGGAAACGGAGTGAGGGTTTGTGAGAACAGGCAGTCCTCAGGGAGTTGACTGATGTAGACTGGAGAAATAAAAACAACAATGGAGCTATGCGAACTTCTGCCTCCTTTGCATCCTCTGGATGTAACCGTTGGTGCTCTTGTGCTCCTAATTTTTTGTATAAACTTGGGAGTTGTGTGGGACAGCCTATCTAGTTATTGGGACCGACTTGTTTTCACAAACAAAGATTTGTTTGTGTGCTTATTTTGCAAGATACTCAATGCACAAAATTTAATCAAAGTACTCAAATTGGATAATAGCTTGTAATTGCACGGCACGGTGAAAACGTGCACCACATTCCTCAAATTAGAGGCTCCTGATGGAATGCACATACTGCTGCTGCCCTTTTCAAATGGATACAGAGATTTAATCAGTCTCATAATGAGGCCCCAGATATAGAACATATAGTTGTGGAGGACAGACCATTAATCAAACTTTCACTTTAAAATAATGTTGTCAGTGTCCATGTGATTTTGGTTGAAGAATTTAATTCAAACATAAACAGGCACCTATTATATACTATACATAACAAGGTTTTATATACTTTTTTACAGGCTGTAAAACACAGCCGTGAAATGAACAAGGAACACAACTGACATTCAGGCTTATTGTTATTTATTGATGATACTTTGGATAGCTTCCTGACAACAAACATGTCACGTTTAGCGATCTACTTCAGTGTTTAAAGTTTTAGGAGTCAGAACATATCATCCCTCTGTGGACACAAAGGGCTTCATTTTTCCATTAAAGGATTTATTCAAGATACACCAACAAAACATTCCTGCAAACCACTTTTCCTCCAACACAGAAAACTTATCTCAGTAGAGACTGGAGATTATAGAAATATCCACTGTAACATTTACATGGTTAAGGTATGACTACCATGAATGTCATACTGAAGTCTGTCTGAGCTACAAGCCCTACTACTTTTAGCTTCCACAGTGGCACTGCTTCTGAACTTACATATGCAACTTACAGGCAGAGTCACTTGGCTAGAAACAAACTTTTTCAAATTCAAATTTTGTGTTGATGGAAGACTGTTGACTTGTGAAGTTCATCCATTAATTAGTCGGAGAACACCAGTGGAGGACAGGATTAGTTTATGTTTCGATATGATTAAATTAGCTTGTTCTAGCTTGCCATTTAACTGTAATGAATGTCATTGAAACATTAATTTATTTAATTTAATGACTGAATGATGAATATATAAAATAAGATAGTGTTACCTTTAGAACCTTTTGCGACCGTGTTGATCTTAAGCTAGCACTAACTAGAGTTGTTCAGTACATGAAACTGGTGAGTGGAAGCACTGTTGTCAGCTCAAACGTTATTACTTCCTGGTTAAAAGTGTACAGAAAGATACAGACGACTACATTGCAAAATGTGGCGTCTGAGCTATTATTATAAACAGTGCTTGTATAGACCATGTTTTGTGCTGAACTGAACCTAACAGAACGAACCAGCAACCGACTGAACTGAAGACAGGATCGGTCTGAATGCCGTTGCTTTATAGCAGAGCGATGCATTTGCCTACTAACTGAGGTGCATTTGAACAGTGATGGGTTAGGAAAAAGGTGAATGAAGTAGGGATGACAAAGTGAAGACATTTTCATGTCCGTTAATAACAACATAACTCTTGACAACACTGGTGTTGGCGATTAGACCGGACATTTGACAAGATGCTTCACTCATTCATCAACATCAATAAAAGCTTCCCAACTAGAGTAGTTTATTCATATAATTATAGCAACTTGAATTATTGAATTATTATTATTAGCAAATTAGAGTGACTGTGACTTGTAAACATGAAATTGACAAACACTAACTGTAATTTGGTGTGGTACAGTACTTTGAGGACCGATTACAGAGCCAGTAGGGAAAGCTTGGGTTGCCTGAGGGGGGAAAAAACAGGCAGTCAGGTGTGAATTTTAACACTCCATAAGGGTGTTAAAAAATATTAGCACTCTCAACAGTGCTGTTAAGCACTCTTTCACACATTGAACAAATCAATCACTGCCTCTCAACATTATGGTCACCACGGTTACGGAATACAGATATGGAGTACATAGATTATACAGAGTGATGTAGTACAGCCAGGGGAGCTGAAAAGCAAAGTCGGTAGCAGGTGTTAACCAGGTGTGCATGCTCAGGTGGATGTGTGTTGGATGTAGCTTCATTGTTTAAAGCTAAGTGAACAAGAAGAATATGTGTTTTTTGGATAAATGCATTTTGGAGGCTATTCTATCCAAGGCCAATTTGTCTTGACCTTTACTTGGCCTCCCCTCCTTCTTGCTTTTATTTATATCATTGTTGGGCTCTTTACTCCTTTCAAGGATATTATCATTTACTGCCTCACTCACAGTGCTGCCTAAGCCTCCCCCTACACCCTGAGGGCTGTGGTTAGAGAACAAGGCAGCAGTAGCCCAAAAGGCTAAGCGAATCCACAGAAAAACAGGATTAAATGAATTTATGCTCTCCCAGTCAGGAGAGGAGAGGAGAAGGGGGTTTGGGGGGGGGGGGGAGAGAGAGAATAAAGCTAACATGATTTCAGCCCTCCTCACCTCTCCCTGACTCCAACACAAGTATTCTACCCTTGGGCTGACCTCCACCGCCAGACAGCAGTTCCTCTAAAATGGGGCCCCTTTCCCTCTCTTCCTCTAACAACCCCTGCTTCCCTTTCCCCCCCAACAAGACCACGGCCTCTCTGATTCAGGACTTGGAATAGAAACCAGAGTAGGGGAAACGTAAGAAGACAGATCATCCTGCAGACCTAGTGTGTGTGATATGTGTGTGTCAGGGCAGTTCTCCAGGTGTGTATGTTAGCTTGCACGCTGACATTGAATCTCCAAAAACCCTTTATCATTCAACACATTATGGCCCAAACTTTTTTATTAATCCATGTTTAGAGGACAAACTTATAAAAAGCCGCAGTACTTTTTTCTGTGGTGTCTTGAATTAAGTAAATTATAGCCTTTTGAAAAGACAAAGCACACACACATACATCTTTTCCATCCTCACTTGAGGGTGGAGGTGCGGTTTCTCTTGCCTCGGCCACAGTGAGTCTCGGTGTCTGCTCAGCACACAAACCATTTCCTGTGTCTCCTCGTCCAGCCAATCAGATGACAGAACCAACATGGTTTTGCTTCAAGCTATTTTTTTTTTACCCGACATGGGGAAAAAAAATGTATGAGACAAAGTCTTCATTGATTTGTGTTCAGGGTTTTTTATTTAAGCTCTTCTGGTGTCCACGCACGGCGTGAAGAAGGAGTGACAGGCAATACATTATTTATGTGTCTATAAATGATTTGTGTATAAAAGGAGCCGGCTGTTTGTCATTGAGCGCTGCATGAAAAACACATCTCTTTGATAAGGAAGCTGAAAGTCCTTGAACATTTCCACGCTACTGCGTTGTGCATAATGTAGGTCTAAGGTCCTAAATAAATTCCATCCGCACTGCTGAAGCAATTATTGATGATTGAACTCTCTTGGATATGTTTACTGGCATAATACATACAGGGTCATGCACTATTCACTGGCTTACCGAGACACACTGACTGAAGCAGGCACTTACATATGCAGATACTCGACATGGGTAAGCAAACACACGCTCGAGCATGCACACACACATTGTATGTTCAAGTGTGTGTAGTTATAAATAGGGGCCAACTATGTATTCAGTTATCTACTGATGTGTACCAGACTATGAACCTTAATTTGTTTTCTCATAACAAATGAGAACTCAAACATTTAATCAAAGGGAAGATTCAGTGTTGGAAGCTGTTCTATCTAATTCTATAACTGTGTTGCCAATCAAAAAAAGACGTCTGTCTTACCAAAAGTCATTTCATCTCTGATTCATCCAGAATCATTTATTTTTCTTCAGAGCAGAAAAAATAATCTACCAGCGTAGTTCCCAGTGTAGTTCCCCTTGTTAGAGAACTTTTCCAGATGTGAGTCATGTTCAGTATCTCGAATAAGACTTGGGTAAGGCAGATTGTTGCACTAGAAACAAGAACACTTGATTATAGAAAAAAAAGTCTGGATTAATCTCACCTCATTGGTAGATTGCCATGTTTTTTGTATTTTTACAAAAAATAGACAGCGACTTGCTAAAAACAGGATTTTAACCCCAATTGCAGTGTCTGAAAATTCTTACTAAACTGCAAGTTAGTTTAAACCGGTTTGCAGAGTTAAAACTGCGTTAAAAAATGTTTGGCCACTAGGGGATAGATGTGGAAAACAAGCTCAAAAACACAAAGCCCTGATATATCACATTACAAATTTGTAATCAGTTACCTACTTATGTCAGTAGGCACAGAACAATATTAACATTAATTTTCAGTTGTCTGACTCTAACTTTTTTTTTTAGCTCTTGTTTGGTCTCTAACAATGCTAGAGAAAAATATCTCTTTAGCTGCTCTCCTCATCAGCTAGTAGCTGACTTTGTCTGCAATTTGGTTCTGGGCTTGTAGAGCACTATCGATCTACCATATCTTTGCTGAAAACAGCCACAGTAATTGTGTTGTAAAACCAAAACAATTAGCCAAAAGAGGCTAAATAAAACAAATAAATAATGATTCTCTGTGAGTTTGTCACTATGAGTAACAGTCCTTTAAATAATTGTCAACATAAAAAGCATTAATTAATGCACCTTTAACATTTTATAAAACCATGTAGGCTTGCAATCCTGAATCTTTCTTTGAGCTTACATGTGCTCCTAAACACATGTTGACATTGTAAAAAACAAAACAAAAAACAGCAGTAGTGACCGGAACCAGTTTTGTTACATGCAGCCGTTCAGGAGGAGCGCCAACGAGCCAAGGACAGAAATGAGAACGAGGTGGAGTCCACCAGCTGCGCCAACGAGGACATGCCCGTGGAGAAGATCCTGGAGGCCGAGCAGGCGGTGGAACCCAAAACCGAGACCTACATTGAGACCAACCTTGGTGTGCCATCTAACTCGGTGAGTTGGTATTTTTATACGTGCTTTGGCAAACACTCACATACTGTGTCATCACTTTGTGTACATGTCCATGACTATATGTGGCGCACAAATACACACACATACTCACAGTGGGTGATTTCTTTAGTTCGAGGACCGTGTTTTCTCTCGTAGTTGCTCATGCATTTTTTTGGGTATTGCATTTAACTGAATGGTTGTTAGTTTCCATTCTCACCCATTATAAACTCAACCTGACTACAAATTAACAATGAAAATGGATGATCATTTGAACACAGCTTCTCTTTTTGACTGTGGCCATTGTGTAGGCACAATAAAACACTGTGTGCTGATTGAGAAAATAATCGACTTACGTTTATCACACATGCCTGCTATTTTCAGATATCAGAACACCTCGTTGTGTATTATTGCTGGCCTGGTAGAAAGGATATTTATGGGGGGTTAGAGGTAAAAAAAACAACAAACGATGAAGTGAAATGCGTAGTTTATAGTACAAGACACGCCCTAGTCTGTTTCTCTCTTCTACAATTTTTTCATATATGTGAGACTTTGTCCAGTTGTTTATATGTTAAAGCCATGTATTTCTAATCAATTACATTTAATTACCCACATGTTATAAGTAGTCTTAAAGTGTGTCTATATCCAGTATACACTACACTGTAGTATAGTGTTTTTGTAGTCAGTATGGAAGAACTTAATGCATTATCTTCTGCTAATATGTAATGATAGGCCTATAAGACACTGAAACTGTAACTGGGTCCAAGTCTACTGCCAGTAAGATTTATAGAAAGGAAAGCAAAATGTTCTTCAGAGTTATGGCTTACACTTTATTTTCCGCTTTCCAAAATCACACTGGAGCTGTCCCAACAGTGTCCACATTTTTTATTTTCTCTATTTTTTTTTTCTAGCTGCAAGTAGCTCTTATATCTTTCAGAAACAGCACACTTTAAAATGAATCTGCATACTGACATCTGAGCACATGATGCAGTTTTGTCATTCATAGTGTTAATATGGTACTCATTGTCCAGTTAGAATTGTCATGTAGGTTAAAATCAGTACATGCTATTGGAAAAGCCTTATATTTTCTTTGTTTCCAGTAATAAAGTCTAAGTCTAAGATTGACAGTCAGGAAGTTTATCAACACCCTGCTCCCTGCTGGTAAATATGTTGATGAATTCTGGGTGTGATTACTGTTTGTCCTCCCTTTTTTAGTCCCTTTGGAGGTGACTGCTTGTAATGAAGTGCGCTGGTTTACCTGTTCGCCTTGTATCAGCTACTAGACTCAGCTGTGAGTTTCCTCATCTATTGCCTCAGTATCAGCTGGGCACTGTGGGCTGTCTTTGACACAGAGGAGACTAAAAGTGATGAATAATGCAACAGGCAGACCGTTCCTGAAAGCATCCCACAAAGCCTCAGCTTTCTCAGGAATTCTGCTGGAACATGAGAGAGTGGAGCTGTGCAGCAGCCTAGCAAAGGAGGTGGGGGGTTGACTGAAGCAAAGAGGGGGAGAGAGGAGAGAGGGCTTCTTCTGGGATTCATCTGCTTCAGGGGGAGGGAAATGTCCTATGAAGTAAAGGTAGAAATGTGAAGGCTGTTATGTGAGTAAATGGGAGCTATTTTGGGGACCTAGATGGAAACGTAGGAGATGAGCGTTGACATTAGGGAGACGGAGAAAGAGTGGGAAGTCGCCGGGGAACGGCTGGCAGCTCAGACACACTAATGCACTGAGTATGTTTGGGCTCAGCCATGGGGAGTCCCTCGATGCCCGCTGCCTGCTGAGGAGAGATGAAAACAGCACTGATATACGGATGTACAGGGCTGAGACTTTTGTTTTTCCAACTTAAAGTGGAATCATAGTAGGACGTTATCATTGTCCAAGTTCCTGACTCTGCTCAAGCTGTAATTACAGTAGAAACACAACTGTGTTTGTTTGTTTTAAGTATGAAACGTTTGGTCTAATGAAATGTATTTACCTTAACGTGAAATCTATTTATAGAAGAAACTCTCCCTATTTATATATAATGTTGATTTGAACCATATTTGGTGATCACTTGATGCGTCATCATTTCCTCAATATCTCTTTGAACATTGCTTAAGTTATGCATTATGCTTTTTTTGTAAATACTGCTGCCAAGACGTTTCTTTCATATTTAAAGGGTCACTTTACCAAATTCAGAGCATTGCACCTACAGGTCAAGTATCAAGCATTGCCCATGATTTGGGTTATTGGTTTTAAAATGTTCCTCTGAAACTTGGCTGCCACCCCTATACATTAGAGCTGGAAGGAATTTAGGTTTGAGTGTTTTGAACATCATTTTGGAGTTCTTCTTGAGTTCCTCTTTTTGAGTTCTTAGCCCTACTAACAAAACTCCGTTCACCTCCATTGTATTAGAGTGGCAGCAGAGATCTCAAGATACTCAGAGGCGTGCTCTGGTGGGGCAGGTGTGCAGTTTCTGTCCACCACGGCTAAGATGCACAGTTTGATTGGTGGCCATGTTGGAAAACCGTTGTCCTCACACTAGCAACTGGTTGGTTAAGCCCTCTTGCTGATGTTCACCGCTGGCAGTTGGAAACAAGTGGCTGGTGATGCCATGTGACACGGAGCACATGGTCTGTCTGCAGCCATCCACAGTCCAACAGCAGTGACAGGGACAGCAGTGCAAAGGCCATTAGGTATTCCAAATGGCGAAAACTGGGGGAAAAAAGTAAATTAATTGGGGGAAGAGAGAAATACTTACTGTATCTAAAACCTGGGCAAATAAAACTGAAAGTATCTAGTAGGAGTAAGCAAGAAAACCTCACTTTGAAATGACCTTTTAACCAAACTAGAGCCCAGTAGAGCATCGGCATGCAGGTTGTCCACTCCCCTTTCCCTGGAGTTCGGTCCCTCTGCAGAGACCTCACAGCCCCCCCCCCCCCCTATTGAGATCTGCTGCCCCGTGCTATAATTGATCACAGGGCCCAGGCAATGACTGTACATCATGAATAGGCCACCGCCACTTTCTAATGGCCGGGGTCTGGCCAACCTGAATAAAGTGTGTTTATCTCATGGTGACCTAGAACAGGAGTTAAACAGGCGTTAGTAATTTGCCTTTAGTAGGGCAAGGAGACGACTTCTCTTAAGGAGGAGGAGGAGGAGGAGGGAGGGTGCTCTCCTTCACTAATCCTGGGGGTGTTTCTTTACTTCTTTGTCTGTCTCTCCTTCTCTATCTCTGTCTTTGTATCATTTCTGGATGGCTGCTTACCATCTATGCAATCATGTATGTGAAGGTTTAGTTCCTTATCTTTTCCCTGAACTTAAGGCAGGAAGCGTTGCTGTTATTTAGATGATTAGCTGATGATCTATCCACGCTCCAACGTGAGGGCGGTAAAAAAAGTGGGACACTTGGCTAATTCATTTTCATACTGATCTGTATGAGTACCCAATTTTCTCCCTGTTGTCACGCTAGTATAGTCTGGTTCAAGCAGAATAATGAAAAATTGAAAGGCAAATCTTTCGTCTCCCCTTCTCAAGTGATAAAAATTTCATAGGACAGTATGCAAGCCTGGCATTTCTCTAAGTTGCTGGGATGATCGACTATGGCGTTGGTGTGTGCGTGGCTATACCCTTTGATTTGCTGGGATTGAAGACAGAGTTGTTTGTGGCTGGCTTTTAAAAAAAGTCTGCTGAAGGGGCTAAAATCCAGTAACTTCAAATTTCTTCTCTTACCTTCTATCTCAAGTTTCACTTTTTGTCCGAGGGTCCTCCCACTTATTTGCTTCCTATTTGTCTGCTGTTATCGTTACAGTGAAAGAAGTAGCTCTTACAGTTGAGTTGCAAGGTA
Source organism: Morone saxatilis (assembly GCF_004916995.1). Taxonomy (NCBI): domain Eukaryota; kingdom Metazoa; phylum Chordata; class Actinopteri; family Moronidae; genus Morone; species Morone saxatilis. Next base: position 5,892,260 of record NW_023339774.1, on the reverse strand, counting down.
ATTCCCAGGTGGAGGTTAATGATATTCTCTCACAGATCACAGTAGGGCTCCTCCATTGTGGCCCGATAACATCCTAAATGCTGCCTGTGACTTGAACAGTAAGTACAGTAATGTGACGCCTGAGGATTGTTGCTGGAGAGTGTAAGCTCCTCTCCCCTGTCATCTCCGCAGACTGAGGCAAAGAAACCAGGTCAGTGTAAACACGGCTAAGATAGCCATACAACTTTCATGAGGCTTGCCATGTTTAACGAGAACCCTGGGACTTGTATTCTTATGAGGGGTGGCTCGACTGTGGCGCACACTGAAGCCCCTTTTGGTTTTTCTTTGTTTTGGCTGGGGCTGCCCTTTGGAAAGAATTAGCTGAATCTGTTTATGTGTTTTTGAGAGGAAGTGCAGCTCACGAAAAGTGTCGCGCTGAGCTGTGCCGTCCACGTCTCCCACGGAGATCAGATGCTGAAATATTCATAGGATGCCTGTTTTCTTTCTCCCCCCGAAGGAAAAAAAAAAGGAAGACTTGCAGCTCTCAAAACAGTGTAGGCTTTGTGTCTGCTTTACGTTTTTCATATCTGTGATACTCTGCAGTCAGTGTGAGTTTCACACCGTAGGGAGGGAACGTGGAGGAGAGGAAGGGATAGTCTTTGGCCCGCATATTATAAGAGGAGAATGTGAGTGGAGGGATGTTTTCCCCTTCATCTTGAACTAATCTTCTCTTGAGAGCTGCAGTTGATGTCGGGATCCTCAGAGCTTTTAGCATCGATTGGTGGGATTTGGAGAAGGAAGTTGGGGAGAAGTTGCTGACTGTCTTTGTCGGAGTGTGAGTTCACACAGGGATACTTGGAATTTAAGGATGTTGACTTGATTCAAAATTATGCAAAGCATGTGCACAAAGTCTTTGTTTATACACAAGCATATCGAGGGATATGTACGCCTGGGATGATGACGAGTAATTGTCAGAGGTTGACAGTATTGTTTGGGATTTTTTTTCCCCCCTGCCCACATGGATTTACATTTTAGAGAATAAGTCATACTGCACGTGTGTTGCATTAGTATTCCACCACTGCTCACAAACTCCCTGTTGGTTAAAGAATCATGCCTCCCAATCTGATGTAACAGGACAGGACAGGCAGTCTTTGGACTGGCATTTCAGTTGCACACTGAAATGATTGTCTCATCTGCAGTTATGATTTACATACCATATTCTTCAGGTTCAGGTTCTGTTAAGTTGACTAGTTTGCTTTAATTTTTAGGGCAAGAAAAGAAACACTCTGAGTAAATTAAATAATTCAACAATTGTAAGGACCAGAGTGTAATTCCTGGCATAGAAAAAACATTTGAGAAAACAGCTTTTAGACCATAATGTAGGTTCTAAAACCCAGTCAGCAGCCTTTTTCATTGGTAAATACGGGTTTACTTGATTCCAAGGGAGCTGAACTTAAATACTAATGAAATACGGGTTTGGGTTGAAGAGGTAGGTGTTTTGCAATTGAAGACATTTTTACATTTAATGGAGAATTCTTACAAAGTATATCTACAATGTTCACTGCAACACTTCAACTATTTAAGCCCCTAAGAGAAGAGAGGCTTCTTAAAAGCATATGCACAATGTCTTACATAACATACACTGAAATAATAAATGTGTCCTTGTCTGTAGCCAATCCTACTTCTGACAATCCTCCATCTCTTCCCAAAGTAGATCTAAAAGAAAAGAAAATGATTGTAGCTTTGTCTTTGGTTCACTTGCACCTTTTTATTTCATGAAGAACTAGGCAGTGTGTCTGTTTTGGGCACTGAATGGACAATGCGACAGCCCACTCCATTACCAAGAAGTGCTTCTTCTTTATTTTATCAAAATCCAATGTTTTTTTTCTTCTCAGAAATGATCTCCTTAAATTACGTCAGTTATTCTTCTGAACAGGTATTACTTGGAAGGTACTTGGAAATCTAAAAATGGATACACTATCCAACTATGAATGCACACTAGCTTTTGATACATAATGTAGCAAACTTTTGTTTCAGTCATATTACATTGAGAATAATCATACACTGATTTTAAGTATTACTCAGAACAGATATGGATAATCATTAAACACAATCATTTGCTGAGTGTTATAAAGCCCTGCCTTGTCTGGTAATAAAGTCCCATTTGAGCTCCTAAGCGCTTATTATGTTGTGAAGCGTCAGTAGAGTGTCAGGAGGGGCCTCTGGAGCTCCACTAGCTGTCCAAAAGGCTGATTTGTGTGTCTGCTAAAAGGTCCCCAAAGAAAAGAGTCTGTTCGGTGAAAGTGTTGTGCTCTCTGCAGGTATTTCCTCCACGAGCTGTGACAGAATCACAGTTTGTTTTGTCTTCCTACCAGCTCCTCTTTAGAGGATATTATTCATAGCATACTAGTCAAACGTTCTCACTCTAAGGGTGAATGTGCACGTGGTGATAGGTGGCTTGACCTGACTCCAGGCTCTCAGCCAAAAGAGACCCACAGGCTGTAAAACATAAAGATGACACCTTTTCATTTCATGCATTACCTGGATTTCTAACCTTCAGATTTGTGTCTGTTTTGTATCCGTTTCCCTGCAGCCGAACGACCCAGTGACAAATATATGTCAGGCGGCTGACAAACAGCTCTTTACCCTGGTAGAGTGGGCCAAGAGGATCCCCCACTTCTCTGAGCTGCAACTGGACGACCAGGTGATCCTTCTACGAGCAGGTAGGTTAAAATTAGCTTAAACCAATTTTTCCACAAACCGACTGACATTAATCATAATTTTATTCCATAATGACCTCTCCATGAGATATGTGGATTCAGTCACATATGAAAAAAAAAAAGGAAATTGACAAATTCATGGCACCCAGGAGTTGAGATCAAATACTGTACTAATAAGCACACAAACTCTGGCAAAAGCTTCAATACTACTTGAATCTAGCCATTATTATTTGAACAAACAGCTAGATTGATATTTTTAATACTGTTTTAAGCAGTTTTTTAAAGGCCCTGCACACCCATACATATGTTTTTCAGTTTTTATGACAGATTACAACACAGATAAGATAGGTAGGTTTGGCGGAGCTACTGTACAAGCTGAAGGTATAATATGTACTCTAGTGAGAGTGTGAGTAGTGTACCGAGAGTGAAGGAAATGCCCATTCAGCACAGCACAGTTGTGAGAATAGGTTAAAAAAGAGCAAATAGAAGAGTATATACTATTGTTCAAAATAGTCAAATGTGAACATTTTGCTTTTTAGATAAAATGGCAGTTATTTTGGTAGCATTCAGCCAAGCATTTTGTTTTCCAAATCTTGGTTAAAATGTGTAATTTTTATGATCCTATACAATAGTAGATACACATTGATGTTAGAATATGGACAGAAAAACTCAGCCATTGAAACCGTCTATGAGAAGACACACTGAACTGCTAGCGCTAGCTAGTATCTAGGTAGAAAAATCTCAGCAAAACAGAACTGAACAGACTAATTTGGCCATAACCATGAATAACTCTCTTGGTCACATGACTGAGAAAAGAGATAGATCCACCAAGGTCACAACGGCTCACTGTGTGCATCTACTGTATGTGGACAAGCGAGCTAACCGCTCAGGATCACAGAAGCGGCAACAGAAAAACACACAGTGAATCATCTGTCACTTCTCTTACATCCACCAACATCACATGCAGGAAGGTCTTTCGGGTTCTCCCAACACATTGCCCTTGTTGCCTGCCTGTCGCTCCAAATTACCCCATTATATTCTAAACCCACCTTGAGGAAAAATAAAATGCTATTAGCCTACACACTCGTCTAATACTTTGAAAGAAAAAAAAGAAACCCCCCCATCATTCCTTAGCCTTCACACATACAATGATGGAGAGACTTCAGCAAAGCAGAGAGAGACGTTATTCTGGAGAGCTCGTCTCTTCTCGGCTCTCAGGTTTTCTATAAATAACCGCTTTAGTTCTGCTTTATCACAGATAAAAGCGTCCCGGCTCCTCTCATACCCGACTCAACTCTGGGGAGAAGAGGCGAGTGTTGCCAGGCAGAACAGTTAAAGGAGCCCTGTCACTCAAAAGGCAGCGTCCTGTGTCTTCGATGCTCTCTGTGTCAAGCCCCTGCTTTGGCACATCAAGCCTGTTGTCTTTATTGTTATGGCAGGCGCAGTTCATCCCTTTTACACGCTTGTCTCTTCAGAAAGCATGATTCAAATGTCTTAGTAATAACCTGATGCCTGTGCTTGAGAAAGCTGCACGCTTTCACTGCGCAGCTTAATTGATTCATTGGAATTCCCCCTTTTGTTGTCAGTTTCATTTTGCTTGAATGCTGTGTGAACTTTTGTACTGGGATTTTTCCTTCATACTTTTCCTCGATCCCTCTCCCCATCTCTGCCGCAGGTTGGAATGAACTCCTCATTGCATCATTTTCGCACCGTTCGATAACGATTAAAGATGGGATCCTCTTGGCGACCGGGCTGCACGTCCATCGCAACAGCGCCCATAGTGCTGGAGTGGGAGCCATCTTTGACAGGTCATTATTCCCATGTTACTAAACTTTCTTGTCATTGTGTTTAAACTAGGTGCAACCTACAGCCACCACTTTTAATATTTTAGATACCGTTTTCTAATAGAACTTATAAGTGGTTTATGAATTCTACCTAACTGGCTTTATTAGTGGTTAATAAATAAATAAATAGGTCAGTAATAACCTATTTAGGACAACATGGTTTACCGGATTATGTAAGAAACTCTGGCTGGTAGCATAACTGTCTTTGGGGTATAAGGTAGTTAATGGCTTACTACTGCTTTGTTTACTGCGCTGCATTAATAAATAATGTATGAACTATTATAAATGTACGCACCCCTTAGTGTAGTAATGTCTTTTTTGAAAGTGGTGTAATTTAAGGCATAATTAAGTTGTAACTTTATCAATCAGTAATAAGCCATTAATAATGAGAAGTTTTTGGTTGAAAGGTTTCGAACAAACTATTGTTATGCTCCTTCAGCATAATTAGCTTTGTCTTTATAGGTAGCTCAAAAGATAACTTTATTAATACCTTATTACACATCTATAAAGCATTGTTAAATGATTTAATAAGTAATTATACATGTGTACAACCTCTATTAAAAACTTCTTGGTAACATGTTAGGCATACTTGAAGTTGTAGAATGAGACAATAATAAATAATTCATTATTCGTCAATCAGTTATAAGCCATTAATAACGATGCTTGCTAGGTTGTGTATGCGTGTATATACTCCTGCCTGATAACTTGCTTTGTATTTTAAGTAGTTTAAAAGTTATTAATGCTGCATTAGTGATCTATAAAGTAATAGTCACAGCTTCAAACAGCATTTGATACAGATGTTTCATTAGAAAGTGGTTTCATGATATGCAGCATAGTAAATGTTCGTTCTACTGAAATATCACACCCAACCCTGGAGTCACAAGCGTGCTTTATGAAAGCAGCGCAGGAACTATTGATTGACTCCAGTATATTAAATATGTACACCCGTGTGCATTAGGGGTCACACAGAAACACTGAACTGCTGAGAAAAAATAAAAACTAAAAATCCATGCAAGTCACTCACTGTGATGTCGGGTGTGTGCACGAACCACCCTGGTGACCGTTATTGACTTTCCAGCTGTCTGACAGACTGAAATCTCACATGAGTCTGCGGTGTCTGTTCAGCAGCATCACACCTCGAGCTGAACTGAGAAGTTCAAAAAGATACAAGCAGTATGTTTTTTATTTTTTATTTTTTTTAGGTTTTTATTGAGAAATATTGAACCATTCTGGGCCGGTGATCAATCATTCGCTTATCTTACCAGATAATATATCAGGTGCTGTCATCAAACCCATATTAACAGCAGCCTTCTTCTTCTCCAGCCTCTGTGCTCAGTCATCTGCCACAGGATATCTTCCATCTCTGGGCATTAACTGCGGCAAGCATTAAGATACAGCAAACTGATAGTTTCTTTATCTACTCCTCTCTCTCTCCACTGCACAAATGAAGAGACTGATTATCTTAAACACTTGAGTCTTGTCTTTTCAGTTTCTTTTTCTTTCTTTTTTTTCCTCTTCTAGCCCTGTTGTTCCTCCTCAGAGCAAATTGAATTAGAATGAGCCACAATTGACTTTACTATCCGAGTGAGTTGGAGGGGGCAGAAAGAAACGGAGTGAGAGGGAAAATAAAGAGCGACTGAGGAGAGGGTGTGACCGAGTCAAAGAGGGGTGAGGAGTTCGAGCGACTCCACGCGCTGACACTCCCACCAGTGATGTCACACGCAGACAGTGGGAGTGCTGGTGTTATATTACAGCTTGTGTTTACTCTGTGGCTTTCCTTTTATGAAAACCATGTACTAAATATAATTACTTTGCAGGGTTGTAAACCTTTCCACTGATCTAACTGTGCCTATGTGGGCTGAGAGTGTGCTTGTGTGTATTTGTTTTTAAATAGATTCGAGCTGGATAGTATTTAAACCATATTTGTGTGTGTGTCATTTACAAAAATGTACCAATTAGACTCAAATGGTTTCCTGTGATCTTAACTCTTCTGGCACTCGTTAGTTTGTCTGATAGAACACGAAAATAGCCTGGTAGCCAAGACGGATTAAAGAACCCGATGTCGAATGAGCCACATCTTTAACTTTATTTTATTTGTTTTCTCTTTTGTGCAGGGTGCTCACAGAGCTGGTGTCAAAGATGAGGGACATGCAGATGGATAAGACAGAACTGGGGTGCCTTCGAGCTATAGTCCTTTTCAACCCAGGTAACTATCGCTACGTGTGCGCTTTCATTTGAAAGAAGCTGCAAACTAGCTCTTTCGGAGATGTGTGGGTTTTAAAAGAACATTTATTGTTTAACACTGTCTTTTTATTCAAGTTTCCATTCGACTTTGAACCATCAGCTGACAGTCAGGGAGATGTCTGAAAGCTGTCGCAGAAGGGGAAAGTAAAATGTAACGAATATGTAATAACAGCCTAAAAGGTTCCTAGCTACATGTTAGGCATCAAAACCAGATATTTCCAGCGTGTGAATGCGCTGAGAGAACAATCAGAACTTTTATTCTAGTCCAAAGATCTTAATGTGCTTTTGGGCTGCCACTGTTTCCAGCTATAACCAAGAAAAACAACATTTGACTGACCTTAATATTGCTAGAATAGAATATGACTCATTAGATGACCTGAAGCTTTTGTGACACTCCACCTAAAATCTGTTTTTTAGTATCAAACTCTCCTTCAGCGTGCTGGACAGCTGCCTGTAAAAAGAGTTAGTAGTTTTCTTCATTGACACAGCTGGAATTATCTGTTCCAATGGCAACAATCTTTAGTTGTCTTAGTATATTTTCTCACCAAAATGTGGATAAATACAGCTCTTGAGGTGGGGCTTTCTAGCTTCGAGAAGGACGATCGTAGGGCACAGAAGCAGTGCATTCAGCCATATGTGTACAGTGTACTTGGTATAAGGATGGAGAAGAGGATTATGCTCCACTGGGATCCTGTAAATGACTGAATCTAGTGTGATCTCAGAAGCAAGGAAGCTACATATGTTTTACATCGACCTTTCAAGCCAGCTGGAGAGTTTTGATAGTCAGATTTTAGATTTTGGGCGGACTACCCCTGTAGGTTTTGAACTTGTGACTAAGCTTGACCTCATTAATATAACGTAACAATTGGGAACAGATTTGGACTTGCCTTTGTTGTCTTTGAACTTGACTTTGGACTTCTCTTGAGAAACTGAGACTTGCTTGTGACTTGTAAAACTGATGGCTCCCCCTCTGCATAGCGCTGAGGTAGAACCAAAAGAAAAGCGGGCACAGTGCTTATTTGATTGATGAACGTACTGAAGCAATGAATTCCTGTGTATTTTATAATATGACATTCTCGTGTGATTTTCCTTTTCTGGCAAATGTCAGGCCAAAGAAAGCTGGCGAGTTTTCTCTTGCTAAGGCGTGTGTCCCTCCTGCTATCAGCGTGCTGTTCTGTATTTAGACCTCATCCACATGGCGCTGAAGTACACTAAACCAACCCATGACTGTAACCCAGGTTTTTAATGACTCAGTGCGGGAGCCTCCCTCCATCCCTCTGGGAGCTCCTGTGGATCAGCCCAGACACACTGATCCTCTGTGTTCCACATTTTGATCAGGCCACATCCAGGCCCACCGGCCAGGGTTCACTTCTCGGCCTGATCCCTTGTTAATTAGGGGTTCACTAGACTGGCCTGACCGAGAAAGCAAAGGGTGGAGGAGGGGACGGCGAGGCTAAAAAGGCCCTCGGTCCTTCCTTTCCCACACTGTGCGGTCGGGTCCAGCCGCTGACAACAAATGTTCATTCATTGTTGACCAGTTGTACAATGCTTTGTTCGTCAGAAATGTTAATCAATGACGTGTTTGTTAGTCAAAAATGAGTCCTCCAGTGAAGCTTAAATTAGCACGGCCTAATTGGACTAACCCAGAATGTGGTGACACGCCCACAGTGAGCCTGCAGTGTTAAAACTCAACTTGTAAGTTAGTAAGGCTTTGCTCCCCATCATAAACTACTGCAAGGAGCTCAATGGCCTCAAATACAGGACTTGTAGATGGAAAAAGGCACAAACATTTTGTCCCCTCTGACATAGCAGTTACATTTGTTGTTGTTGATTATTTTTTAATACTGCTTTTGTGTGTGTTTCCACAGACTCTAAAGGTCTGTCCAACCCCAGTGAGGTAGAAGCTCTGAGAGAGAAAGTGTACGCGTCTTTAGAGGCGTACTGCAAACAGAAGTACCCCGAGCAGCCTGGCAGGTATGGATGCAAACACAGAAATGACTGTACACATCCCCAGACGCTGGTTCTGAGATAAACTGTGCAATCTAAAGATAAAGAAAGAAAAAGAGCGTGGCTCGCAACTCGTATTTATCTTGAGTTCCAATCCACACAGGCCTTCATCCAGTAGAAGTACAGTATCCACATAAGCAATTATTTTTATCAGTACACTAGCTTTGGGTTCACCCTGTTATTAGATGCAATTGATTCCTTGCACAGATGTACTGCATATATGTATTAGTCTTTTTTTACCTGACTAAGGGGGTTGTGTGCATCAGATCATTACAAAGTAATTTTATGTATGAGTTGCGAGCCTCACTCTTCCTCACTCTCTTCATACAGATTTTCTTGTCACTCTCTTCGGGCGTTTTTGATGAACAAATTGCGTATTATATTAGTGAGAAAAAAAGTTCAGAGATTAAAGCTTGTGTGTTGTAACCTCACTGCGCTCTCCTGACAATTAGCTGCTTGGATGCCAGATAGGTCTGACAATAAGTAAAGAAAAGGGCCTCATGCAACATTTTTTGATTCTTATCCAAAATCAGTCTTCCTTTTTGGGTTTACCTGTATGAGGGGTTCCAAGTCGCATGACTAAATTCTCCTAACGGCACGAAATTGTTGTAAATCGATTGTTTCAGCCTGATAAACGCCAGCTGTTCAGGAGTAGGTGGGCGTTTGTGAGATTGGATCATTTGCATGGCCCCTAAATGTCTGTATGTGTATAGGTGTTCAAATTGTGGGCAAATTTCATTCACAGAAATGTTATCCATTAAACTAAAAGTTTCGGATTGCGCTTGCTGTCTGAAATCAGCAATCAGCAAGTTATTTCGAACAATTCCATTACTTTAAGTGCGCAGTGGCCCAACATGTGGCTGCTGCACATTATATTAAAGGCTCTGTGGTATCCGTGTTTATCTTCAGCATCATCACCCCATCTCTTCCTCTTCCTCTCGGATGTGTGACACTGTCTTGGTGTCTAATTTTTGTCCCGTGTGTTGTGACAGATTTGCCAAGCTGTTGCTGCGGTTACCGGCGCTCCGCTCCATCGGCCTCAAGTGTCTG
>NW_023339774.1:5877333-5882316 GCF_004916995.1 Morone saxatilis | reverse complement strand
TGCTCAAAAAAAAAAAAAAGAAAACCTCAGGTCTCTGCCCAATTCCAACAAATACAACCATGTCTTACTCTATTAGCACTGTGCAACACCGGGGACGACGACATACTCGTTCACTAATCAGCCTTTCAGTTAATGTTAATTGGTTGAACAAGAGTTGGGAGAGCTTGTTATGTACAATCTGTGCAGTCCGTCTGCACGCGAGAAGACGCAGGCTGCTGTAGATTAGCCACACGTTAGCTTTATGCTACATGATGCTCTGAAAGGCTACCAGCAGGGCGCCAGGAACAACTTACGTCATCCTGTCTCAAACCTTTGGCCTGTGTCGCGACCTCACAGGCGATCGCGACAAACTCGGACGGCTGGTTTCGCCGGCCTCTGAGCTCCTTTTCCGTCCCTTCTCCGACCTCTCCTGTTCTCATTTCATGTGAATTTCAGCACACCATTTACACCTCCACACTCAGAAAAGTGTTCGCTTTTTATTATTATTTTTTAAACACCTCATATCTACCTGTACAGTACAGAAAGTTACAACCGTATTCAGTATTGACGTTATTTTCACTTTTTGATTTTAACAGCAGCGATGCACAATTACCTCTGTTTCCATCCCTCCGACCTTCAGCTCCTGACACTCGTTTAAGCATTTACAGTATGCGGGAGAAGCGCTCGTCGTTGCAGCAGAGCCATTATTTGTTTGTTTGTTTGTTTGTTACTTGGCACTTAACCTCATGACAGCGGAGTCGGGTTCCTAAACGGAGAGCTGATGTTGATGTAATCGACCTCTGAGGTGGAATTTGGCCTGGGGCCCAATCAGGAACGCCCCAATTGTTTTTCTCCTCAGAGGGACACACACACTTGCTCTCTCTGCACTTCTCTGGACAAACAAGTGTCGTTCAAGTCAAACTGAAATGTTAAATATCTCCATGTTGTGTATAAATATGCTTTATGCCCATATTCTACTTTTTGTTTTGCTCCTGTCCCTTTTTCTCTAAATGCTGCAGCTGCTGCAAAACTATGCATCAAGTGCATTTCCAAAGATTGTCCAGAGAGCGGGTGCATGTTAGTACGGCTTAAAACAGGTCTGATACCTTTTTAAAAACAAGTGTTTGTGAGATGTGGGTCTGCTGTAAAATTTTCCTGGCGCGGAGTACCGTTTTTATTTCAATTTTTTCCCCCGCCCACTGTTCAGCTATACACACACAGCAAACAACCAGCTATCAGCCCTCATTCCAGAGTGTTTTATGGAAAGGTTAAGGTCATGTTAAATAATAGCTATTTCTGGGTATGATATGAGGAAAAAACAATGAAATCAAGGATTTTCTTTCTATATGTGAATATTCGCCACTCTTTCATGAGCACCTTGACACTATCTGGACCTAAAAGGAAAAAAAAAAAAAACCTTGAACACTGTGTTTGATTATCCTTTGGTAAACTCAGAGGGTTAATGGTCTGAGGTGTATGGAGTCTTGAGTGTGCCACTACAATAATGTAGTGTTTAAGTTCAACAAATTCAACAAAATATAATTTTGACTTGCATTTAAAAAAAAAAAAAACACAAATAATTACACTTGCTAATTAAGAATTGTGTTACCTTTTCAACAATTGATTAAGAATTTTGAATGTGTCTTGTTTTAACATTTAGTTTCCATTTTGTGATTGCTTTCATTTAAAGTGTCACTTTAATGAAGTCCAAACTACACTGCAGCAACAGGAGCTTTTATTAGCCAGCTATTGGTTTCTAATCCGCCTTCAGAGCTCAATTTATTATTCCTTTTTTCAATTAAATTCAAGGTTAGGGTCAATTGAGAATAATTAAGTCTGAAAATTGTATCTGGTGGCACCGTCAGAACTCCATAGAAGTGTTGATGCTCACCGAGACATCAATGCTACATCGACCACCTCTGTGCAACCGACACCTAATGATGTCTTTACTTCTGAGGACAAACAAGCAAAGAGTTGGTTCAGGATGCCGGCTCTGAAACGTCACATACTGTGCAACATTTCCTCTGCAGTCAGGGAGCAGTTTGGGTAAGACGCGGATAAGCAAGGGACGTGGCGGCTGTTTTCAGAGCTGTGAGCTCCCTCTAGTGGAAGAGAAGCAGCACTGCAACATTACTTGAATTTTTTTTTGTACAAGTATTTAATCGGACAAAAGGATGGCACTTTCTCACAGCGTTATCATCGACGTTCCTCTCGATCAGACAAAACCTCAGTGTCTGTGCTTTTTAAAACTGAAAGAAGCAGCAATAACTTCAGTATGACCTATTGGCTTTATTGTTTTATTATCACTGAGGTGGCCTGTATTATCACAAACTATCCAGGTGACAGTATTAACTGCCAGTTTGAGCTCAGTTTACAGTATTTACATCCTGGAAAAAAATATGCTTGTCAAAACAAAAAAAAAAGGAAAATTTTCATTGTTTTTCAACTTCAGCATTTTGGCAAAGACAAACTTTTTTTTCTTCTTTTTCTAAAAGGAATATTGCCAATTTTAATCAAGAAAAGAAGTTATTAAGCAAATAAAAGTTTGTTTTTCCACTGTGACCCAACTTTAAAATGAATATCCTCCTGTTCTATGAAGTCTGATGTCTCCCCCTCTTCAGTTTACTGTGATTGGTGACCGCAGGTATCTTAAGCCATAAAGTGGATGAAGTGCGAGCTCACTCCCCTGCAGGAAATGAACAGACAAGGATCTCCTTGTCGGGATAAAGAAAGGATTGCCCACGTAGAATGATTACCTACACGAATGCTTTATAACATAAAGCTATATTTTGTTAATATGTATATGTGTATATATTTATAAATATATATCGACAGATCTGTTCCTTGAGTATTTCCAACAACGAAAGAGGGAGACAAGTCTTTCAGACCAAACTGTTCCGCGCAAGGTGTTCAACTAGAGTTTTACGGTGGGCTTTTTTTCACAAGTTTCTGAGGGTTTTTGCATTTTCCACCTCGACTTTATAAAATCGATCCTGATCAACCAGCAAGAATCGCAGCAGCTCTAAACTCAAAAGAACCAGCTTCTTCTCAGCAGATAATGGGACCTCAAAAAAAAGAAAAAAAAGGTGAAGACTTTGAACCCTCCAAAATGTATGTGTTGCTTGGCAATTGTATGTTCAAAAAGTGTAATCAGGAAAAGCTGAGCTTGTGACACAATCACTGCTTTCTTTGTTGCATAGACCGTAAAAACATTCAAGTGGAGAAAAAAAAGAAAAAGGAAAAAAAAACCACTTGGAAAAAAAGATCTATTTTTGTACAAAGGTAATTTTATCCCTTGCTTGTGTACTCTGTTCTTTCCCTTTTCTTCTGTGGGCTGTTGTATACGTTGTGGAAAAGCTTATTCAATAAGGCAAGAGACAATTTTCAGATTGAAAATTTAAGGTGAGAGGAGTCGTCGGTCGCCTTTACTTTGCCATTTTCAGCCCGTCGCTGCAAGACGGGGATGTCTTCTTTCATTATATTTTTGTCAGTTTTTAAAGGAGATGGAATTTTGTCATCTGTTCTTTGTGGGTTGTTCTGATGTTCTATCTTTCATGGACAGAAAAAAAAGGTTATTAAAAAACTTAAAAGTGAGATCGACTGATGCCACTTGATTCCGTGCACGCAGAGGCATGACAACGCCACGTTCACTCACAACTCGGCAAACGTGAAACATACAAAAACTGGTTTTATTAAGACGCAGGTAATAGCTGTCAAATGCAAACATATATTCCACAAAATCCAGGTTGACTACAGAGAACAGACGCTGCTGGCTTCGTGTGCTGAACTACAGTATGAGCTAATCAAACAGAGGAGAACGTAATATAAAGAAAAACAGACAGCTAAAACAATCAAATCACAATACATTGTAGTAAAGTCATTGTAATATGTACAAATCCTAGAACACAAAACTGCATTTGGTCACAGTTGGATGCTGTAAAATGTTAAAATTAGACTTTTTTTTTTAAACAGGAGGGGGGTTAACTCAATGCTCCAGTAAGACTGTAACGAAAAAAAGGACTTTTTGTAGCTTTCAAACAATAGTGACATCATGAATCACATTCTCTTGAGGCATCTTTGACTTTGTTCATGCACTTAAAATGCTGGTTCGTTGCCCTAATAATCTGCACAGACCTTACAAAATCAGAAAACACATCTGGTTATGGCACACAGCGCAACTGATCTGGCATTTGATATTAAGAAAAAAAAAAACACTAAGTGGTGCCACTTGAATAAATAAGACAAATGGATCCTTTAGAAGTCTTTTTTTTTTTACTGAAAGCTTGATGTCATTGAGACGGTGCTACACGATTACACAGACAAATGAAAAAGGCAAAAGAAATCATAGAAAGGCCAAATAACCATTCCATTTATTGTACGAGAACAGAAATGCCGTGTGTGTGAGTCGGTATGGCCCAAAGTTGATGCAGTGTCAAAAATACTGAAGCACCAGAACCAGCCTATCAGTGTTGTTACATCGATACCCGGCACGCGTTAACACACGCCCACTGCTGCACTGACTCTGGGCTGATACTGTGTGGCTGATGTGTCTCATTTGGTTCTCCGTGCTGAATTTCATTACCTGAAAGCCCCTCCGCGTCCCGCAGGAGCTCTCCGTTAGAAAACAAGTCCTCTTTTCTTACAACAAAATGTAGAAAAAAAAAATTATATATATATAAAAAAAAAAAAGGGAAATATGAATGGCCCGGAAGATCCGAAAAGGGCTTAGCAGTCGCTTTTCCATAGCTTGATGGTTTTGTCATTTTCTAAAGCCGCAGATGCGATGATGTTCTCTGTTGGGTGGCAGGCGGTCGATATGACGACGTCTGAAAAGACGAGACGGAAAATTGAAACCGTGCTGAGACTGACAAAGTTTTATAAACACATTACACCCAGAATACAATTTATATACACACACACACTTAAAAATTACTTTAGTCTCTGATCCTTACACAGATGAACTGCATAATCTTTAACCCGGTGCTTACTGACAGACCGCTGACC
>NW_023339774.1:5871947-5877233 GCF_004916995.1 Morone saxatilis | reverse complement strand
TGTGTGTGTGTGTGTGTTTAAGCCTAATAAGACTTAAATGTGTGCTTTCAAGCACAGAGAAATGTCCCGACGCGTGTCTTCCTCTACCTGTGTGGCCCTGCAGTTTCTGCACGATCTCCTTCGTCTGCAGGTTCCAGATATAAACCATGTTGTCCTCGGAGCCCGACACAATCCACTGCAAGAGAGCGGACGCCGGGTTACACTCGGCTGCACGCGCCACTCATTTCAGAAGCGTAATGCATGAATGTACAAACTGAGCAGGAGGTTTATTAAAACAATAAAACTCCTAGGAATAAACAAACACACTGTGTGTGTGACGTTAAAGATCGACTGTTCGCACACGCTCACAGAAACGAGAGCTCTTACCTTCCCACCGGTGACGGAGAAATTTGCAAATATGCAGTACTTCTCATTTTTATGGCCGGTGTACGTTTTCAAGCACTGAAATGTTGGAAGAACAATGAAGAGTAAAATATCTGCTGTAGCATAAGCATCAGGTATTTACAAGTAAACAAACAGCATTTTGTTATCCCCTAATGCAAAAAACCCTACAACATTAAAGACATCAAACACCGTTATGAATAATAAGATGCCATCTATCTGAGTCTTTATAGGTGAAACTGTTTACATTCACTTCCACTGTTCCAATAATGAATGATAAAATAACATCACATTTCACACTGAGGTGTCGTACCTTTCCTTTGCTGTAGTCCCACAGCTTCAGCGTGCTGAAAAGGGAGCACAACCGCAGCAGTTCATTAATAATGTTCAACAACTTCCTGCAAAACAACTGTAAAAATAATAAACCGCATTCATTTCATCTTTATAGGAAACTGCAGCTGAGGACAGCCTTTTATAGCGCTACGCCGCCATCTGCTGGCGAAGGACTGGTAAAGGAGGGCTGATGAACTCAATGAGCAGTGTGTGGTAGAGAGCAGCAGTGAGTTCACTCTCCTGCAGGAACAACGTAACACTCACTTATCCAGTGTGGCTGCCAGGATGTATTTCCCGTTGGGGGAAAACTTCACAAACGACACGGGAGGGTTGTCATCGTCTAATAAACACAGCGGCACACAAACAATCAACAACAACAATCCTAAATACCTCATGCAGGCTCGTCTTTGTCACACATTGTATGATTGGAAATTGGATTAATTAATTGTAATAAAAGTGAAAATCTACTAAATGATCTTACCTATGAGCGTCTTTAAACACTGCCCCGATGCTGTGTCCCAGATTCGGCTGAGAGCGTAAAGAAACAAAAACACTTGTTTATTAAGGGTTATGACAGCGAATAAACAAAAATCACGCGAACAGAACTGCACGCAGAAGTTAAGACGCAAGTCATCCACAACCGCTACACCGTTCAACAAATCCTTCAGTTGGACTTTCACACGGGAAGTGTTTGTATAAAAGGTTTCAAAGAGCTGTTACGCAATCAAGATTAAAAAAAGAAAAGAAGTGGCAGCAGAGAAAGACAGCGATGTCCATTACACTAACTGAGTCGCTGTATCGGCCCCTGGTGGTCCAAAAACAACCGCCGATCCAAGCTAAGAAATAGAAATGGTTATGGAGTTGTTCTCACCAAAGGCCGTCGTAGCTACTGGACACGATCAGGGAGCCGTCTCTGTTGAAATGGACCTGCGCACGGGGACACAGCATCACGTTACTGGCAACCGTGTCAGCCGTTAAAACCCAGAAGACTCTTCAGATTTGAAGAATAAAAAACAAACTTACGGCCGAGACCGGGTCGGAGTGAGCCGGCAACGTTTTCAAACATTTCCCGGTCTTCACGTCCCATATCCTCACGCTCTCGTCAAACTGCAAACGAAGACAAAACACACACCTTTTATATTTCCCCCCCTCGCACAAAACGACATGTGACGTGCGTATAATGCTCGATGTGAGCGCTCTGGCAGAGGTCTGACATCTGTTTCCCACTGGCCGCGTGTTGGATGCCAAGAGCTCGGTACTCACCGATCCCGAAACGATAAGATTGGACTGGGGGTTGAAGTTGCAGCAGAAGACGTAGTTGCTGTGACCTTTTAGAGTTTTTAAGCATTTTCCCTAGATGACAGAAAGACGAGTTGAAGTGTCACATTCTTAACAGAACAACATAAAACAAAGAGTGGAAGCGCAGACAGTGGCAGAGCTGCAGGTAAGTGGTGATTAAACTTTTACAGCAGGAGCCGCAGTTATGACTCTTAAAATTGTGCACAGACTTCATTTTCTTCCTTCATGAATGTGTAATGCTACGAGACACTGTCGGCCTGCGTAGACAATCCCATTCTGCCCTTTACCGCATGTTCTGTGATTCAATAACTCGATGGTGAGGACTGTGAACATGAGAGCGCTGCAGTGTTGGTGTGCTCTTACCGAGCTGACGTCCCAGATCTTCAGGGTTTTGTCGTCGGATGCAGACACCAGGAGGTTGGAGTCGGAGGACCAGGCCACGTCAGATATACCCTGCAGAGGAGTGGGGGGTAGTTAGGAACAGCATGGCAAAACTGGACCCAATGTAAATACGAGTGAATAGAACCACGGCTCGCTCCAAACTCAGTCCCTGTGACAGAGTCATTACAACTGAATTTATGTAATAATACATGTTACGCATGTTCTTCATTTCTAGTAGGAATGAGTCATAAACGTTCCGGTTCCCTCGTCTCAAAGTCAGCGGGTTCTTTTGAAGGGGTTTTTGTTTTTTAGACGCCTAAAATAAAGTCTGTCGTTATCACAGGCTTACAGATTCCCGTTTTGTTCTAGGACATCAAATACGTCAGTAAATACCCCAACAGTGAATTTTTACGCTTTTTCGTCCTAAAACAGTCGTTTTCTAACAAGTAAATAAACAACACTACAGAGGTTGTCAGCAGTCAACACATGGAACCAGGAGATCTGCTCCCAGTCCTCCTTTACAGTCTAACTGTGTTTACACTCGTGCTCTTTCAAACTATTGCAACTCAAACTTTCCAACTTGTAGATTCTGATTACAAGATTTAAAGCTGGAGGTTCAGTGGTGACACTAAAGCCATGCGACGGTGTTGTAGTTTGTTTATAGCCTTTTTACTTCTGGTGGTCACACACATGCTTCAAAAACCATGGAAAGGTTTTCATTTGTGAAGATGATCCTGCTGAACAAAACGTGCATAATCAAAAATCCCGTGGAAAAGTCCCATCCCATCTTTGATCGTCTTTTTAAAAGCTGCTGCTGCTACTTCATCTGGGTAAACACAGTCCCGTCCCATCGTTCAAAACATAACGCAGAGAGCAGAAACGCTGCAGCAGTGAAGATGAGAATCTGTCAAACTCACAAGTTTGTGTCCCGATATGGTTTTCTCAAACTTGCCATCATATGCTCCCCAGATTTTGATGAGTTTATCAGCGGCTGCAAAGAGAAGATAAATATGTGATCAGTGTTTTGCGGCTGTAAACAATAGTAGACAGAATATTCAGTGCCAACTATTCTGATGATTTCTTCATCGTTTCGGTCATTCCTCAAGCAGAACACAGAGTGAAGACTTACTGACTTTCTTTTTCATATATGGCAGTAAATAATATATCTTAAGGTTTTGGACAAAGCAAGCATATTGAAGACATAACCGTGTGCTTGGACAAATTGCAAATGCCACTTTATCACTATTTTTTAACATTAATGGACAAATTGACTAATCTAGAAAATACCTGGCAGATTGGCCGATGATGAAAATAATCGTTAACCGTGGCCCATATGTGGTTTGAAGGGAACACGACAGAGGAAATGGAAATATAACTCACACGAGCTGGCGAGCCATTCTCCGCTCGGGCTGAACTTGACGGAGGAGACGGCTTTAGTGTGTCCCGCTAACGTGAATTTCAGGCTGTAGTTTGGCTTGGCAGGGGCAGACTGTAGAGGAAAACAAAACGTGACATTTACTAATCTCCTCCCGGCGTGTGACAAATGGACACACATTTACTCAGCGATCGAAGAAAAAGGAAAAAAACAGAAATGCCTCCAAACCACACCCCTGTATATTCCCTCACTCAATTACCATAAAAGAAACCAACGAGTTAAGTTGGGCAGCCGCAGGAAAACGCTGAAACTATTCAAAAATACAAACCTTGCTTTGGCTGGCGGATGCTGACGGTACAACTGGAGGTTTTGTGTCAGTCTCTGGTTTCTTATCTTCTGTTGCCATGGTGAGGAAATGAGCATCTATTGAGCACGATCCTGAGTGAGAGAGAGAGAGAGAGAGAGAGAGAGAGAGAGAAGCAGTTCAGATTGTGAAAGAGCACAGCGGTGTCTGACGTTAAAGGTTTGTACAGTACCATACAGCTGTGGGCCTGTGTCACAACACAACAACATGTGGATTACACAGTGTGCAACCCAGTAATTACATCCTTTCATGCTCTTTATAGTTATTCAAACCCTAACACTGCACGGAATCATGAAGCTCAGGTGATTGCAGATGCACTATAGAGCATGTGCCAGATTTAGCTCATTCACAAAATGACCTAACTCATATTTCAGCTAGCCATATTAACTCTAGCAGCTATTTCTGACAATTCACAGCTATACAGCCACTGGCTATGAAGCTGTAATAATCACTAAAGGCTGTGATTAGACCTACTGGCACAGGCTGCAGTTGTTTTTCTAATGTTTGTTTGGCAAAAAGCCGCAACTGTAAATGGACGTTAGCTATTTCGGCTAGCAGTTAGCTGGCTAGCTAACTCAGCTAGCGTTAACGAGCCTTGTTGCGGTTAAATGAACTAACTTTACACAGAAACGTTTCATACGCTCAGCCACGGCGGTAAAAACGAGCTGGTGTTACTTACAAATACGTTAACGTCTATTCGCGTTCATATGCAAAACAGAGGAAATGAGGAAATATCAAACAAAGGGCCTTCGCTGAGGAGTCCAACTCTGACAGAAGCTAGCAGCACACTGTAACGGTGTGTTGTTTCAACATTAAAGCCCGACACACAGCGAGAAACCCGCCATGTTAAATCCACCACTCTTTAATGAGAGCTAAGGTTGGTCTGATCAGGTCTCCGTCTGCTTTCAAAGCGTTGATGCTGTTGACAAACTGGCTGACCTGCCACGGAGGGGGCCTCCATTCAAACAATGAGGAATCAGTAAAAAGACGATACTCACTGGGAGTGAACGCAGCTTCGCGGTCAGATTGTTCCTCCTGGTGAAGGTTGGACAGAGAGAGGCACGGTGTGTTTATTCAGACGGTCATGGAGGACGCAGAAATCAATCGGCTCGCTCAGAGATGTGTCCGTCTGCGCGGAGAAGCGGGGAATGTG
>NW_023339774.1:5859243-5871922 GCF_004916995.1 Morone saxatilis | reverse complement strand
GTGGTGCTCGTTTGCGCATGCGTGTTACCCTCAGAAGTAACGGATAAGGATGAGGGACATTAAGCCTCCAAAGCAAATATATGGTAATAAAGCCGTATGGTAGTGAACGGTTATATTAGTGGTTTTCCAGTTTATCTGATGAAAAAATGTGCGTTAATATGACTTATAATGCACATTTATTTCCTTGAATACAGTTTGTCTGGGTGACACTGAATAAATAACTACCAATGCGAATTCCCCAAGTGACAGTGATACAAGTTTAGGTTGTGGGCTGTTTGCCGGCAGACATGTTGTAAAATGGTAAAGGTACATTATTGTGTCAAAAATGTGACCACCTCAGGGTGCTAACTTACATAACAAGGGTACTAAAAAGCAAACGAGTATGCTGTATAGGTGCAACAACACGGTGCCGCAGTCTAAGGATACAGCCTGAAATATCGACATACTTCTTTCTGTCACTGTTTCATTTTATATTAGCAAAATTATTAGAATATATATGTGTATGACGCATATGCAGTCAATGGTACGCCCATACACACTCCAACACAGTAGGTGGCGGTGTCCCTTGGTTTACAATCCGCCATTGAAGCTAAGGAGGAAGGAGAGCGTACTCAGTGCAGCAGGTTTGTTTTAGCAACAAAGTTTTCAGTGTCGAAGTTGGACCGACGGTTCACTGTGGAGTCAACGAGGCTTCATGTTCGGGTATCTGTGCGGAATGTAACCGGTTCTGAATCACAGCCGCCTGGTACCAAGGTGCCTTCTTAAGAAAACGACTCAGTAAAAAGTTCACTAGTCTTTCCTGTTTGTTTTGGGCATATCTTTTTTTGCCGTGACTCTCCCATCATTCCCCGCGAAACAAATCTATGTAACGTTACGTTGCCGCTTTGAGACGATAACAGCCATCGTGAGCTGGGAGGTGGCTGCGCCGAGGCTCGCTCTGAAAACTTTGTGCTGAAACTTGACCTCCTCAAAACAAAGCAGGACTGTCGGACGTGACTTTTTGTATGCACATTCCCAAGTAGGTTAGGTGGTTGATGGTTATTCCTCATTTCCAAACGAGTTGTGTTTATCGGTCGACGTGCAAGTGAATTTTGCTCGCTAGCTAAGTAAAGCTAATGACACTCGCGAGGCTTTCCACATAAACCCATATAGATATAATATATAATAGAGCTGGACGATAGCTTTCTCCACAGCAGATATTTATACTACTTTAATGAATAAACCTGGCCTTTTCTTTTGCTCTGTCCAGCGTAAAAAGTTAGCTTTTACGTTAACGTGTCGCCTGTTAGACTGATAGTGTCAGGTTATTATAGCCAGTAGGTTTATTTATTGCTATAAACCTAACTTACATGGAGATTACATTTGAAGTTACACAGTTGCTCTGCCCTAACCTCCTTCAACTGTTTTACAAGCCGTGTGCTTCCTGTAAAATCTGACCTCTGACCACGTTTCTTGTTCTTCATTTACGGTACAGAGTGACAATAAAACACCTCAGAATTAACCATACATTTTATACTAACGTTAGCCTACCTCTCCATACTACTAAATTAATAATCTGCAATGAGGCAAATTAAAATCAGTGTTAACCATACATTTTTCCCAAGTCAGGGACAGCTACAATTGCAATCTTTTACCATTTAAATAACATGTAATAACAACATGTGAACACGTATAACAAGCCTTTCATTCACCACTGATACAGACACTCCTTGGTTTGTTCCACAACTAGACAAAAACAGTTCATCAATCACAGCAGCTGTAAAACATGCCAACATGGACACAGGGCTCAGTGTACTAGCTGTAAATGTAGACAGACGAAATCAGCTGTTGTGAGCTGTTCTTAAACATCTTTTTCAGTTTAAATAATGATTTATGGTACATGAAGCCTGTTGTGTTTTTGTCTGTGCATGTACAGAAATTTCGATTGCAGCTTTGTTTTTGACAGTTTTATTTGGCCACATTGTCAGTTTAGGCTGCTTATTTTGTATATCTTTGATTTCTGGACCATAGGAGTCATCTCTGATCTTATACGTCCCCCATAACTCAGCTTTTTATCTCAACAGATCGCATTGTCTGGCATGAAAACTATGAATGAAGTGGGCTGGCGTTCCCTCGGAGCCTTTGATGAGCTGACAGACGAGAACTACGGAAGATAACAAAAAGCGACAGAGGTTGTTCGTCCGTTGAAGACCCGTCACTTCCGGCTGCCGCCACCATGTCAGCAGACGCAGAGCCCAAACCTCCTCAGCTTGTGAATCCCCCGCCTCCTGAGGTGAGCAACCCCACCAAGCCGGGCCGGAGGACCAACCAGCTGCAGTTCATGCAGAATGTGGCGATTAAATCCCTGTGGCGGCACCAGTTTGCCTGGCCTTTTTACCAGCCTGTTGACGCAGTCGCTCTTGGACTATCAGTGAGTAGTTTGCAAATGTTCATCAAACTCTTAGCGGTGCTTCCAATCCAGCATTTATCACATCACACTGCAGTTTGTAGCGCCTTTGTTTTCCTTTGTTTTTTTTGTTTTTTTAAAGAATGGAGTCGGCTATTTATGTATTCAAAAGGTAATTAAATAAACAAGTGGGTGGTTTGCTCACATTCAGTAGTCATTAGTCGTTAGCTTAGCCCCTGCCCTGATTTGCAAGTCAAAAACACATCCTGAAACAAACCCACATCTGCTGCATTTATAGTGGCTTTGAAAGGTTGTAAGTCTGCTCTTTCTATATCACTGTTAAGGGTAGTTGTATCTTTGCTACCAGATCAATTTTTTTAGGTTCTGATGTACAAAAAAACCCATTTATTTACAAACAAATTAAAGTGGCCTCCAGGCTTCGGACACCTAAACCAGGGGATTTTTTTCACACACCAACCCCCACCGCGTAACGTCTGTGCTCTAAAATGTCATGTATGTGTTTGTCTCGCTTGCTCTCTTTTCTTTCTCTGAAGTAAAACTGCTTCTAAATCCTTCAATTTCCTGTTTTTTTTATTCTTTCACCGCAGCCGTTGATAGTGTTGTCTTTAAGTTTTGCTCACCGTTGTTTCTCGTTTCTCGCTTGGTGTTGGTTGCCTCTTAATCCTGCACACAGTGAGTATAGGGGACACCGGAATGTAGCATTATACTCATTCAACATTTACAACTCATACCCACACATGGATCATGACAAATAACCCAACATTTAGCAGAAATAACTTTGAGACTTCATTACTGCTTTTTTAATATGTCTCTGCCAGTACTTAATTAATGATAATTAAAGTAGCTTTAAAGTAGAAGCTTTAGTTCTGCAATTTAACAAAATAATTAACTCATTTAAGAGGGACTATTTCTTAAGTAGTCCCTACTGTAGCACTTAATTAGTCCCAATTAAAGCAGTGGATTATCCACAGTGTTTGAGACACTGTTTTGACGTGAGATGTTGAATTGAAGTGGATTCAACTAAATTCCCTTCCCCTCTGTCGGGGACGATGTGGAAACCTCTGAGACAGATCTGTCACAACCTGGGCAAATAAAACCAAAACTGTCTGCATGGCTAATGAAAGAATAATTCCACTTTATTACAACTTGGGTGTTATTTACATGGTTTTGACTATCATTTGTATCGGTTATGATAACAATGTACTAACTAAAATAATTGCTGAGGTCAGGGAACATGGAGACATGACTAACACAAAGTCAGACGGCATAAGAAACGAGTGGTCAGACAGGCTGTAAACAAGCCAACATTTTAGCCAGATTATGTCAAACCCGTTGAAAGGTGGTGAAACAGCGTGAGCATTATGTGTTTGCTTTAAGTTCCAAAATCAGTTTGGGGGTTTGTTTAAAACCTGTCTGATCACCGGGTTTCTTGCTCCATCTGACTTCATCTGAGCGGTGTGGCCGTGTTCCCAGATCTCAGCATATTAACATGGTGGGTATCATGTTGTTTTCACAATAGGAACATTGGCCAAAACTATCAAGACAAAATCCAAATTATAATAAACGGGAATGAGAAAGCTTTGAAAAGTGCTGAAATGAGTCAGACTTTGGCAGATTCTTTTGACGATGTGGGACAGAATCAGAAAAACAAGTCTGCATTCATCTGACACGTTGACTCTTTTTCTCGATCAGGATTATCATACGATAATAACATCTCCCATGGACTTGGGAACCATCAAGAAACGACTGGAGAACAACTACTATTGGAGTGCAAGTGAATGTATGCAGGACTTCAACACCATGTTCACCAACTGCTACATTTATAACAAGGTGAGGGGCTTTGTGAGTAGAAATACACTGCGCTGGTCGGCCTAACACAAAGATAAGCCCTCATACATTTCCTTCTGTCCTCCAGCCTACAGATGACATAGTGCTGATGGCCCTCGCCTTGGAAAAGATTTTCTTGCAAAAAGTCGCCCAGATGCCACAGAATGAAGTGGAGGTTCTTCCTAATGCAGCGAAAGGGAAGGGCAAAAAAAGTAGCACTCCAGGTAAGGAACCGATATCAGTGCTGCAGGCTTCTTCACGTCTTCCTGACAGCATGAGTGAATGAATGTAAACACACTCAGAACAGTCTGTGCATGCTCTGCTTTCAGTTGAAATGCTGTCTGTCTGTATTCTATTGTAGAAACGGTCAAAAGTTTACATTAAGATCCCCCTAAAGACAGTTTCCCTTAATTTAGCCTTTAGCATTTTACAGGACATTGTGAATGTCACTGAAGTCGGTAATCTTAGTATGTGTTACTGTGTGAATAAGAGCTGCATATTTCACCCTTATGTCACCCTCAACTCTCAGCCACCGGCGGTGATTAACTGCATCAGTAACCCGCTGCCACTCCTCTTTTTTCTCTCTGTTCAAAATGACGCCGCTCAGTGCTCCAAACTATAAACTGTCTTCCCTGTGGAGTCTCTAGTAGGGTTTAATTTAGCAGAAGCTGGGTTTCTACTTAGGTGTGTTTTTCTCCTTCTGCCTAAATCCTAATGCGCTTAGAAATGTATATGGCTATTAAAGTGGTAATTGTGGGTGGTGCTCTATGTGTACATGTTTGAGTGGACACCTGCACAAAATCAGAGGGAGAAAAAATCAGCACAGAGCAACACAGAAAAAATATGTCAGATTATACACAGGAAAGCTGTTTTTACTGTCTGTATGTACACAGGGGGGCAGAATGGACCTGCGACCACATGTTCTCCGTCGACTACAACACCCACATCTCAGCCCAGCCTCAGCCACACACCTTCCAGCTCATCCTCAGTGCCTAAACACTCATCACAGACCCCCCCAAAAGTGAGTCACCATTTGTGTCTCTGACGCACTAATATTTTTAAAACAAGGAGAATTGTACCTGATGCTAGTGTCTTTTGTGCTAATTAAGAAGACGGGGATGAAGCGGAAGGAGGGGGCCGCCACAGATTTGTCCTCAGCGGCCATAACCACTTTGAGTGATTTCTCGGAAAGCAAGAGGAAACGTAGAAACTCAGGTCGAGCCGTCAATCCCTCTAGGAAGGACATGGAAGAGAAGGAGTTCCCAGAAGGACAGGGTAGGCTGAGCGAACAGCTCAAGTTCTGCAACGATATCCTGAAGGAGATGCTGTCCAAGAAACATGTGGCCTACGCGTGGCCTTTCTACAAGCCGGTCGACGCTGAGGCTCTGCAGCTACACGATTACCATGACATCATCAAATACCCCATGGATCTCAGCACTATCAAAGTATGAACTCTACATTTACATACACAAATACAGTGTCTCTATGGATGATCTAGTTCTCATGCGTGATGTTGTCTTCGATATGTTTTTAAATTCCAGAAAAAGATGGATGGAGGGGAGTACCAGGATGCACAAGGCTTCGCTGCAGACGTAAGGTTAATTTTTTCCAATTGCTACAAATACAACCCTCAGCATCATGAAGTCGTCACTAAGGCCAGAAAACTTCAGGTGTGTTTTGAGTTATAGCATTTAATAACGGAAGAGTTGAACATAGTTTTACTGGTTCTTTAGGCTCACTTTTCAATTCCACTCAGTCCTTCTTTCTTTCCTGTGTTTGCTTTAGGGCGTGTTCGAGAAGAGGTTTGCAAAGATGCCAGACGAGCCGGTGGAGCTGATTTCACCAGTGAGTCCTGTGCCCGCGAGGAGCGCAGGTTTTAGTGGGATGAGTGTCAACAGCTCGTCCAACTTCGACAAATCAGACTCATCAGAGGAGCGCGCCACCCGACTTGCTGAGTTGCAAGAACAGGTGGGTGCAGAACAGGTGGGTTTCTACACAGATCTCCAGGGTCTTGTTATATAACATGTCTTTCTGCTACTTCAAACCACAATGGCATCACACAAGCAATATTTTAAAAGAAATATGCTGCACAATGAGACTTGACCAGCACGTAATTGTTTATTTGTTCGGGACAACATAAACAAATGCCGGGCACCGTAAATTTGTATAGGCTAAGCAAATTTGCAATGCCTGTCCATTTGCTACAGCACGGTGGTTAGCATTGTTGCCTCCCTGTGTCTGTGGGGGTTTTCTCCAGGTGCACTATTAGCTTCATTTCTTTAGTCCGTGCCCTTGACCAAGGCAGTAGCTTAGATATGGAGTGGGTCCCCCTGCTGCCCACTGCTCCCAGTACTTAGGACGGGTTGAATGCAGAGGACACATTTCACTCTGATGTTTATGATTGAATATGTGATAATAAAGCTGATTCTATTCTTAACTTAACACATACACAAGATACAGTACAAAACATAAAGTCAACAGTAAGTATGTACATTTAAAACACACAACTGCCACCTTATGTTCTGGCTCTCAAATATACAGCAATATAAGGTATATTAGATGAGGTGTTTCTTCCCTGCTCGGACTCGTCAATTGCTTCACATGCTAAGCTGGACATGGTCTTGCATACAGTGAACCACTCAATGAGACTTCCTTGTCTTCATTACTTGCTCTTTATGTCGCATACCTTCAGACTTGCTAACACAGACAATACGCTCTGGCTCCAACCTCCTCTCTGATTTCTCAGCACTGCTATTTCTCTTGGCACATTTTTCATGCTACTGTGTACTGCCACACTAGCCCATTTCTGTTGACCCTCTACCCAGCTTAAAGCTGTTCATGAGCAGCTCACTGCACTCTCGGAAGTCCCTGTGATCAAACCAAAGAAGAAAAAAGAGAAGGACACAAAAGAGGACAGCAGGCAAAATGCCAGCTCAAGGTAGGCTGTTTTACAGAAGTGAAGAACCCTTCTTTTCACATTATGTCACTGCTATATAGAGACATGTTAGCTGCTCTGTTTTGAATTTCAGGCCGTCATGGAAGAGAAGCAAAGACTGGGATACAGATGATGAATGTCTGCCGATGACGTACGACGAGAAGCACCAGCTGAGCCTGGACATTAACCGGTTACCTGGCATTAAGCTGGGCCGCGTGGTGCAAATCATTCAAACATTAGAGCCCACAATGTGTGACGCAAACCCAGATGAGATCGAAATCGACTTTGAGATACTGAAGCCGTCCACTCTGCGCGAGCTGGAGAAATACGTGAAGTCTTGTCTCTATAAGAAGTTTAAGAAATTTCAAAGTGAGTATGAAGCCTTGCTGCGATCTTCCTTTTGAATTATTTGATATTAAAGTGCTAATTACCCCATGAATTGAAATGTCATCAGCGTCTAGCATTTAATCTGTCTGTACTTCCCTTCATCCAGATAAAAGTGGTCAAACTGCATCTCATCACGTCAGCTGCAGCAGTTCTTCAGATTCTGCCACCAGCAGCTCCAGTGACTCCAGTTCAGAAAACTGACTCGCGACAACTGTGATGTTTTTATTTATTTCTTATTTTGTTTACCAAAAGAGAGATCTTCAAAACTGTTTAACATACTTATTTTTGTATTTGTTTTATGTTCAACATGTGGGAAATTAAACTTCCCACCCAGTGTCTTTGTATTCAGTGTGGCTTTTCTCACTCTGTGTCTTCATTATTCATGGCCATGATCCGTGGAAGTTCAGGAGCAAGTTGAACATTTCAAAGATTATATTACGGTTAAAGGGAGAGAACAGGGTCTGTTAAAGGCATTGTTTGAGCAGAAATGAACAGGAAGTTGAGGTGAAGCGTTTAAAGGTTGGTTGGTTAAATGTGGAAATGTAGGTGGCTGGTTGGACCCGGTCTGAAAACCTAATACTTCGATGGCTGGCCTTCATTCTGCCTGTGTGCCACGGCTGCTGTTTGAGATACTAGTCATGACAAAACTCGAATCAACTTGACTTACAATGGATGTATGGTGTTTGGAATAATTACAGTGAAGCAATTTGTATTTCCTTTCCTTTATTCCTTTTATTATTTTATTGTATTTAAAAGTTTATTATACAATATTAAAATGTATTTTCACATCACTTAAAAGTAGTGGATTGTTTTTAATTACTTTCAATGGTGTTTCAAATAACTGTATTCAGGTATTATCAGATGGAAAAATGGATATTTTCTTTGATTGTGTTTAGATCATATATACTATCAGTGGTATAGATTATTGCCTTCACTTCCGAGTCCAGAGCAGGATGTAGATCAAACTTTGGAAACACTTTATTTTAACTCTGCACCTTCCATATTTATAAGCAGTTTTAAAACAATGGTTTCTAACACACTATAATGTAGTGCACCAGTGGGAGCATGGCCTGTTATTATTGCAGTCTCCAATGTGGTCTATTGGACAAATATCTGTTAAAAAGGTTGTTGTTGTTTTTTTTCATAATACAGACTTAAAGGACCGGTTTGTAGGATTTAGTGGCACATAGCGGTGTAGTTGCAATTTACAACCCCCTTGCCCCCTCAACCCCCCTGAATGTTACACACTAGACCTGGAAGTTTTTAAGGGCAATCAGCCTAAGGTAAATGTTCCTTAGAAATGTGTCTTATGGATGCAACAATTACTAAGCCAGTTGCACCTATTTAAACATTTGCGTATCACTTGTAACTCTTTGCAGGTCTAACATGCTACCTCCCATGGAAATGAAATGCTGAAAATGAGTACGATCCATCATGGCTGTGATGGAAGTTCAGTTGCATTCCTCTGTGTCATGCTGTTTAACATTCAATGTTTGAGAGAATTCAAGTTCAACTTTTTGATTTTCACATTTAAAAATGTTTTGTTATATTTATTTCTTGACCTGTGTTTGCTGTGCTTATTGTTCCAAGCAGAAAAAGTGAATAAACAGTTGAACAGTCCTGCTGAATGACCTTTGTGAAGGTCCACCGCAGGGTTGTACATGTTGTAGTCCATTTACTACAAATGACTTGCTCTCAATATTTGCAGCATGATGTAATGATGTAGGCTTCTTAAGATTGTGGTATGAAGGTTAACTTGGAGAGACTTGAAACTTAAAGTGAACATCATGTCCACTGTTATTCATGTAAGCCGTGGTTTATTTTTTGGTAATGCGTCATGTCAGTCGGCTCTTTACCATGCAACAGTAATGTAACTTAGACAACAATAAGAGAAGAAATGATGAATTACCTGACTCAGCTTTCAAGAATTGGCTATTTTTTTAATTCAATCTGGACTTACTGTTCAGAATTCTAAAACCCTAGCCCTGTCCATACAGCAGGAATGCCATTTGTACTAAATTAACCTCAGTGTAAAAACTCCCACGGCTGTTTATGTTATGTTTTTATACTTGTTTTTATTTTTGTTTCCAATGTTTCCAGCTATTTCTAACTAGTTTGTCGCTGTTAATATAGAGTGACTCAGTTTCAAACGTTCTAGCAAAAATGCTTGTATGTATCAAGTCTGCCCAACGCAGACCTTTTTTTACTCTTATGTTTATTTTTTGTTAATAAAAGTAAAAGCACAAAAGTGGCCTTGTGTTTATTTAACAGGACAGATGTGAAGCACCCATAATATTGTGCTCTTTAGTAAACAGTACGTGCCACAGTGAAAGAAAGCCCTCTTGCCTAAAACCTTTACTCCACTTTCAGCTGGCCTGCCAACTGCTGTGCAGGAACTGGCACACACTCAAAGCTGACCAGTTCAAACAGCTGGTGCCTCCATAAGCTTACACTCCATTGGATCTTAGTGCTTAACGTCTTTGAGCATGGGCTGAAGGCACTGGAGACGTGTTAAGTCAGGGTTGCTTGTGCGAGAGGACAGCGGTACTAAAAGCACTCACTCGTATTGGCAGAAAGAAGATAAGAGTACACAAGCTGGATATCTGTGGCTCAATGCTGCTAGTTCAGTAATCAACCAGGAGATGGCGATCATGTACTATCCTCAGCTTTATTAGGATTACTTTTATATGATTTCACTTCTGTATCGTGTACCATCTACAGTTGGAACGAGTATATAGCCTATACCCTATGCATTTTTTATCATTATTTGTCAGTGGACCTTGTAAGAAAGATTCTGCTTAAAAAATCAGTGATACCTTAGTGCTGGGGGGAAAAAAAGAAAGCCCCAACTGCGTGCACACCGTGGGGTCATTCATCATTTACACTATTTTTCTTCCTCCCAGCCCAGCTTGCTGTCCTTGCACTGTGCATATGGCAGGGAGACATGCTCTTTGTGACCTGCATTCCCATCATTCCACATTGAACATGCCACTCGGCTCCAACCGACAACCTTGGGGCGTGATTGATCAATGCCACAACTTCAATGACAACTAGTCATTTCTGCCACTTCTGGCCATCACTCAGGACGCATGAATCCAATGTTAAAAAGGCCACACGCATGCAACTCTCCAGACACATCACGTAAGACTGTGTTTGCTTTGATTAATGGATCTCTGGTTTTCATTTTCTTTTCGCCAACATTGTAGAAGAACATTCAGGAGAAAGAATAGAGACTCAATGCACGCGGCCTCACAGTGTCAGTTTGAATCGAGGTATGTAGAATGAACTGCACATGTGTGCACTTCTGTTCAGTAAACGATTTATGCTAATGTGACATATATCAAGGATCTTAATTGCAAATTAGCTGACACTGTTCTCGATAAAGTGAGGGCTTCCTTTTATTTTAATATGCTCCATTTGTAACAAAATATGTGCCACTTAGTCTATTTTAAAATCATTACTTTAGAAATTGATGAGTGTGTTATTTTGCAGCTCTTTGCATCACATACACATACAGTATATGTATAGGTTCATTTATGGGTGCAACCAGGAGCTTATACTCCACAGTAAAACTGGATCAGCTAGTCATAACCCTGTTTCTGTAACCTTTAGGCTACTGCTGCCGGTTATTTACCGGTTATGTAGGTTACAGATGTCAGCCATTTCCTCATGTTCATACTGTACGCTGTGTGTTTTCCTTCTGTGTTATCTGTCGGTTTCCGGTAAAGTGCGTGGAGGAATTACTGTTGTGCTGACTTTAAAGAAGGATGTTCCAGCAGCATTCTGGTTAAATGTTTTGACCTTCAGTTATCTGTCCAGGCAGGATTTACAGAGCGCATGCACACTCTGCTTTTAACAAAACAGTATTTTCAAATTGTATACAATTGTCATAAGTGAATGCTAATCAGTAAGACCATGGTCTGGTACAGCTGACCAAGCTCCTCTGAATCTGTCAAGGGTTAAGGTCCTTTCCCTTCAGGTTGGAGGATAGGAACAAGAAACACTCTTTCTCCAAACTCTCAGCCAGTGCTACCTTTTTTGTTGCATTTTTCCAACTTGCTCTGGAACTGCTGTGAGCATGGCAACAGTTCCCCCTACAAAAGGCCTGCTTAAAGATTTATAAGCCATATTTTAGGCTGATGAGGCTGTTCAAAAGGTCTTTAAAGGTTAAGTGATCTCATGGCTCCATCAGCCAAACTCAGAGAACATTTGTACATCACAGAATGCATTGTGCAAGGGACATTATCAACATCCATTCACCCTGCTCACCCATCCTTATATGCCCCAAGATTACAGAGCTTAGTTAACCATTAAGAGTCCAGATCTTGTATAACCTTAAAGAAACGGTGCATTTGCTGTTATATTTGTCTGCTTACTTTTGAAGGTTGAGACCAGTGAATGTATAAGCACTCCACCCAGAACTGGTTTTAAGATGGATTGATCAATGCCACAACTTCTATGAAAGTATAGGAACACCACCCAGAACTGGTTTTAAAGTGTCAATAGACTGCATATATATGCTCTGTAGATAAGCCTTGTAGGTTCTTGGGGCCCTTATCCTAAAGTCCAACAGAAGTGGAAACTGACCAGGCAAGACCATGATGTCTTCTGGTGGTCAGTGAAGCGATTAAACCCTGGGGCCCAGTAGCCTGAGGTGAATTGGGTGAAACACAGTCAGCACTCCTGACAGACTGACCACATCCACAGCCGCCGTCAGGGCTAGCAGAACAGCCTCGGGCTCCCTGGCGGTCCTGTCTACCGGAGTGAGTAGATGTGTGTAACTGCAGGAAATGGGAAGGAGTTCCACTAGGTCCAAAGCAAAATGCTAAAATCACTGTTCAGGCATCTTGAATGGTTCTAACTTAAGTCCAACTGGAATTCTGCTTACAGGCCGCCTACATGGTCAAGTCTTGTCTTCCCATATTCCTGCAAACTCTGCAGCCAATGGGCAGGCTTGTTAAAGTGGGTGTGAAACATGCTGAATTGACCATGAATGAAACTGTCCCCATCAAACAGGACATGGATAAGTTGTAAGGTTGTGATTGTTGAACTTCACCTATGCGGCTGTGGCGCAGAGGCAGAGCGGGTCGTAGGAAGGTTGTTGGTTCGATCCCCAGCTCCAC
>NW_023339774.1:5859015-5859194 GCF_004916995.1 Morone saxatilis | reverse complement strand
GATGCTGTGTGTGAATGTGTATCAGAATCAGAATCAGAAATACTTTAATAATCCCCGTGGGGAAATTACTTTTTTACTTTTAATTTACTTATGAATGAGTTAGTTTCTGTTTGCCATCACTGAGTGAATGTGTGTGAAAGGGCAAATGTGCCATGTATTGTAAAAGCGCTTTGAGTGGT
>NW_023339774.1:5853897-5859002 GCF_004916995.1 Morone saxatilis | reverse complement strand
GTCCATTTACCATTTACCACCTCTGGGTCAGAAATGATAGCCAGCAACCATTATGAACAGTTGAAGATACAGACAAAGCCTGCTGTGCAGTAACAGGTGTCGTAAGGGCAACAGGTGCATCAGGGAGTGCGTGTGCCAGAAAATTCGATTTTATCTAATTCTCAAAGCCTGCTCTTGAGGGGCTCATACTTTTCTTTCAGCGGCTAGTATAGTCTCTGCGCAACAAACAGTTAACAGGTCCAAACCCCCTGTCTGGGTCATGTTGGCTGCTGGAGACAGCTACAGGGGGGTAAAAAGATGATCAACTTTTTGGTTTCACTGTTGTAGTTCCGTCACTATTATTTTTTTAAAACATCTTGAATCGATGTTTCCCATTTGACGTCCAAAATATTTGGGTGGGAGGCCATTTTTTACTGGCCGGTCCCAAGCCACTAAGCAAAGAAGGCTGCAGAAGGAGATGCTCCTTGCTGAGACAAAGAGTCCACAATATTCATGCCCGCTGTAAATAATAGCTGCAAGAGGCCGTTTAAATCCTTGATTTTAATTTATTCACTTGTACATGGCTTTATAAATCCAGCTTTGCAATCTTCAAAAAAAAAAAAAAGAAAGAAAGCACAGAACACCAGATTTTACTATACAACTCTATTTTATACCCGCAGATAAATTAGCCAAAAGAATGATTTCCCTGTGGAAACTCTGAAGGTGGGAAGGGTCAATGATGACTGAGTTGAGAAAGTAATGAGACATTACAAAGAGGGTTTAACAAGAAACAGGTGGCATATTGATGTTAATGACAATTAAGTGATTAATTGACCAAGTGCGAGTATTTTATTAACAAGGACTGACATTGGGAAATCTATGGAAGAGGAGAGAGAAAGGAAAAGGAAAAGGAACAAGTGCCAAATTATTGAAGTGAACAAAAGAAAACCCAAAGAATCTAAATGGTAGAAGACAATTAGGAAAGAATTGCAAAAAGCTGATATAAGTGATGTTGGCCAGGGATTGGATCAGTATTCATAGACAACATGGACAAGTTGTAGAGGGCATCTGGGATCAAGGTGTACACATAATTATATGTAAAGAGAACTTCACTTACTTTGCATTAAAGCAATTGAAGCCTTGAACTGTTAGCTTAAAGCTGAAAGGTTAGCTTAAGCTTACATTAACAAATTTTCCATACACTTGGGAGAAAATGGAAACAAGCCATAAACACAACACTAACATAACCTTTGAAATGTATATGGAAACTTATAATAAAACATTAGCATTCATTCAGAGTTGTGTTTCTAGCCAAACAAGGAATCTAAGTCCAATATTCACTTTCCTTTTAGCTTTCTCTGGCCTTTTTAGCTGCTAAATGCTCCACTTTGTTCACCAGTTAGTTGCTAACTGTGTCTGTGTGCCATTTGGTGCTGGGAAGGAAGTGTACAGTGGTTCTTTTTGTTGCTGTTTATTTATTTTTGCATGTGAAAATGGTGCTGATGAGAGCGGTGACAGTCAACCAAACAGCAAAGTTGTTGATAACTGTCGCTACGAGCAAACTTTTTGACATACTCATTTTATCCATTGTTAATATAAAAATATTGATTATAGCAGCTTTAATGCATGTTATTTCACTTTACAGGGAGGTTAAGGTTAAGTAAAGTGTGACAGGCCTTTTTCACAGCAGACATTTCAACTTCAAGCTCCGGTGTTACTAATAACATACAGAATGGCTCTGTTCTATTCGAGTGTCCCAGTAAGTCATGACAGTGAGCCAGCATGCGCAATACCACGACCCTAAAACTAAAGCAACTAAATGCAATTCAGCCATCATTAATTTATTATTTATACCTGCACTTTTCCTACTGTGACATTTCAAAATGTCTTCTGTGAAATTCTGCCTATTGGTAAAAATAAAAAGTTATGAAATATGCCACTTCCAAAGTGTTGGCTCAGACTTGCCGTCACCGCAAATGAAATGATGGTAGGTATGACGGAACAAGTCATGACAAACCAATCACAATTATTATTGGCAGAGTATATTGAGCATTTCCCACCACTGTAAATGTAGTGGTTAGTGTTTTAATGACACTCTGCCACACAGATTAATATATTGCAGTTTAAGTGAACCACAATTTTATGAGAACGAAAACCTGCCTATAATATTTATTTTACTGTTAGTACAGCGGCCTCGTGGTTTAAGCTGCACTATCACCTAAATAACACCTTCACCTCTCTGTACTTTCAAGCCTGGTCTTAATCATTTCCTCCACCTGCCTGTGGCTGCTTTCACTGAGCCTATACTATTTTAATGAATCCGTCTGGTACTGTCTCTGTTATTTTATCGTAACATTATGCTGCTGTAGAAGACCATCTACCCTATGAATGAAGGTTCAATACATAGCGTTAAGTCTAATTTTGTAAACAGTTTGGCTCAGCAGTATACCCAAAAAACATGTCCTATTAAAACACATCAGGTCTAAATAGCAGAAAATCTTTATTTTATGTTAATCCTTCATCAATCAATGTATTCTCAGTGGTTTGTACACCTGACACGGTGTGTGTGTGTGTGTGTGTGTGTGTTTTGTGATGGGGTTAACAATTACATTAAAGGGGCACTCCAGAGATGTAGCATTTCATGTAAAGTTGGGACATGCAGAAATCAACATATCATGACTTTTTATCTCTAGTATGGCCAAAACCCGCAGATCCTGCATTTCCAACAATGCTTGATAG
Organism: Morone saxatilis; assembly: GCF_004916995.1. NCBI lineage: Eukaryota > Metazoa > Chordata > Actinopteri > Moronidae > Morone > Morone saxatilis. Next base: position 5,856,284 of record NW_023339774.1, on the reverse strand, counting down.
TGTCTTAGTTATCCCCTTTTTTCCCCTTTTCCTGACTTTTAACCTCCACACCAACACCTTCTGCACCTTTAACAAAAATACAAAATCATTTATTTAATACAACGCGTGAATAACCACAACCATCCACTTCAGCTCAAGCAGATTAACTGAAAACTATTATTTTTTCAAATGTTTTTTCTTCTTTGAAATGCCCCTTTAATCCCCTTGTATCAGAAGCCCCTGCAGTGTGCGCCTCATCCGTCAGAGGGCGCATCCACAACTCCCAGTTGAAAAAAAAAAAATATTCCCTGAAACTCACATTCTTGGAGTATGGAGCCACTTTACCAAAGTGTGGACACACTACCCAAGTGTTACCTTAGCACGAGATAAACGGCACGTGCGAGCTCGTTCAGCCTCCTGCCTGAACACCGAGAGAGAATCCCGGACGCGCTCTCCTCAGGATTTGTGCAGCTGGGGTCGGGACCGCTAAACATCTCCGTCCGAGAGGGAAACGAGGAGTGGGAGACGCGAGAGAAGAGAGGACATGAACGGAAGGGAGGCACAAATCACTGAAAAGCAGAGCTGTGTACGCGCGTAACGCTATTCCGGCTGTGCGTAAAAGCGCCAAACAAAGTAACGTTAACCGGATAAATGTAAACACTGCTATTTCTCTTTTCTCCTGGACATGTTTCCGCTGCCGGAGAGCGTTGTTTAGACTGTTGTGGAAACAAGGGTGATCCCGGCGCTGTACAGAGCCTGCTCTGTGTATTATCTCTGTTTCTTTTATTGTTATTGCTCTGGGAAATTACGGGAAGTTCTTGTTTTTGACGCTTCGCTTCTGGGGAAATGCGCTGTAAATGCGGTTGGTGACTCCGGGCTCTGGTTGAACAGCTAAACAGGACTTGTAACGCTGTTTTTTCCACATTTGCATGGTAGGCTGTGCTGTTTGGTTCACTGAAATGTGAGACACTCGTGAAGTCGACACATGACAAACCGCCGCATCCAGCTGTTTTATTAGCCACTACTGTAGCCGTCCATTCACGCCTTTTGGATTTGGGACATGCTAAGAAAAGTTTTTAAGAATGAAGAGAAGAAAATTCCCATAGGTCGACTCCGTTTTCTGCTCACATCGCCGCCGTCTGCTGAGCTGGATCTGTGGAAGCGCTGTTATTATTTGAGTCTTTTTCAAGCCTTCATCATTTCCATGTTGTGGCGACAGCAGAGCTGACATGCGCCTGGGATGGGGCTATAGTGCGGCGACCCACTGCGATTAACATACAGTTGCGAAATTTGCCTGATTGTGGAGCTGGTAGTGAATGAGTAAGACATCCGGCTCAGGTAGGGAACCGAGCGTAGTGCCTGCTTGTGCGCCGTGAACCCGCCGCTTTCAGCCCGGCTGTGAACCACTTCGAGGACTCGGTTTACTTTGTGAGAGGAGGAGAGAGTCTCCGGAGCCGATATGGAGGAGTGGAGACAATGCGGGCGGTGGTTGATAGACTGCAAGGTCCTGCCCCCGAACCACCGGGTCGTGTGGCCCTCGGCGGCCGTCTTCGACTTGGCACAGGCCCTGCGAGACGGGGTGCTCTTGTGCCAGATGTTGCACAACCTGTCGCCCGGATCAGTGGACCTGAAGGAGATCAATTTCAGACCCCAGATGTCACAGGTGAGTCGGCCTCTCTGTGTAAACTTCAGACCTGCAGAATGGGGTTGATTTACGCCCTCAGGCTGTGTCTTGTGACTGTGCACACACTCTTTTTCTTCTCATTCACACTTTTGGGGATTGCCAGGGCAGCCACCGGCCACTGGCATCTTCCATGCATCGCTTTGATTGTTTTTGGAAGCTGAATGACATTTTACAGCATCTCGTTCCAGGATTTTCCCCCAGTTATTCAGCACAAGATTTTAGCCGGAAACCTTCCTGTCACAACAAGCCCACTTCTTGGCCCCAGCCCAGTGCAGAGCCACTATCAGTGTATCTGTGATAATACAGCAGTTCAACAGATGTTCGTGGTGCACAGTGTAAGGTCCGTTCAGGTTTGCACAGGTGAAGGAACAAGGTGCCACCCCCGCACATGAGTGGTGGTTGCCTACTGCCAGACCCCAGGTTGATCACGTCTCTCTGAGTGTTTGTTGGCCTTTCATGTCACTTTCTACACACACGAATGATCTGAATTCACCACGCACACTGGCACGTTTTGCAGTGCAACCTTTGTGGGATCGCTCATTGTGAGGTTCTCAAGAATATGAAACTGTGATAATGAATTTGTTGTTGCCCTGCAGTGACAGCTACAACATCTTCATTTGCTTTAGATTAAAGGGTTTTAATTGAGTATTATCCTGTCAGTCTAGTTCTGAGTGGAACTTAATTATCTTATATAAGTTTTTTTTTTTTTTTTACTTTTACTTTT
>NW_023339774.1:5841285-5853884 GCF_004916995.1 Morone saxatilis | reverse complement strand
GTGTGTCACTTCAGTTGGACAAAGAAAAAGTCCTTGAAAGTTGTCATTTGTGTTGAAGAGGTGCTGCCAACCTACACCACCTGCATGATAGTAGCAGTTTAACTCCAAAACTGAGGATTATTTGCTTTTAAATGTTTTACCCACATCATATAGCAGAAGAGTAGGCAAGAAAAGACAAGTTTACTGTAAGCTCTTTGCAGAGAAACTCAAAGAGGAATAACTGTCTTGGTATATAGTTAGCCTCAAACGAAACATAAGTCTACATGGTGGTGCGATTAGAGGTTTGGATCGCTGCACGACTCCGTTTATATAAAGCTCACTGGCCACTTCAGCTCATTCTAGTTTCCAAAGGAGGTGTCGACTGCCACAGGAAGTTTACATGACCACAGCAGCTGAGTTAAAGGGAGCTGTGGTAAATGTTTCTATTGAGTTTTGAGGCTGTGTTCACACTGCGGGTACAAGTGACCCAAATTGGACTTTTTTTTTGCTCATGTGTGACTCATTTGTTTTTTTGATTTAAGCCACTTTCTGATGGGGTCCAAATCAGATGCAGGTCTTTGCAATGTGCCCCCCCTTTGAACAGTCATATCAGAATTCATGTGACTTTTATGTTGCTCTAGATCTACGTTCATCATGTGGGTCACTCTAGGACCTGTACACAATGGAATCTGATGGAAAAAAAATCAGATAGTAGCAATAAATCAGAATTGAGCACTAAAGCTTGCAGTGTGAACGCAGACTTATTCACCCTGAAGTCTGGTCTTAAGTACCACTGAGCTTCCATTACTGCATGGTGAGAAGTCTGGGGATTGGCACTGTGAATGGCTCGTGGTTGCCTGCATGCAGGATGTGCTTGGTTATTCTCATTGTCATGCCCACAGAGGCCAAAACAGCTATCATACCAGAGCAATTGCCCTCTGACAGCACATTTGTCTGATATTCTTGGCACACCTTCCATGACCTGTTTCTGTCATAATAATGTGTGAACGTGTGTATTGCGTCTGTCTGTCTGGCTTTCAGTCTGGGTTGTTGGTTGCCTCTTTCAGGTAAATATTCCTGGCTTTTCTTTTATGTTTCCGTAGTCGATGAACAGAAAAATAATTTACGCCAATTTTTTATAATAGATTAACCCTGAGCGAGCGGCAGAATGTAGATTGAGAGCAGGGGTTTGTTACATTATTATTGAATACTCTCACAGCTCTGACAAATTACACATCATTGGAAGGCACGCTGGTATCTCCACAAAGCACAGCAGCAAAAATATTCTTATTATTAGCAAGAATGGAAAACATTTTTTTGCCACGTTTGTGCTTCTGTTAATGTGGTTCTGCATCATTTGAAGAGAATGGAATTATTAATATAGTTAAAAGGGTTTGAGGATAGTAACAATTTCTGGCTTGTGCACAAAAACAGGGGTGCTTGTTAAAGAAGTAATGGTTGAATTTAACAAGCAGAATGCCAAAATATTCTCTGGTTCCTGCTTGTCAAATGTGAGGATGTGCTTCTTTTCTATTTTATATGGGTTTAAGTTGAATATCTTTGGCATTTGGACTAAACACACCAGTTAAGGTTTGGTTGTGGGAATTGTTAGGCGCAGATCCAGTCACTAGTCTTTCTCTCTCTTTGCCTTGTAACCACTAGTAGCCTGGACTTATCAGCTCCAGAAGCTACGGACTTCCATGATTACAAGACAAGGGAGAGGTCTGGATGGCATGCTTTGATCCGCCCACTAATCCCATGCTCCTGGTCCCACTGTGCGAATCTGCAGTGGGGGTAGAAGGGGTGTCCTCAGTGACAAATTGGGTTAAACAAAATCCTGGCAGCAGAACAGTAGTAGCCTACGTGATTTATGGTAAGGAAAAGGTCAGAGCGCATGTGCTTTAACACTCAGAACACACCGAGTCAGTGGCTTAGCCCAGTGAAGAGGAGGTGAAGCTGAGTGATTACGTTATTTGCTAGTACAGAATTTCTCCGATGGCTCCACTTGCACTGTGATTAATAGTTTAACAAATTGAGTTTTTTCTCGCTGTTAAACAATCATATTCTCAAATATGTTTGACACAGGGAGTAGGTGTGAACAGGGGTTATAGTGCCGTGTGACCTGAATCAGAACGGGACCTTTGGTAAAAGAGTAACATTCAGTCCAAAGGGATGTGCTTCTCCTTTTTCTAGTGACCCAGTAATTCTATTCAGTTGCTGCTGTTAACAGGGTCTAATCACAATAATGCTTTGGCATTGATCCCAGTTTGTGCTTCAGCGCATTGTCATTGTGTTTAAGTGCATTCTGTAGAACTCAAAGGGAAGTCATTGTAGCAGCACTGATACTGTATTGTGATTTAATACATGTTGAGGCAACAGCCGCATTTTTTAGTTTTTCTACTGTACATTTTATGATTTGAGATGATAATGGTTTGAGGGTGCATGTTTTCATACATGGCCAGCAGCACAGTGTCTCTAGAAGGTCCTGGGTTCAAACCCAACAGTTCCAAAAAGGGACTTTTTGTGTAGAGTTTGCATGCTCACCTCATGTATGCAAGGGCAGGGTGTGAACTACAGGGGAGCCACGGGGAGCTCGGCTCCTCTTTTTAAGACATGAGCTCCCCTGAAAACCTGATTTGTGAAATTTTAGGGGAGTGTATAAAATATTGCCTAATATCCTATTTTTGCTATGTATTTCTAGTTTGCTGTATCTTCAATATTATGGTTCATTCATAAAATTTGGCTACTATTGATGTGTGATTCATGCATGAGGGTGAATTATCAGTGATCATTAATTCACTTTAAAAAAGATACTGGTTTGCGGTTTGTGGCGGGCAGCTCAGTATCATAAACACTGCAACTCAAAGGGTTAGGTATGTTAGGTTTGATATTTGACTCTTGCATTTGATATCTCAATTGCACTGATTATTAAATATGAGATGTGCTGACATAAAGCAAGTAGGCCATTGCAGCAACAAGAGTCACTGTCAGTCCTGTCCTACAGGTGCGTACAAGTGCACACACAGCCTCGGGTGAAAAAGTGAGCTCCCCAGAAGCCATGGAATAGTTTGCGCACTGTGCAAGGGGCTTTAGTACTGACAAGGTAAATTAATGAATCGATTTGTGAATCAACAAAAAAGTAGCTGACATTTTAGTAATTTATCAAGCACAATGCCAAACACTCCAAAGTTCCAGCCTCTCAAATGTGAGGATTTGCTGTTTTTCTCTGTTTTATATCATTGTACATTGAATATGTTTGTGTTTTGTACTGGGACAAAAGAAGCAATTTGAAGGCATAATCCTTGGTGAACTACAGGAATTTATGATTTTGACTTATGAGTTCATGCTGTTTCTTCTCCTACAGTTGAAAGAAATGTAGGTTAGGTGAACTGGCCCATGAATTGCCCATAGGTGTGACTGTGAGTGTGGTTGTCTATATGTGTCAGCCCACTGCATACTGAGACTGATCCAGCCACCTGTGATGTTTAACAGGATAGAAAATGGAAAGGATGGATATACCTGTAACTCTGAATACACCACAGGATCAGAATTTGTCATTTAAACTATTATTTAAAAAACATTCAACATTTGCTTTTAATGAGTGACTGAGACGTTTAAACCCCTAGCTTACCTGTGAAAAAATAACAAGTCTGCCGTTGTACCCTTGAACAAGAAGCGCAACACAATTAGCACCTACTTAAACGAAGCTGAAAGGTGACTTACTGAAGTCTCTGCTTGACTTGCAGGTGTGAATGTGCCTAATGGCATAAAAATGAAGAGGGACACTGCAAAAATCAGCACTCAGCAGAGGGTGACTGAATAGATAACGGTTGAAAATGTGCAGTCAAATGGCAAAAAAGAGAAACGTCCATTGATGCATCCTTCCACTTCACAGTGAGGAAGTCACACACTTTATTGTTTATTGTCATGAAATAAGTTATGAAGCACTCAACTGTAAATGCATGTAAAACAGTTCATCAGAAGCGCCTGAAGTAACCGTAGGGTGTGTTGTGCAAAAACTGTTGGTGCCGACGAATGGTAACAGCCATGTCCACACTAAGCAGGATACATTTAAAATTGCTGTTTTTTTTCTTACATATTTTGCTCTTCCTTCCACATTCTGGCAAGCTCGTATTGAAAACGTGGGTGTCAGAGTTTTGCGGAGATGGCGAACACGATGACACATGCCTTAATGGAGTTGGCCAGGTTCACATCGAGAGTCCAGCCGGTGATTGCTCATTTTGATTGACTGTATGGCTCATCAGAAAATACCACTGTTGTCACTGAACTGTAACATATTTATGTTATCGGACTATTAAGCGAGCATGGAATTGCAACCCGAGAGGAAGAGGAGATTTTGTCATTTTTCATTTTCATATTATTTGTAAACTCTCATGTAACCTGAGTTTAGATTTATCTGCCTTATTTTGGGCAGGAGAGGAGGCAAAGTACTCCTTTCAAAGAAGCTGCCAAGATAACCTTAATTTAGGTGGTCAATAAAGTTTTTTTTTTAAAAGATGGTGAGGCTTTCCTCTCTACCTCAAGGTTGTAAATGGATGCCTAACGAGCGCTGGTGTTTGGAGATGCTTGGGAGCTCAAAGTGTACATATCAAGAATCCAGCGCCTCAGGCTGAGTCTGAAAGACAAGACTGAGCTGTGCTCTCTGAAGCCTTTTGTGTGTTCTGCAATGTTTTTTTTTGTTGTTTTTTTTCACCCGGCCTTTCTCATTCTTTTTTTTTTTTCTTCCTGTTAGTGAGGTAGTTGTGAATGCCTTTGGGATGACTCAGGCGGATATGTATGTGTGTGCTGCTGAGCTTTTGTTTCTTTGTGTATGTGAGTTGTGTGCACTTGTTTGTAATGTGTATTGGTCTGTAAGTTTGTATGAGGGATGTTACAGTACCTGTGCTCAGACTGAATCACCGTTGGCTGAGCCCAGAGCTCTCCTGGAGCTTCTGAATGCTCCACAGGGCTCCAGATCTCACACAGAGCCTGCCGCTTCCACTCACAGTAATTGAGGTTCTTCCTCTTTGTCCAGCTCCCACCAGAAGTATTGGCTGCTGCTGGCGAGTAACAGGACCTGATTTGAAATTCGATTTTTTTAAATTCTGCTATTTCTACCTGGGCTATGGCTGTATGCCAGCTGCAAGCTCGTCACTTCGCAATGAAATGTGCCCTTTTGATAAAAAAATATGGCATCCTCAAAGATTTGTGTGGTGGATCAAAAATTTAATAAACCATATAGTCTTTCCTATTTCGTCACTGTTATTTGTAATTTCAATTCCACACACAAGCTTATTTTAGGCAGAAAAAGCTGCGTTTTAAATACAATATGTTACCGGGACAGTTAACATTATATGGCAACAAAAATATGATTATTTGTATCATGAATCATCGTAATAAAATGTCAAATGAGTTTCCATCCGTTAGCGTTTTCAGACCCCCAGACTCATTCTAAGATCTCCACTGACTCTTGCAGTCCCCCTGCTTATAACAGTGAAAATGTCTGCTCTGCAATGTTGGAAATAAGATCAGAGAGAGTGTATGAAACAGAAAACGACATGGTAAAGACATGGCCACCTACTATTCTGAAATCTCTGTGACCAGTGTGGGGAGAGGGGTGGTGAGTGCTGCAGACAACCACCCACCCGTGCCTCCCTCAGGAGTAATTTAATCTCAGCTTTTGGTCTACTGTTGACCCCCTGACCCCAGCACCCGCCGGATGCAGGTAATACTGCTAATGGAGCTCGTTAGGGACACGTCCTGGGTTGCACAGCTGGGGCAGTGCCACTGGAGGCTAATGGGATTGACAAGGAGGGAATGGATCCAGACCAGGGTTTTCTAACCTTTAGTGTGAGCTAATCCCACACCTAAGGTCATGAAAATCATTTTAACTGTAACTTTTGATATTTGTGTGGCGTGTGTTGGCATTTCCACAACTGGCCTATAAACAATGTGTCATTCCTTGAGGCGATGGGAGTAGCCTTGTCTCAGCCTGCAGTCTTTCACAGTGAATTATGTACAGTTCAGGGGCAGTTTGCTATTTTTAACTAAGTATTTAACAATTCCAAATTGAACACAGATTATAATATGCACTATAATGTACATATATTTACTTTCTGTCTTATTTACAGAGTAACTTTGACCATGCTTCCTGCTCATTGTGATTTACATTTAACTTACCAAACATTTTAATAAATTTAGGTTAAATGTTAAAATTAATGCTTAATCTCGATCACTCAGACCATTGTAGTCCTTACAGTTATACTTTGCCTCCAAGTATGTGGTTTAGATAATATAGCTAAAGGTTTAGTGACAACATATTTAGATTCCGAAAAATGATATTATAACCAATAATAAAAGACCTAACGGCAAATGAAAATAAGGACCCAGGATAGTTAGCAGTGGATTGATACCTGTTTTTACACTGAGGTAAGACTGCATAGCTGAATACAGAGCAATATTCCCGGAGCTGGTAGGAATTCAGTGTCCTGTTCAAGGTCACCTCAGTAGGGCGGATGCCTGGCAGCAGGAAGGAGCTTGAACTTTGTCAAGTTGAAGGACAGTCTTGGTATCCACTTCGCCTAAAAATAAATATTCCCTTAGAAACCGAAGCGAGTCAGGCTAAAAAGCCAACAGTGAAGATTTTACACACCTGCTCCCAGCTGCTGCTGTTCAAGTTCTGACATTTTCATGTAAGAATTTATCCCCTTTTAATCACATTTATTCATGGGTACAGGCTAAGTACCTCAACTGCGTCCACAGTTCCCTCACTTGCATCTTAGTCCCCCCCCCCATCTGAAGATACGACTAAAGATGCAAAGAGACAGGAATCGAGTAACGACGCTTTTAGATAAATTAGTCATTCTTTCCTTTTAAAGTGATGTCCGTTTCTAATAACGACCTAACAGCTGGATCAATTGTCAGTTGGATTTTACAGCTGTGTGGTGTGGTGGTTTCGAGTTTGTATTTGCATTCACAGTATGTGTGGTCAAATAGTTGTCTGCCAAGGCTGGGTTCTTATATCCTCGCTCATGCCTCCTCAGTGCAGCCTCCTCGCTCATCATCCTCGCTCCTCTGAACAGAAATAAGAGCATTGGAACCGGAACAATTTCTGGGTCAATTGAGGAACGAACAAATAAGGGAAGTGGCATGTACTGCATGTGTCAGCTGTACAAGAATGTGAATGGCCTTAATGTCTCAAAAGAAATGCCCAGGGAGCAGTCCTGAACAGGTGCTGAAAGGTGGATTTTAGCCTCTGTAGTTCTCCACAGTCCATCATGTAGTGGTTGTAGGACTCTCAGCATATGGAAAGGTTGGGGGAACAAGGGATGTAAGAATATATTTTTATTATACTGCTAATTCGCCAATAAATTACATTTGATTTTGCCACACCATGTAAGCATTTGAATACAAATATGACTTCATTTACTTAATTCTTTATACCGCGTTCTCCACAGTGCTTCATGATTATGAAAAACTCTACTAAATCCTCTAAAACCCGTTTATAGTCTAGTCCTGATATCCAGGTATGAACATCTGTCTCTTCAAAACTGTTAAACGCCTTTTGAAAATGTGATGAAGCACGCAGAGTACATCATGAAATTTGAGAAACAGAAATCATTATTGAATTTCTCTGTAATAAATGTAGAAACAATCTGAACTTTGACAGCAACTGGCCAGAAAAGTTTGAAAAGATTTTCCTAAGAAATGCCATTGCATTGCAAAGCACTTTCCAGAAGGAGAGAATGGACCGGACCAGGGACTAAAGGTCAATATATAATTAAGCAAATTCAGCCTTTTCACTTCCTTGTTCCTGGTTATTTTATTTTGTTCTATATTGCACTGCAAGTAGACAAGGAAATGTGTGACTTAAGCTAAAGCACATTCTGTAGACTAAACAGATTATGTTGGACTTTACACTGCATTACTGTGTATTATTTCTTTACTCAAGCACTTTCTGCTTTTAATATATAATCAAGTAGTAGTTAACATCTCGACCTCACCACCACAACAGCTTGCTAGTATTTAATAAACAGCAAACAAATGCTTTGTTTTCCTTTGGATCCTATGATATTGATTTGAACCTGAGCAAGAACAAATATTCCTTTCAGATGAAGAGGTTCGCTTCTTAATTCAGCACAGCAAAAGATATCAGCTTTTCGACACATTCATTAGCGGGACAACACCTCACAGTCTGCCACAGGCTCTCATCAAATAAATAAATATGAGGCTTTAAAGGCGTAGAGCTCGTGGTGTTATGCGAGAGGAAGAACGCATAGAACAGACATAAATAAGAAAACAGTTAAGGACTCGTTGTATAATGCATTAGTCGAATGAATCACACAGTAGTTGTGGTCGATATTCATTAAGTGCAAATGAATGGTCACGCATGTACTACTGCAGTCCTGCCGGCCCCCTGCTTGTTCAGTGGGATAAAGAAACAGGAAGCAAATTTGGAATTCAGACAAGCCCCTTTATTTTTCTGCCTTACTACATACAGCAAACACAAACCACAACTACCATAAGATGTGATGCTGAGGTAGATTTTAGACACAATGAAAACAACTAAATTCCTCTTAAGTGTTTGCATCATGATTAACCCAATATTTAAAGAAATAACGTTAATGTATATTTAAGCATGGATTATTAATCACTTAATACAATAAATGATTCAGTAATCATTGAATAATAATGATATAATGCTAAGTAATTTAGTTCTTACAGCTGACTTCTGGTCTATTTAATCCAGTTTTAAAGCCCGACTCTTGATTGGTGCAAAGCTGAACTGTTTCCAGCCAAACCATAAATACAAATGGTCTATGGTGGAAAGGCTGCTGCAGAACAATCTGGGGATGAGCATTTAGATTTAAAAGTTTAGATCCCCAGAGCGCACGTGTTAAAGGGATGTGGCCATGTTTTAATCTCACAGCTCGATTTGATTTACGAGAGGGCTAATAAACAGGAAATTTAAGTGTCGTGGGTGGATGGAAGTTTGGAGGAATTTAGTATCAGTTCTATATCATCTGGCATTTTTTGTTTTTGTGTGTTTCATGTGCCCAGGGCTATGGATGAACATACTTCAATACAATACAATGGCTCATATGCACATTTGTTATAAGCTCTGTCTCAGTCTACGTGGAAGACAATGGCAGAGGTTGACAAGGACATTTTGAAGTCACGCGGTTTGCTTCCTGCCTTTTAAGCCCATCCTTGGGTGTACCAAAGGTAAAGCCTCCAAAGTGATGAAAAAACTCTTGTCTTGTACCTTCCTTCCATTAAATAAGTTTCGGTCCTTGCGGAGAGTTTGTGAACTATGAAGCACACACCTGTCAAAAAGAAAGATTCTAGCACAGAGTGTCTCCAAGTTGGTTGCTAATTGGCTCGTTCACCAGCTACCTACAGAGGAATGGATGATTTTGTGTCCACTTACTGTAAATTGTCCAGGGAATCTTGAGAAAAAATTTATGTTATGGGTTGTGTAAGGCAAATTAATATTGGACGATGTATCATCAGATTGTATAAGCTCTCATAATCAGTATCACTCAAAAATCCTGTATCAGTCGGGCTGTAATTGAAACAGAATTGGATTTGGTACAGATGACAAAATTTACTGCATCAGCATGGGAGGGGAAGAAATTAATTTGAAACCAGGCAAGATGGAGAGAAAATATCACTCCTGTGTTAGTGGCTAGTGATGAGTTTTGAATTATTTAACATCTAAAAGTCAAACTAGCTTTGGCAGCAGTACCCTCAGACGTCTAATGCAGGGTAATTACAGCTAGAGCAGATAAAGCAAACTGTTTCTGCCCAATGATGCAAGTTTTTAAACCACATTGCAATACATCGTATATCATTATGTATCATCTCACCCTCTTTTTCACTTATTCCAGTATTTAGCAGTGGCTTGAATATGACTCAGCAGGTCTGTAAAGAAAACCAGAGCCATGCAGTTTATCATTTGTATTTAAAAAACACTCCCCCACCTAAAAGCCTGTGGAACATTCGTCTGTCTCTTTCTTCTTTCTCTTCCCTGCATTCCTCAGGGAACGCTGTTGGTCTGAAACGCGAGCACAGTGTTTGTGTGGGGGAACTCCGAGTTGACCTAATCTTTCAGACTGAGAGGGAGAATTTAAGTGATGTCATGTAAAGGCAGCTTACAGCAAATCTAGTGAAGAGCATTTCAGTGTCGGGCGTGGAGAGCCTTTTTATAACTGACACTAGAATTACCTTCAGTTCTTCAAAAACATCCAGTGGAGGCTAGGATCATCCTGTTAGTATCCTCTCATAATTATCTTACCTAACTAACCTCTGGGGACACATTACACCTCGAGAAAACCGATCCACCATGACAACAAGCTGCCAGTCTTCCCATTCCACTAGAGATGGACAAAGAGATCATGGAGCCTTATGGACACCATCTGATTTCTAAAGAGGCTCCATCTGCATAGCGGTTGTTGGGGGTGATTAGCATGGGCATGCAGTGGAATGGCGCCTGAATCCTCCCAGAGCCAGCTATGCTCTGCTGGGCGCCATCACTCCGCAGAGAAATGAAAAAGGAGGCCGCGGTCCCATCTCTGTAGTGGCGAGCCAGATGGCTGAATCTCTCCCCTGCAGTTCCTCTCAAATCAGACCACAGAAGATCTTTTTTTTCTTCTTTTTAATTAATTTTGACTGTTTAGTTGTTAATCAGTAGTCAGTTTTCCTTTCCAGGCCTTGACTGGCATCTGGTTTCATCCACGACTGTCAGCAATGACAATCAGCCTGTTAAGTTTTGAGCTGTTGTCAGAACTATACTGTTACGGGAGTCTAATTCAAGTTGTTGTGGTGGTAGACTGATTGGGGCTTTTTCCTGTGGTAGGGAACAGATTAGGATCTGGATTGTGCTCCGGGGAGAGGCACAGCAGTGCCCCCCTCCCCCGCGGACACCTCCGACCCCAGCTATACACAAACACACACTGTAATACATTAGCAGCCTCTTTCTGGGGGGGAGATAAAAAGCTTTATATTTTCTCTATGTCTTTGCCAAATGAAATGGATAATATGCACCCCTGTGACACGCTGCCTGGTGACAACTAAGTACAGGAGTAGTGTTTATATGTTGCACTAGCAATGGATTTTTCAGGCCTTTTGCCACAAGAAGCCCTGATATCCAATTACCGATGTGTATTGATCGTATCACATAATTGGCTGTGGAATCGGAAGGGCACAACGCTAGGGTTACAATGTTAGACTCCGTCCCATGAAAGGCCAGTACTTATTGATCTTCCCCACGGCTCAGTCTCTTGTTAATCATGCAAACAAAGTGGAACAGTGTGTTGCGGGTTATAGAAGGTGGAAGAGAGCATTTCCTCCTGCTCCACCTTTAGTTCAGGGTGCACGGCTTTGTGATTTATAATTTAAAACAGTTCCCGGGTGTAGTGTGGCTGTTTTGTTGCAGTATTTTTGAAACGCACTGCTGTGTTTTTATCAGTATTGTCTTCAAATGCATTACATTATTCAATGCTTACTTTTTTTATTCTCTTATCACTTACGTAGAGATCTCTTAAAAGAAAACTCAGTATATCTGAAGCCATAACCAGCAGGTTCTTTCCATTTGACAGTTAGCTAAAATGTTCAGCTAATCAACTAGTTTAATAAACTGTATGAATTTGTGCCTCTGAAGTCAATTCTGTTGCAGGATGTAATCCAGGTTCCCACAAATGAAATGAATCAGATGACTGATTATAGGCTTAGAGAAATAATCTCATCGTAATGTGATGCACTGCTGTTGGAAGTACCCCACCACCACCACCAGCTCCTCTCAAGGACGAGTGGCAGAGCAGAGTCTTAGCAGCAGGGGCTGGACCTAAGTAGCTCAGCTGAAGGTCGCCCTCTTTAACTGCTGGACTATCCTGATACAGAGAAAACAAAGCCACCTTGTCAGTCTTTTAACAGACGTTGATTTGTATTCTGCAGGTTCCGAGTCCTTAAAATTCAACATTGGGAGTTTTTTCCATTAATGTGTCTGAAGTAAGCTGCCATCTTGCATACTAATGAAGTTGTAATTGTCACTGTTAACAAAGGCCATGAAAACCTACTTTAAGCTATTATCTGCTTTGGAAGTTATCTTGCTGGATTTTCACAGCAATTTAAGAAAATCCTTTCCGGTGGACAAGAAAGATGAGAAAAAGAAAAAAAACGCTTTGGGGAGAAAACGTGAAAAAGCCCACGGAAAACCAAAATCAGACAATAGACAGTTCTGAGAGTGTGCATATTATATTATGACTAAGTAGGGTTTTGCAACACTGAAACTAATTCCCCAGAACTGTATATGTGCAGTTGTGTTTATATTTAGTCTACAGTCATACAGAACTGTGTTAGGTCCCGTTGCCTTTCATAATGCACTCAGCGTGTCACTCCTGCACTGTGTAACTGTCTCTTTTTAGCAAATTTGATTTTAGCAGTGTCTTTAGCACATTTGTAGTTGCAGTACGGCTGTATTGTTGGCTTATGCACGAGATTATGAGTTGATCAGTCGTTGATCTCAGCCTTTTATTCAATGTCCATCTCATTTAGTGTCCCTGTGAAAACCACATTTGTTGCTGCATCTGTCAGCACACTCACCACTTTAGACATATGAT
>NW_023339774.1:5828473-5841185 GCF_004916995.1 Morone saxatilis | reverse complement strand
TATATATATATATATAAAATTATCTCATTCTTACCTTTGGAAATAAAATCAAAGCACTATTACAAAAAAACAAAGTAAAGGAACTCAAAAGGAACCTAGAACCTATACGTTTTCATGCAAATAGAAATTAGCATTTTAAATAAACATACATTTTAGCTGCTAGGGTATAACAAGGGTGTTTGCTGTGTCACTGACTTAAGGGGTCTTCTCTACTTGTGCTATTCTTTTATCGTGTCACACATGGTCTTTTGCAGGAAAAAAATGACATGTTGGGAAGTACGTTAGTTCACTTTCTTGCTATGAGATAAAGGAGAAGATTGATGCCAATCTCTTGTCTGTACACTAAATATGAAGCTCGAGCCAGCAGGCGATTAGCTTCAGTTGGCAAAAAAAGGGGGGAAGCACCTGGCCCGGCTCTTTCCAAAGCAAATTCTCCCATCCATAACTATGTGAATAACTCCCATTCACTCATTTACGACTTACTGGCTCGTCATTTTCACATTGCTGTTTGTGTAAGGATTAAACAATGAAACCAGTCAAATGTAGATGCTGGTTGGCAGATTTCTTTCACTTTGCAGAGCCAAACTAGCTGTTTCCTGCTGCTTCTATTCTTTATGCTAAGCTAAGCTAATCACTTTGTGCCTCTAGCCTAATTTTTAACTAGTAGGCATGAGGGGTACCGATCTTGTCATTGAACATTGAACTTGGAAAAAACTATTCTTTTAACCTATTTTATACGAGTAAACCAAGTTTCCTGGTTTGGATTCATGGATGTGTTATGGGAATGACGGATATCCATGAGGGCACCCATGCAAATTACGCACAAAACATTTTTTATTTTTATTTTTTATTTTTCTTCCTTGTTGGTTTTTGCATACACATCCTGGTTCGTGTTTTTCCGTATCCCTGTGTAACATAGAGATAACACGTATAAATCTTTCTTTTTACAAATATTTAATCAACATTGTTTAATAATTCACAATACAAAGAGTAATAATTGACCTGCCATTCAAGGTGTCCTGTCAACAGTTTTACAGAAAGGTTTGTTATATTTAGATAGTGATCAATGGACAGTTTATTAGGTACACCTAGCAAAAACTAATGCAGTCTAATACAACAGCCCTAAAAAATCCTACCTTCATCAATGTTCTAATCTTTTAGAGAGGTGCTGATTGTATAACTGCATCAAGGTAGAGTAGAAAACAAATTAACTTTCCTTGTAAGGCAACTGTAAAACGCGTTTGGCAATGGCAAGCTGATTCATCTTTCTGTGTCTGTTTATCCAAGTTTTCCCTTTCATTTTCAAAGGACATTCACAGCTTCCCACTCCCCTCTTAGCATAAGCACTTGGTGGGTTAGAGAGAGAGAGAGAGTTGTGTAATCCCCTCCCCTCCCTTCCCCTGCATTTAGCCAGACAACAAGAAACATCTGGATGGAGAACAGAGAGTTCAGAACGCACCCATCCCCACCTTGGATGAGTCCAACAATGCTTGGCTCAGACAAAGCACTTGGAGTCTGGACACCCTACTGTTATCCTCCCAAACCCTGTGCAAGTGTTGCATTCTTATCGTGACTTTGCTGATTTCTGAAAAGAATGTGTGGGTGTATTCTGTTGTCGAGTGCTTGCTCTGGTGTACAAAGTGTGTAATTTTCTTTCTCTGAGTGGGGTAAAAGGTGTTATTTTCCTCTCTACATTTCGATCGTGACAAGCTGAAACAGTTTTTCCAGAGGTTTTAATATTGTGTATCTTCAGCTTGTCAGGTGTGTTTTCTCACTAATTTTCACATCTCAAGTGGCCTTTCACTTTAGTCCTCTGTCATTTAAAGGATGAATTCCAACATTTATCTGCCCTTGCATCTTGCTTGAGATCACAGTAACTATAAGTGACTACAGGCTTTTTTGCATTGCTCACATTGTAAGACTTTGAGCTCAGAGTTTCAGAAGAAAGCTCCCTATACTTATGTCACACACTGTTTTTCTACATCATTGATCCCATGTGAGTATGCAGTGCAGGTGCTGCAGCCAGAATTAGAACTGTGGAGTAAAGCAAGCTAACTTCTGCTTTTACAAGACTTTATATTTGCTTTTTTATTCAACTGTGTCTCTTTCGGTTTCCGTTATTTCCTGCTTGTATATTGACACAGGCTGGCCCATCTGCCATATCGAGACACAGTGGTTGATGAGGAGGATAATTTTTCCCCCAAACTCATGCAAATTATTTAACGTTTCTGCTCTATTGGAAACATGTAGTGGTAAATCAGTGGTTATTATGGTACTTGGGGCTAAGACTGGAATTTATAAAAAACATTTTATTTACATATTTATTTACATATAGAATATATTCTTTTTCTTCTTTTTCTTATTCTTCTTATGTACATTTTTAATAGTATCCTAATAAGCAGAAGCAAGTGAAAGTTTAAGCTGGGGGTTGTTGATTTTACCCAACATAATGACAACTCTTATTGGCAAATTTAGTCAGATGTAGCTAATTGTAGTTAATTCTCTAAGTTGGCAAAACAACAAAAAACTTGTAATACCATTCTTGTTTTCAGAGCTTACATAAACGTTTAGCATGTTCTGTCCCACTCATTATTATAAAAACGCTTACTTCTTCATGAAGTACCTGGTAACAAAAATGCTGCATTGGTGTTGAAAGGTACTGAAATAATTATCCCCTATCCCGATGAAAGCGACTGCATGTACACTTAAGGGTCCTGGTTTTGGGTTTGAAAATATGGCCCTGTAGTAGAAGTAAAGCAAATTTACATAGCAGTTGATTGTTTTCTGACTGGCTGGTTTGTAAAAGGATTTGGGGAGGCCTTCAACAACAAGCCATTGCAATATTTTATTTGATTCAATTTGTATAGCAGTTTATGATAATGCTTAGAACACATCCTGTTTAATATGGAGACCACAAACACAGGCCAGTAGTTTATAGTGTAACAGCCATTGTGCTCTGAGCTCAGCTCACCGGGATCCAGTTAATGTAGAAATTCACAAGTCTGACCATCATTTCTAGACAATACTTTAGCTCTTTTTATTCACACTGTGACACAGTGAAACTGGGTCTTTCCCTCCCTTGTGTTTTCCACCATGTATTCATTAAATCATTGACAATAGACTACTCTCACATGAAAAAAAACCCCTCTGGTGTCTCAACGGTCAACCACCTTCCTTGCTAAGGTTGCAGTATTCGTTATACAGTATATCGAGACGCGACTGTTTCCACTTTACTGGCTAACATTTAGCTGAGGGGCTGAATGTATGTTGAGTTTGACCTGCTCGTCTTTGCCCTCGGCAGTGCTCTTTCATTTCTCGCATCCTTACCTGGTTTTTCCAATATGATTTGACCTTGACAGAGGAGTATAGGGGGATCACATTTTCCCTGACCGCCACCCTCAGATGATCTGAGATGATGAACTATGGGGCCTGGTGACATTCATCTTTCCCACGTGCACCTCCTCTTCTCTTAACAGCTCTCCCCACACCTCTTTTCTCTTGGCCGTCTTTGTTCCAGTTAAGATGGACAGGAAATGAAAACCTTGCAGTTGGAAATAAATGAAACTCTTAAGAGAAAGAGGGCTCATTGTTCAAACACATTATAACCTAAATGAACCATGACTAACTATTGAAAGACACTGTATAATGCTAAAGTCCTACTCCTACTTTATAAGAAAAACAAGGTTAGCGTCTTCTTCTACTAAGATATTACCATGCTAACAAGGCAATAGAGCTTATTAGCATATGATGATGTACCCCTTTAGAGGTGTGCTCCCAGCTAATCCACACATCGTATTGGCTTTGAGGCAGTGCACAGACATATTGCATCTCTTAGGTATTTAATTGTCTTTAAATGTCAGCACGAGTGATGCTACTATTTGGAGATCATTACAGGCCTCGCTGGCTTAAATAAGCTTACTCCTAACCAGACAGCTGAATGGCACTGTTGATTGGCTGTTTGACTGGCAGAACTGGTATATTTTCTCCAGCTGGAATTTAATTTGTGTAATCATGGAGGCAACCTTTTATAAATCTGCAGCATTGTTGAACACTGGTTTGATTGATAACTACAAATCTGCTTTGGGATTTGGTCTGTCAGTCATGCTTCTGTGTTACTTATGGGAAATAAAATAGTTGACTACTGCATAATCCAGATATAAACATTTTCTTGGAGTATTTACAAGGAGGACCAACATGCGTGTAGTTCATGATCTTTTTTAATAACAATAAGGTTGATTAGTTCATTATTATTTAATCATGGCAGTTAGAACAGCAGAGTCTCAACGCTCTGGTGCATCTTAATCTCATTTACGTGAGGGTCTGTTAATTTACATGTCTGGCCCACTTGGCCATGTAAATAATGATATTATCGGCATACTGGAAATCCTGTGTGTGTGGTTTTAAGAGCCTTGAGCTGTTGTCTTCTCTCCACAAATAGCAGTTTCCTGTGGTGTTTTTGAACCACATTTTTCAGCTTAATGCTCACAGGTTGAACACTGCCAACCAGAACACACCCCAGTCAAAGCATTATTTTATAAGGGCCTTTGTTTTTAGCCAAACTGAAATATTTCACCATCTATTTGATTGCCATCAAGTTTTCTATGTTCCACAGAGAATGGATTTTCCCAGAGGAAATATTTTAATTGCAGGTTTATGACCAATACCTGCCAAACCAATGATATTCCCATCAGTTGTACTGCAGCACATTTTACCATGCTAATACGCTAAACTAAGATGTTGAATATGGGTAACATTATACTTTCTTAACATGTAAGCCTGACATTATGCGCATATTAACATGACTGTGTTTTTTTGTTTTTTTTAAGTATTTTTTTAGGCTTTTATTGCCTTTATGATTGTGATGGATGAAGACAGACAGGAAAGGGGGGCAGAGAGAGAGGGGATGACACGCAGCAAAGGGCCTGCAACAAGGACTCAGCCTCAGTTCATGGGACGCCAGCTGTACCAACTGAGCTAACCCGGGCACCCACACATGCCTGTGTTAGCACTTAACTGCTTAAGATCAGCCTCACAGAGAGAGTTATTTTTTTTATTTTTTGGCCAACTTTATTACTTTTTCATGCCACCTCTGCAAGGTGGTATAAACATACATATAAGAAAATCGATGCCATTTTCATCTAATTTCAGAAAGTTAGAGGGTGTAAATATATTGTGCTATATGAGATCATATCTACAGTTGTCTGTACAGATTTGGTCAAATCTTTTTTACTTTCATACTGGGAGCATTTTCTGAGCTGGTCACACCAAAAGTGAACCTTGTCTGTAAACACTAGCAGTCCCCATGCATGAGGACAAAAACAATTATGGTGAAAATCAGGTTAAACTGATGTTCTCCTGTTTACTAATCCAGGTATTTTCTTCAATGAAAATATGCACCAAAAAAAAAAAAAATACAGATGTGTGTTTTGTTGCATGGTCAAAGGTGTGTGTGTATATGTGAAACACTGAAAACGTCCCCTGAGGGAGTTTGGTTGAGGTTAAAAGTTCACCCCTTATCGCCATATCACTACAGGAGCTACATATATGTGGGGAGCTAAAGGGTTTACAGGGCGACAAAAGTGAACTTCCCTCATGGAAGAAGTGCATGAAACCTGGCAGTTGAAGGTTAGAGTCCTCCGACCCCTTGCACCCGGCTGACACTCCTGTGCCTCCTCCTCCAATAATTAGGCTGCCATTGCCGGCCAGTAGAGGAAAGGCCACTGAAATATTTAGGTTGAGTACTTGTGCATTACCTCTGGTTGAAGATGTCTAAGAGAATTTTTAAACATTTACAAATGTTCCCGAATGTACAGTATTCAGACCTGAAAGTACTGTTGAGGATTCAGCAGATTTATCTTTCTTAGTTGATGGACATAGAAAAAAGCGTCTTGGATCCAGTGTTTCATTTACTCTTCACCTTGCAATCATCCAGTGCTCTAATGTTAATTACTCCTTTTACCTTGATCAACCTGTCAGCGCCATTTGCTGTTTAGTCACTGTTAAAACAAACAAACAAAATATAGCTTCCAATCAGCATCCTTTAAAACATGGTAGTAGTGGAAGTGGCTCTACTGCAAAAAACAACTCATCTCAGTGGGACCAGTGTGCTTTTATCAGGGTTATAAGACAACAGAAATTGTTATCTGCCCTACTTTGCACATGATTGAGACACATTGGATGAAACACACTGAGAGAAGTGTGGTAACACAAACACTTTAGAGCCGCTGTAACCATTTGAAGCGCTCTTATACCATATAAATAACTGATAGTCTTTGAGTTTCTGTGAACGAAACACGCTAGCACATAAACACTAATAACAATCTAAATCTATAGTCTTCAGGAGAACAATCAAACCAGCGGAATAAACAGAAGACATTTCCATTTTCTCATCTACTTAATGACAGGTTCCTAACGCCTCAGGACAAACGAGAGCGCAGTAATGAGAAAAACAATAGGATGGCTTGCTAGACAACAAAATGTGATGGGAACACAGGATTCCCCGCCATTTGTTTTATACCGACTTTAACGATGCACTTGATTAATTGGCTATGTAGTTTTAATGCAGTTTTAGCAGCACCTTCTTTTGTAAAGCCTCGGGGCAAAGCATCTTAGAAACTTTTTGCCAACATCTTCGAAATAGCTATGCTGCCATGTTTTCAACAGCTGTGTCCCCAAACAGTTGATTGGGCCTGGATTGACTCGAAAGTCTCCTGCGTGACTTCACTCTTCACTACAGCATCTGCTTCCTGAATTATTTAACTGCCCGAGATCATTAGGCCTGTTTCTTGTTTGCACAGCAGCAATCACAACTGTCATTAAAGCTATATGGTACTCAGTTGTTATTGAATGGTCGACTGCGAGGAAAGGCAAATTGAAGACAGCCCAGACTGTAGCTTTAGTGATGACTACACACAAACTATAATTCTTGGCTCTAAGCGTAGTGCCAAGAATCAATAAAATCACGCTGTTTATTGTTTGTTATGTCATATGTTTTGAAAATTCTCTTTCTGATTGGCTGGAAGGTTCACCGTAATATAGTATAACAAGGCACCCTGAAGAGAAATCTGACTGAAATTGACCTAATCATGAGTTAAACTGGCTACAAACAAATGTATAGCTCTCTAATGTCACTTAGAGGGATGGTGGGTAATGAATGGTGATCTGAAAAAAATAAATACTACAAATTACAACTCGAAGGTAGAGCAATAAGCCGTAAAATTGAAGACATGCTTTTTACATCTGCAGAATTTAACAGAAAAGGAAGACAGGACAGCTACATAATGGTTATTGATTGATCACTGTCCGGCAGGTAATGATTAATGTTCAGTGAAGGATCTGAGCTGGTGTATGATAACAGATGTTCTCTGTGAAAAGTGTTTGTTCTTCAAAACATGAAATTAACTTATTGTTGGGATGCATAATGGTTCTTTTTGAACTGTCGTTATTCCCTTATTCACAACATACAGTAGGATATATCTGTATTGAACTATATAATATCTAAGAACTAAACTTCAGTTAATTTACTTCTTATGCATTGGTAGTCTAAAGATCTGCACCATGATTTTTTTGCACTTTTTCCCTTTTATTAGACAGGACAGCTGAAGATAGACATAAAAGGGGTAGAGAGAGGGGGGGTGAAACGCAGCAAAGGGCCACAGGTCGGATTTAAACCCATGGCCGCTGCAGCAAGGACTCAGCCTTTGTACATGGGTTGCCAGCTCTACCCAGTAAGCTATAACTGAATGTCTCGCTACCATGCAAACATTTTCCATAGAATAGCCTATCGACAAGGCACAAACCACCTCTTGACTTTGCAAGTTGATTATCAATGGTACCCCGTCAATGCTGACTGTGTGCCGGCTGTATAAGCTCACAACAAATGTTTAGTTGTTGATTTCACTGTTAAAAAGCTCAAAGAGTTCATGCATTTGCAGATACCTGTTCACACTTTCAGCAGTCCAGGCTGTATGGTTGAACAGTCACTGTGGCGGAAGTAGTTGTGTAAGGAACACATATGCAGAGCACTTGAAACTCGGTTTTGGAAACCTCTGTACTTTGTTCAAGGCAAACTGTAGCCTTTTGCAAATCAAAGAGCGTGGGGTGTTTGTCTAGTTTGCATTTCTATCTCATTTGGCACATCCGGAGTGCTCGTGTGAAAGATCTGACTGTTCATTTGCTGAATATTAAAGCCATCTGTTGGCGTTTGCTTCCTCCTCAGGACATCCCCCGATGTGGCGTATGTTTGCCATTCATTACAGAACACGTAAAGCACCCCAACAGTCCAATTAGATTAGCGGCACATACTGACAAGACAATGAGCGCACACACGTTCTACAGATCAACAACGGAGGGTGGGAGGACAGGGTTCTGACGTACCCAGCCATGCACAGAGAGTTGTGCACTTATGCAAATTCACATGCACGTTCCATCTGTAAATCTTCACTCTAGTTAAGTACACAGTTAAATTTTTACCCCGTTGCCTACCAGCTCTTGTGCAGTTTTATCTTACTTTTGTAGTTTGTTTTCTACTTCAAAAGTATTTATTCAGTGTAAGACACCCGTTTGCTGCAACTAAAAAAGGTGTAAATACAAGAAAACCAACAATTCTTCAACATGAGCCTTTTTCAACAGTATGCCGAGTCATATTTACCGACTATTCTTCTCACAACCATCTGCATATGTTGCCACATTGTGATGGATAGTTTCCAGGGTGAAAGCTAACGCGGTGATTGGTTGCTGCTGGTGGAGGGAGGGGAAGTGTGAGCAGGCTCACCACGGCACGGTTACCCAGAGAAATTGATCAGAAAGCTTGAGCGGGCGGGTCTGGTTCGAGGTTTAATGAATAATTTAAATGTGGATGATGACTCAGCACTAGTAGCTGTGTGTGCCCCTCTGGAAATATATACAGCAAAATCCTATATAGTGTGCTTTGTTTAAGGAGTGGAGTGTGAGAAAGGAACGGATAGTATTGCTGATGGTATTAAAACACACTCATTCACTTTCTCGTGTGACGCTTTTGCAGAATTTATACTCACTTCCAGTAATCATGGAAGCATGGAAGTTAAATTGCTAATATGGTTTGCAACTTCCCTAGACGGCTCAGTTTTATGACCACAGCAAACATTTGGTGAAAAAACTTTATCACTCTTTATTTTGACAACCGGATGTTTTCTTCCGGCTACAAAAGTGTTATTTATCTTCCCAGGCCAGATGCCGGAGGAATGTCCGTGTGTCAGAGTATACCTATTCGGCATGCTGTGTCACATCCAAAAACAAATCACCAGCTTACAGATTGTCTGCTCACGGTCATCAGCCAGAGCAACTTGCCCAATAGTGTCAGAAATGTCCAGAGCAGAAAGGAAATTCATTAGCAACTAAAAACCTCATTCTGGCAGTTTCCTGGCCTGCAAAGATGCCTTTTAATGATGATGATGGTGTCTGCCTGAAGGTTTTCTGGGAATTAAGTGGGCTGCGGCGTAGCACACAAGTGCTGAAACTATTAGATGATCCACCAAAAGTCAAACAACAATTTGGATAACTGATTAATTGTTTGAGTCATCTCTCAAGTAAAAATCCCAGACATTAGCCAGTTTCATCTTAGCAATTGTAAGACATTTCAGCTTTCCACTGTTTTATGTCATTGTAAATGGATTATAAATTTGGACTGTAGGAGAAAACTGTCAGTCTGTGGGATATTCAAGCAATTACTTGGTTAATCAAAAACTATAGTCAGCTGATACATGGAAAATGGAATCAAGCATTGTAATGCATCACTCTGTTGTTGAGGCACAGAGGCCCAGAAACAGATCTGAGGTATTAGAGAAGATGCCTGAACCATCCATTACTGCTCCTTGTTCCCAGTGTAACCTCGCTCCAGGTCTGATAACAGTCAGATCCTTGCAGACAAATGCATAGCCTCAGATCCCTTCATTTCTATTTAGAAGCCCCTTTATTCTATTATGAGCTATGAATTATGGAGTTCTATCCATGTGGCAGAGTGGCTGCTCTGATTTAATGCTAGGAGCTGTTAGTCCCCTCTCGCCAATCCTGTTTCTCCGCTGCAGGCTGAGCCTCTAATGGATGTGGAGGGAAAACAAGCTTTTCTATCTAATGGCCAGGCTTCTAATGCAATGCTAAAATAATCAGGAACAGGGAGGTGGGGTGGGGGGGTTTCCTGTTTGTGGGGTTGCAGGGGTTGACGTGCCGGACCACGGGCTTGGAATCTGGGAGGGACGACCTCCTGAGTGACCAAAGGGACTGTTGACCCCTCTGGGAGGAAGTTGTGATGTAACTCCTGCGGGACAAGCGCTAACAGATTAGATTAGAAGTAATGTTGATGAATATGGACTTGATGTTTCATTTGGGGAAAAAGGAAGGCGAGGACGAGTTGTTTTCAGCTGGAAAGCTTAGATGAACAGATTGAAGCTGACACGAGATGTTGAAAAACAAAATCTGCGAAGTGTATTTATTATTTATTCTTTAAAAGAATGAATATCAGCATCTCTTTTCTTCCAATTTCTTTCAACAGCAAAAGAGAGCAGAAACGATTAGTCAATTAATTAGCAACTATTATGATAACTGATGATTATTTGGAGTAATTTTTCGAGCTGAAAAGCCGAACATGTGCTTGTTCCTGTCCTCCAATGTGTGGATTTTCAGTTTGTTCCTCAGTTTTATATCATTGCAAACTGAATATCTCTGTGTTTAGGACTGTTAATCTCACAGATCAAGACATTTAAAGATCACAGCATGGGCTCTTGGGAACATTGATGCAGGTTTTCCTTATTTTTTGACCACACAACTAACAATTGATTCGTTGAGAAAATAATGGGCAGTTGTCTGCAGTTAATTTTAGTTTGTTCCTTCAAAAAATATGTGGTATTTTTCAGTTAAAAATAGCAAAAGTGTTTTTTTCTGTTTCTGTTGTTCTTGAGGTGATGTCTCAACCTTTACCCCACATTAAGGAAGCATTTAACGGAAAAGTTAACTCTGATACGTAATACTAGCCCTGATTCTTTGACCTCTTATATTAAGAAGTTTAAGGGAGTTGTTTGGTCCAACAGCACCCAGGCCACATTTCTTTACAGCTGTTTTATTAGAGGTGAGGACATATTGGCTCTATTACTGGTTAACAACATCCCCAGCTTATGTTGTTCTTTGCCCTTAGATCTTGATTTCAGATGTGATTAACCAAGCTTGTCTCCAGCGTTATGCAAGTTTATTGGTCAGCCGTGAGTTTCGGCGCTGCAGACGGGGATTTGGAATGCTCCTGTTGCTTGGGCGCAGAGGAAGTCAGGACAGAGAGCTGTTTATTTATAGGGCAGAGAGGTCTTTCCCTTCTCTGTGTAACTGTCGGAGTCAACCAAAAAGCCAGAGGAAGCCTCATAAATGATTTCATGTCTAGGCCTGTGACTCATTTTACAGATTCGAATGTAGCTAGTATCCAAGAGTCATGCCTGTAAAAGTTTGCATTGCTTCCTCGCTCTGGGAAAACCCCTTCTGCAGCTGAGGTCATCGGCACGGGCTGGATTTTCATTTGTGTGTGCTGTGATGACATTGTTACTAGCTGTTCTGCAACCGCTCTTGTGTTTTCATGTTTTTTAATGATTATGAACTTTGCTTTGTGTTTGCCATTACACACAATTACGGCATTAAGAATTGAAAGCCTCACATGATTCTTATTAGAAAGTCCGTCCACAGTAATATGTTCTGCCTGGGATGGAAAATCCTGAAAGAGCTACGAGGCAAGCAAGTGGACTTGGTTCTCGTTTTTCGTGTGATGAGATCAGGGAGTTCACGCTGGCAGTTCTGTGTGTTTTAAATTGAGGTTACCACAAAGGCAGTCACGCCTGGAGAGGGCTGCTCCGGCTCCCGCAACCATCACCGTGACAACAACACGCACTGTGTTTACAATTAGCATTCAGTCATCCGCTGATTAGCAACATAGTGTGTAGTGGACTGCAGAGACCCTTTGAACAAAAACGTCTGACGGGATGACAGACACGGAAACATACACTGAAAAAGTTTTTCAGGTGTGATTTATTTTCCTCCAGGGCATTCCAGATGATGTGCATTTACTGTATATTAACAACAATGCAGGTGTGGGTATCATGTGAGCCTATAAAGCAAATCAGGTGGAAACTATTTGAACCACGTCGGCCTTTATGAAACCATTTGCTCTGCTTTATCGCTCTGCTTTATTGTGCAAACAAAGCCACACACACAGGCACACACAGACCCTAATAGTACCACACATGTAGGTACGCGCACATACACCCAGTTACAAACGCTTTGTTGGCACTCCTTGCCTATAGGCTATAACGGATTATATTTACATAGCAGTTTGGATAAGAGAGCGGTACCATTAGCAAGATGGATCGTTGCAAAGTGGATGGGGATTTATCACAAAGCCAAAGCCCTGTGTGAAAAATGAGGGATGTCTCTTCCCATCCTCATGTTTCCATTCATTCTCTTTGACTCTGCGTTTTGCATATACGCCCGTTCTTCCTGGGCGTGGCCTCGGCTGCTCTGTCCCGCCTCAGCTCTCGGGGCTCTTCCTTCAGCAGATGGAAAGGCTCTTCTATTATCATGGCTCTCCACTGCACCTACGAGACTTCATTATCCGCATATCTCCTGCTCTCATAGAGGCCCCCGTGCTGTGCTGCTGCCAGGCTCTTTGCATCTTTAAGACCCGGTGTGTGTGTGTGTGTGT
>NW_023339774.1:5828055-5828408 GCF_004916995.1 Morone saxatilis | reverse complement strand
AGAGTGAGAGAGAGATAGAGAGAGGTTATCACTCTAATCACTCTAATGCTTATCTGGTCGTTTGCATTATCTGGGCACAGTGACTGCATTGTGTTGGATTTAGTGATTGCTGGTAGTGAGATGTTACTGTTGTTATTCCACATGGATGGGCACATTTCAAAAGGACAGGGAGGTGGACGAAGAGGAGGAGGAGGCACAGGGAAAGGCCAAACCATTGTCATGGATCAGAGATCAAAGATTGTCTATGCGATGATGGAGAAGCAGTTAAAGCAAACAGGAGCATGAAAATTCAGGGAGCAGCTTTGCCTTGCCTCAGGCTTTCAGGCAATTTGTGTTTGACTGTGTGTGTGTGT
>NW_023339774.1:5826506-5828017 GCF_004916995.1 Morone saxatilis | reverse complement strand
TGTGTGTGTGTGTGTTAGATGAGTAGGGGATCTTTAAATGCTGCTGTATCTGACTTGGGTTTTATTCTTTGTCCAAATCCTATTTGCAAGGCGTGAATGGTCGATTTGAGTGCAGGCTGTTAAAAATGGCAGATTCAAACCCATTAAACTTTGCTTAAATCGATTAACGCAGTTATTTTTTATTTTGTAACTTTAACACCCTCGCAAAAAGGGAAAGTCGAATAAAAAAACTACATGCGTATTAACCTTAGCCGTTTAATAATGTTGACTCTTTGGCCTGTATTGTTTGCTGACGCTGATCCACCACCTTGTCAATATGTGCACTGATAACAGTGAAAACAGCTCTAGGGTTAGATCTATTGCTATTGATCAGCGAGTTGAATAGAGACACAGCTGCTTCAGCCAGCAGGAGGAACGATAATGTGAGTGCAAGAGTTGAAAATCCCCGCTGTACTCAACATCTTGTATTACTCAGCCAGAAACAACGGGTGAGGTTCGTCTCGCAATTTTGTCTCCTAATTACTGGTGAGATTTTGAAAACATGACACATATTCCAGATATTGCTCCTTTAGAAATTATTTTTAAAAGGTTGTCATTGGCGATGAAATTACAAGGGGATAGAAAGTTAATCAAAGGCAAATATGCTAATCACCTGATTATGACTGAAATGATCAGGTGAGTAATTGATTTGCAAATCAAAAATTAATGAATTGATAATAAAGATAATTAATTGGCAACTATTTTGATAGTTGATACATTGTTTAAGTCATCCCTCAGGCAGAAATTCCCAAACATTCAGTGGTTCCAGCAGCTCAAATGTGAGGTTTTGCTTTTCTTGGTCTTGCCGAATGTTTTGGGGGTTTTGGACTGTTGATTGGAATAAAGGAGCAAAGATGATCTATGTTACCTTTGGCATTGGGGCATTTTTTCGCAATTTTATGACATTTTTTTGGCAAAATGATGATTAATTAAGAAATACCTTTGTTTCAGTCATTGGTCCAGAATATCAAATGTTAGCTTTTTACACATACATATTTATTTTTGGGCTTTTTTTATGCCTTTGTTAGATAGGACAGGTGAGGGGGTAGAGAGAGGGGGGATGCATCAAGGGGCTACAGTTTGGAATCGAACCCAAGATGCTGTGGCAAGGACTCACTCAGCCTATGGTGTATGCATACCAGCACTTATTCTTCTGTCTGTGTTCATACTATATAGGCCTCTTCTCATCCCTGGCTCAGACTGTCGTCCTTACTCATATCCCCTATTTAAGGAACACGTTTGGGATCGACTCATGCTATCATTCACACAAAAACCACTGAGGAGCACTTCCCAAGTTGTCAAAGCCTGCCTACCTCTGTCACTCCCCCTCTGGTCTCCTGGTCACCTCTCCAATCCTGTGGTGCAGTCCAATGCAGCAGAGGGAAATGTGTTGCACTGATGTTACCCGAGGTGCTGAATTGCCCTACATGTGATTGCTGTTTTCACCCTTCTACCCCCCCCCCCCCCCCCCC
>NW_023339774.1:5824655-5826406 GCF_004916995.1 Morone saxatilis | reverse complement strand
CCCCCCTCAGTATTTCCAGAACTGGCTGCTGGCTTTGACCAGGTGGGGAAACTGTTCCGTTAGGTTGACTGAAGAGCCTCTTGGGAATTCTTTGTAAAAGCTGTCTGGGGTAAATTGTACAGCCCTCGCCCCCAGAGCATCTTTGATCTAAAATTGGTTATACGGGAGGGGTGATGTTGGAAAAAGTAAGAAATGAGAGGATTGTGTCAATGGCAAAAATCCAAAGATATTCAGTTTACTATGATACAATACAGAACAACTGTGATTTCTCAGATTTTAGAATATTTAATATACCAGTCATTTTAGCACTAAATCAATGAGCATTTGCATGTTAGTACTTTTGGGTTCAGTGCCTTGTTATCAGACACTCCGGCTGGATTTCGGCCACTCATTAACTTCCCCCAGCCAGAAAACCTCATCTTATCAGCAGATTGAATTTTGACAGCCTTCTTATCATCATCATACTACCTCTTATTAAAAACCAAACAGAAAGCACTAGCACTCAATAAAGTACCAGCAGAGTAGCAATAACAGCAACGGAAACAATGCTAAGGCTCTCAAACAAATGAGATGTTTCTGTGTTTGACCAGCATGTTTTCCATCCCTGGCAGCACACCTTTCCCTTTGCCTCTGACTGACATAGGACTGAAGCAGTCCAAGCGAGTGCCAGAGAGAGATGTGGAGACACACGGAAAGAGCGAAGTCACGGCAGTGCACATGGCAATTTAAATTTTAATTGCCTAGATTTATCTTCCCCATACAGTGTGACGGGCTGATAACTAGGGCTGATAGCACAGAGAGCCTGTTTGTTAAAGCTCTGCAACATCCAGATATCTGGGCAGAAGTCACAAGAAAGAGCAGAATGGATTTACTGCAACATTTCTTAACCTCCGACAAACACCTACAAACACCCACATTCACAGTACAATGCACAGTTCAGCCAAGGGTTAAGTGCTGGGTATACCCTAAACGCCCAGCAAATTGGCCGATTTCAGTCTGTCTGTGACACTACATCACCTTCTATACTCAGGAACACAGTATATTGCACTCAGCAGTACAGTTGGAATGTGCTAAGGTAAATGTTTCCTGACCAGTCGAATCTTGAACTAACATTTAGTTGTGATCAGTATCGATAAAAGTCTCTCTGTTGGTTTGTTGGTCAGTCCTGTACATTTTTTAAAAAGCACCATGGCACTGCGATGGCAAAACATGGTTTCAGTTTTACATTGGTACATGTTGTCACCATAGCAGTGTCAATGGGCAGTCAATGTTTTATGATACACAGTGGCATTGTAGTTAAATAAAACATGACTTTACCAACATAGGCAGACTTGATGACGATCTGAGTTCTGGAAGTGCGGGATCTTAACAATCGACCTATGGGTTACTGTACCAGAACAGACTGCCCAGTATTTGTAGTTTTTCTTCAAATGGAATCGGGAATGGCCTACAAAATGTGTATATCCCCCTGTACATCTATAAGCAGTCATATCCAATTGGTTATGAGTGTTCATCCCAGGATTTACATGCTTGTTTTTTTTACTGGAAATCCAGCAGCGGGTTATGTTTATGATGTCTTCAGTCTAGCAGGCATGAAAAACTGTTTGGTCGGATGAGACAAATTTTTAAAATGTTTCACAGACTTCAACTGCCCTGGCCTGCACAGTGGACTAATCATTCATTCCAGCAAAGAAAGAGAGCAAAGTGCACCCTGGCAGGCCAGAAAGTAGACATCTGTGAGATCATGAAAC
>NW_023339774.1:5819019-5824633 GCF_004916995.1 Morone saxatilis | reverse complement strand
AAACAGCCTTTTTGAGTTTCCTCCTAATGTTTGCACTGGTAAGGACTGTGGTCACATACGGAATAATGTGGTCACAAATGGGGATAGTGTCCTGCTAACCAAACTGAAAACACTTCACAGCACCACCACGTATAAAACGTATGTTACTTCACATGGCAATAGTGGTGTGCATGACAAGTGGTAATCAAGCTGTAGCTGTAAAATCATGCAGCTCAAAATTGGTAGTGAGTAAGGCTTAAATATAGCAAAAATATATCAGCATGGTTATTAGAAAGTCAATTGCTAAGGTATTATGTTGGTTTCAAACAATTATTATTTTTTGTCTTGTGCATGCCTTTTGAAGCACAATTAATAATAAGAGTTAATAAATGATGTTTACACTTAAATGTTAATAATGAATCTCAATTTGATAAAATAATAAAGATACAGTACTCTCCGTCTCAGTACTCTATAAAGTTCAACCACTCATGTATCTGTCAGGTTAATTTCCAAACCAGCTGCTTTATTTTGACCTACATGTCCTCGGTTGAAGTCTGATTAAACATTAAAACTTTAAAAGTTTTGAAAGTTTTCCGAGTACATATTGGCTCCTCTGGCTTACTTAAATACATAAAGCTAATAATTCAGTGATTCGTTCCTGAATCCCTGAGAGCTGGGTGAGATGCTCATGCCGGTGCAGATACAGCTCACAGTTAAGAGCATGTCACCATGAAGTACTGAGACCAGGAGGTCCATGGGTTGTCACACAGAGCAAACTTCATCATTTAGACCCCCTCCCCCCTTTATTTCCCTGCCTCTTTCACACTGCCTCTCTCTTCTAGCTCATCCATCCATCTTTCCGTATCATCCTCTAGCCCCTTCTGCAAGTGTATGCTTCACTTATTTTTCCACATCTCTCACCGCAGTGTGATTCTCTACGCCGGTCACATGTTATGAGTCACCATCAGAATAAAGATGCTTGACCCCCATCTGTGCATTTTTTTCCCCTCCTCTTTCTTTCCGTCTGTTAATGCTCTATTCCCAACCGCCATTGAGATTCATTTTCAGACAAACTCGCATCAACAAATGCAATGAAAGTGTAATTGAAAAATCTTCTTATGGGACACAGCGGCATAATGTGTAATTTCCTCAGTAAACGCTGTGCCACCATGCTGTTTTGTAATATGCTCACACTCAAAAGGCATTGTGCCCCGGAGTTGCATCTCAAATTGCGCAATATGAAACAACAACCCGAGTGGGCGATTGTGAGGAATATGAACAATCGCATCTTTTGTGTTCTCCATATTTCCCCTGATTTCTTTCCCTCTTGCCAATATTCCAACAATTAAAACTGTCAAGTGTACTTAATTAACTACAATAACATGCATTTAACTATCTGTTATTGGAAGTGTAATGAACCCCCGTCTGTGCTCCAAAAAAAATGGAACAAAATCAAGGTTAAAGCATCAATTATCTCCACCTTTTGCTTCTCGGCAGCTGAGGAAAAGGCTGGCAGAAGGAGGGAGGGACGGAAGAGTGAGGGATTGTGGTTCGTTTAGATGACAGCTGCATGAGCTCGTCTGGTGATTGAGGGTTCATCAGGTAGTTAATTTGCGAGTGAACGCCGGGCCTCCTGTGAGTGATGCCTTTTGGATGATAGCGCAACACTGAGTGGAATAACGACTGTGGCTGCTGCGGAGAAAACTTGTTATCTGACTGTCACCAGATGGATAGACCTAATTTGTAATTCGCATGAGCATAGGAATTTACAAGACTTCTTAAAATAAAAAAATAACGTGGAATGTTAGCTTGAAGAACTAGTTGTTATATGATAATGAATGCTGCATGCTCATTTGATGGTTGTGTTTTACTTGCAGAGAAAAAGAAAAGGTCGGCAGGATAGACTTTATGAGTCCAGCATAAATCCATAGGAAACATTAAGCCTCAGTCATCAAAAGTTGTTACACTGGATGTATATTTTTTATGGTGCACATCAGCAGCAGTCCCAGGACCGCTGTAGGAGTGTAATCATCAAAATTTGTTGCCTTGATTCAAACATAATCCTCCTACTGCTTTCCCCTCAGCACATACACAATAACCACTTAAATCACTTTATGAGATTTTGTGTTTGTGTGTGTCTTGAAGAAAATAGGACAAACTCATACAGTAGAGGGCTCAGTGTCTCGCTCCCTGCCGTGTGATGGATGGATGGACAGTAGTATATGTCTAATTATCATTAGCCTCCTGGAGAGAAAAGCCTGTTGTAATGGGGACTCTTATTACTGTAACGCCTTTATCAGCAAATAGCTGTTCTCCTGCTGTTATGCTAAGCCAATGTGGAGATGCCCGTCTGTCTTTCACAGAAGTTCAGATATGAGCTTTGCAGTGCTATTACTGTGATGGCACCTCACTTGTAAACCTGAATATATACTTTAAAGTATGCATACTTAAGTGCTTTTGCCAAGAAACCCTTTAGAACCTTTTACATTTTAAAAATATCAGCATCAAATGCTATTAAAATAAAGGTTACACTACACAAAAAAACATTAACAACCAACCTGAGGCCACATGCACAAAATTCAGTTTGGATTTAGGGCGGAAGTATGCACAAAAGCAGAAACAAACATGTCCGGTAGTTATGTGTATGCATGATATCACCATCATTATTTGCTGAACCACTTTGCTAGATCTCAACCTAAATCCTATCATTCTGATGTGGGGGCGATGCATGACAATCAGGGTTGCCTTTACAGGAATAATGTGGCATCTCATGTGTCATGTTGTTAGCCTAGTAATGTTGGATCTAGCACAGTTCAAAGACACAGCCGCTGGTGATAGTGATAACAGGATGGGTGGAAAGCAGTATGAACCTGACTGTATAAGAAAGAAAAATGGCCCTTTTGTTGCCAGTATTGGAGAAGTCTATTGCAAAGCATGCTTGGAGGTATGCACATTCTCATATAAATAGCTTTCTTTGTGCAAGTGTGGTGCATGCCATCTTTTTTATGTAGACACGTAGGCTACATCTGGCCTGTGGCTGGTCTGTGTTGCTATATACCAAAGGATATCAAAGGGAGGAGAGACAAAAAGATCCTCTTTCTGGATGCAGCATCTACCTGCTGCTGTTTAGGAGACAGTTTATATTCTGCAGTTATGTTTCATCCTCACTTCCTTTGTCAGAGACAAGCTGATTTTCGGTAAAACATACAGAATCTCTTCATTGTTGCAGCCTCAGTTTCAGTTGTGTATTTACACAAAGCCCTGTACATACACTACTCAACATTTACACAAAACTGTTTCCTTGTGTAGCTTTTAAACATGGCCTGCTCATATGCTGATGCCAATGACATGGTGTGCACTTGAGTTCTGAATCATAGAGATCTTTTTGCAGTATTCTACCTCAGGTTTCGCCCCATTTACTATAACAGTGAGAGCTATAAACCAAGCTCTGTGTTCAGCATGCCAGCTCAGCTCACCTGAGTATACATGTGCCTGCTATATCGACCATTCTATTGAGCCATTAAAGAGTCGAGTCGCCTCGAGGGCTGTGTCTGCGCTGTGTGTGTAGAGGGGATAAAGTTTTTGTTAAGTGTAGTGTGTAGCTATATTGAGATAGTATCTGGGGTTTATTTGCCTTTATATATTTTCTCTTCGTCAGCGCGATAACTTCTTCGATAAGGCTAAATGGGCTGTTTGTCTCTTATGTTATCTCAGTCACATCAGAATGGACACACATACTGTACAAACGTGTGCGAAAAGGCTGTGCACGCACGCACACAGTCACAACAAAGGCCGACAAAGCACAGACGCTCACATGTAGACATACACACACTGAAAGCAGTGATTCTAGATAGTGTTGAATATGTGGGCAGCCGGCCCAGGGAAATAATAAAGTCAAATTTGCGTTCGATTTAACCAAGATATTGCAATACATGAAGCCAAAATTCCAACATGGCCAGACTCATTGACTTAATTAAGAAATATGTGTACAATATGTTGACCAGTTGGTATTTTGATGTGGCAAAAAGGACACCTGTTTGTTTTAAGAATCTTTTTTTTTTTTTTAAATCTGAACATATCAAGGATGTGTTTATATGTTGTTCACTTCCAACACTAAATGTTCTAACTGAACATACCTGCAATATGTTCACTGCTGTTGAGCATACCTTAGATGTCCAAAACTGTTACTTTTCAGAAAATGAAAGAAACCCCTGTGTTTTTATAGTAATTAAACACGGTGTTGTCCAAGATAGGAGGTTTAAAATGTGTATATATAAAAAAAATAATAATAGCCTTACAACCTATAGGACGAAGGATGTACGTGGCGCTCTCCAGTGTTTACACAACTACTCATCTTTCCTCTCCCCATATGATACCATAATAAGCAACAAGGCTAGTGTGGCAGTCCAAGGTCCAGTAGTGATGCAACCGGCTGTCTCTGTTCTTGTGTGAATCACTGCACATTCTCAAAAAACAGACAGAAATTCCACTGCTTTTTGTCAGGAAGTGTAGCTGTATTTTCACATGAGTGTTGAGCAGATAAGATGGTGCTGGAAGGAAGAGTCAGATGAAAGGAGACACACCTTTCATCTGAAGAGCCTTAGTTGAGGGGAGGATTCTGCTTGTGATTAACCAAGAGGCTTCATCAGGATGGACCTCAAATTACTTTTCAGTGTGACTGTGTGTGTGTTTTAACATAAGTAAATCCTTCAGGTTCAGTTTTACAACATTCCATTGTCCAAATTAAGGATCCTAAGAAGCCTGTGATTAAAAACTAACAAATTGAGTTAGTTTTGTGTGAAGACTTTAAATCATTTTATGTGCACTCTTCCAATCCATTTATCATCTTGCATATTTATTCGTATCAGAAATAGTGGATATATGGATTTCAACCTTATGGTCCAGCCCTAGTTGGAATTGGTGCATCTCAGATGTGTGTGTGTGTGTGATTGGAGGCAACTCAGGAGCCAGGAGCACAGTTCAGATGTTTTCATTGGACAGTTGTCAGCCTGTCACAGATCTACAGGAAAGAGCCAGAAACATCTTAACTAGCTCTTTCCAGTTTTCAAAGGACTCTACTGGGTCTTAAAGATGGTCCCCATAGTCTTAGATGACACTACTCAAATGCTGCACGCTTGCCTCTCACTAGGTCTGTGCTGTGCATCTGACCTAGGAAAAAGTATTATATATTTCATCACATGTGTTGTGTACTCTGTCAGGTTTGTTTTTTATCTCCTCGGTGCCCCGTGTCAGGATAATAAAAAAAAGACAGTTGACTTGTCCGACATGCAGACGTTAGCCTCACAGTGTTTGAGCTGTTGTGCGTCTGTGCTGATCAAATATTCCATTAGTCTTCCAGCTCCCCCTGCATGTAATAGAGTGGACCAGATCCATGTCCAAATAGTATTAGACTCCCAACACTCCCACCCTCTTGCAACAGTATCCAAATAATTACCTCTCCCCACATCTGCTCGCAACAGCCAGCCCCAGTCTTGGCCGGTCGTGTGACACCGAGTGTGTACACAGGGCTGATAGAAATGATTGTTCCATTGTGGTTTATTCACACAACGCCAGCACCCATCTGTCGGAGTTTCAATAATGATGTTGCTATGCATCATGTTTTTTTTTTTTTTTT